>NC_063213.1:0-362463 GCF_020740725.1 Corvus hawaiiensis | reverse complement strand
CGCAGGCGGAGCGGGCGGTGCAGGAGGCCTTGGACCGTGCGGCCACTGGCCGCACCGTGCTGCTCATCGCCCACCGCCTCAGCACCATCCGCGGCGCGCAGCTCATCGCCGTGCTGGCCCACGGCCGCGTGGCTGAGGTGAGGCGCGGGGCAGGGTGGGGACGGGGCGCGTGGGCACCGGGAGGTGCCACCGTCCGGCTGTCCCCGCTGTCTCCACAGGCAGGGACTCACGAGGAGCTGGTGCGACGGGGAGGTGTCTATGCTGAGCTCATCCGACAGCAGACGAAGGAGGGGTCCTGAGGGGTCCCCCCGCTGCTCCCCAATAAACCAGGGGTGGAAAGCGGACGGGGGCTCCGCCTTGTGGTGGGACGTTGCGACGGGTCCTCCGGGCCGCTGGAGGGCGCCCTTGGCACCGGGGAGGGGGCGGGAAGGGGCGGGGTTTTGGGTGAGTGACGTCTGGTTTGTGGGCGTGTCTGGCGAGGCTGGCCCCGCCCCCTCCCCGGCCGCGCTGCCCGCGGGGGGGGGTGGGGGGGGGGGGTCTCCCGTGTCACCCCTGCTTGGTGTGAGCCCCCCCCCCCGGAGATGCGGGACCCCTGTGGCCCTCCTGGGGTGAGGGTTCCCTGTCTGACCCTCGGAGTAGGGTGTCGCATGTGTCCCCGGGGAGCGTGGGACCCCTGTGTCACTCCCGAGTGAGGAAACGCTGCAACACCCCCCGGGGAAGGGGGGGTGAGCCCCTACGTGACCTCGGGATGGAGGACCCCTGCATTCCCCCCCGGGATGGAGGAGCCCTTGCGTGACTTCTGTCATGGGGGGCCCCGATATTAACCCCCGGGGCAGGGGGGCCCATGTGTCACCTCCGGAGTGGAGGAACTCCTGGGTGACCTCTGGGATGGGAAGACCCCCGTGTGATCCCCCCCCCCTGGAGCGAGAGGGGTCGCCTATAGGGGTGGGGGCCCCTATATCACCCCTGGAGTGGAGGGACCCTGTGTCAACTTTCTGGGGAAGGGGACCCTCTGCATGACCCCGGGATGGGGGCCCCTGGAATGGGGGTTACCCCTTCGTGACTCCACGGGATGGACTGTCCCCTGTGCCGCCCCTCAAAGTAGGGGACCCTTGTGTCAACCCCCCAGGCTGGGGGAACCCCTGTGTGACCCCCTGGGGTAGGATTAGCCCTGCATGACTCTGCCGGGGTGGGGGGGGGTCGCCTGGATCAGCCTTAGGATGGGAGACGCCTGTGTCACCCCCGGAGTGAGAGGACCCCGTGGCATCTTTCTGGGGTGAAGGCTCCACTGCATCACGCCCCGGGGCGGAGGAACCCCTGCGTGACCCTGGGACGGGGGGACCTCTGTGTGACCCCCGAGGTGGGTTCCCCTGAGCTGCCCGATGAAGGGGCGCTGCCTGCTGGTCCCCCCTTCCCGGGGGTCTCGGCCCCCCGTACCCCAGCGCTGCGGCCGCCGGCGGGGGCGGCGGGTGGAGCCGAGCAGGAGGGGCGGGGGCGGCGGCGGCGGGGGGCGGCGGGGACCGGCGGCGACTGCGCCGCGGCGGGAGCGGAGCCGGGAGCGGGACCGGGGCTGGGGTTGGAACAGGAGCTGGAACCGGGATCGGGGCTGGGGCTAGATCCGGGACCGGGATCAGGACGGGGACCGAGGCTGGCATCGGGACTGGATCCAGGACCAGGGCTGGAACCGGGACCGGAACGGAGACCGCGACTGGGGCTGAGGCTGGGGCTGGAACCGGGACGGGAGCTGCGCTGCGCTGCCCGCGGCTCCGCGGCACCGGTCGGGCAGCATCGGCACCGGCTGCGTGAAGGACCTTGGGGAGCGAAGCGGCCGGTCCTGCCCTGCCTCTCCTGCCTTTCCTCTCCTCTGCCCACCCTCCTCCCCCCCTTCCCTCGCCGCCAGCTGCGCCCTGAGCCCGGCGCGGCGATGGGCTGAGGGTGCAGGGCAGCGCGGGGCCCCGGCGGCAACAGGATGAGGAGGGGCTCGGAGGGCAGCGGGGAGGGCGAGGGGCTCTCCAGCCTGCGGGCTTTCGCCCACAGCTCCTCACTGCACGGCATCAGCCACGTCTTCGCCTACGGGGCCGTGTCCCTGCGCCGCGTGCTCTGGGGCGGCTTCTTCCTGGGCTCGCTGGGGCTGCTGCTGCTCGTGTGCGCCGAGCGCGTCGCCTACTTCCTCACCTACCCCCACGTCACCAAGCTGGACGAGGTGGCTGCCCGCAACCTCACCTTCCCGGCCATCACCATCTGCAACCTCAACGAGTTCCGCTTCTCCAAAATCACCCGCAACGACATGTACCACGTGGGCGAGCTGCTGGCGCTGCTCAACGAGCGCTACGAGATCAGCAACCCGCAGCTGGCTGAGCCCCACGTCCTGGCCGCGCTGCGCGACAAGGCCAACTTCAAGAACTTCAAGGCGAAGCCCTTCAGCATGGCCGAGTTCTACAACCGCACGGGCCACGACCTGGCTGAAATGCTGCTGCAGTGCTCCTTCCGTGGCACCGGCTGCACTGCCCGCAACTTCACCGTGGTGAGTGCCAAGAGGGTGGGGAGGGGACTGACTGTATGCCCCGGGGCTGCGGAGGGACACGGGAGCCTGCTGGGGTTGGGCATCCATGGGTGAGGTCCTTCTCCCAGCTTGTTGCCCCTGGGCACCGCAAGGATGGGGAGGGGACCCGCTGTGTGCCCCCGGGGCTGTGGAGGGACCTGGGAGTCCTGCTGGGGTCAGACGCCGGCAGGTGAGTCCCCTCTCTCATCCCACCGCCCACAGCACCATCAGCCCCTGCCCTCCCCTCCGGGTACAGCAGCTGCCAGACAGGGGTTCCCCCACCCTGGGTGCTGCAGGGGTGCCAGGCAGCTGTGAACGGTGCCCAGGATGGAGCAGGGCTGTGCCGGGGACTCTGTGCTGGCTGGGAGTCTCTGCCGGCATGCAGGCCCTGGGCAGGGGTGGTGGTGGGCACAGGATGCTCGGGGTACAGTGTGCTCACAAGGACAGGATGCTCACAGCTGTGGGTGCTCACCTCTAGGGGTGTCACTTGTACAGGGTGCTCACAGGTGCAGCCCTCACCACCTGCGCCCGCCTCGGGTGCCACCGGGCACTGCCAGCAGCAGCCACTGTCCTGGCTGTTGGCACAGAGGCTCTTCCATGCCTGACATGGGTGGGGATCCCCATGCCGCCCTGCTGTGACCCCCAGCACCCCCTACTGCTGCCCCCAGCACCCCTCGCTGTGGCCCCCAGATCAGGGCAGGGACAGTGGCACAGGCAGGGATCATGACACTTGTGTGACAGACAGGTACACTGGGATGGGCAGGGACAGTATCATAGGCAGGGTGGACAGGGGCAGTGGCGTGGGCAGGACAGGCAGTGATGGTGGCATGGGCAGCACGGACACATCCCTCCTGCCACAGCAGCACCAGGCAGCAGTGTGGGCGCTGAGCAGCTCACGTCTGCTGTGCCAGCTCTGCCCAGTCCACATCACTGTCCCCAGCAATTGCCGTCACCTTAATGCTCTTAGAGCACTAATTAAGTCACCACGGAGCTTAGGGATGAGCCACCCTGTGACAGCTCCGTGCCCCCTCTGTGCCCCCCATGCTCCTTCCATTCCCCCCGTGCCCCAGTGCCTGTGGCCAGAGCTGCTCTGCCCTCTGTTCCTGCAGCAGGGCCAGCCACTGGTGATGGCCCCTGGGTTTGAGGGCTGGGACATGTGGCAGGAGGGCTGAGGGTCCCCAGGGCAGGACTTGGGGTGGGTGGCATGTGCCTGGTTGAGCAGCAGGGTCCTGGCTCTGCCTCCCAAAATCCCCAGGCTCGGCCAGTCTCAGCCCCGGATTGGGATCCTCTGCTCTGGGCCATGGTGCTGAGCTTGGGCACTGTGTCCCTGCACCTCATCCCAGCCCGGGCCCTAGTGTCCCTGAGGTTCCTGGACATGTGGTGGGGGCCCAAGGGCCATTGGGGTGAAACATGTCTCCTCTCACCTACCCCAGCGCCAGTTGAATGGGGCAGGATGGGGGTGTGGGGACAGGGGATCTTCGGGGTGAGGGCTGGGGGTCCCCACGGTGCAGGGCTTGGGGTCCCCAGGGTGAAGGACAGGGGGTCCCCAGGGTGCAGGGTTGTGGGTCCCTGTGTGACCCTGAGTGCGGAGTCAAGGAGGACTGGCGGTGCTGGGGCCACGTCCCCATCACTGTCCCCACCCATGCCCCCCCCAGCATCCCCATGCCGGGCAGCCGTTGCCATGACACCCGCCCCCCCCTTTCCTCCTTGGGCACCGCATTGCCATGGCAACGGGTCCCCACTTTGGGAGCAGCTGGTTGCCACAGCAACGCCCCCTCCGCTCCCCCCGTGGGACATAACCCCCGGGTGGGGGGCACCCATAGCAGAGGGGGCCATGACGCCATGGGACTGCACGGCAGGAGGTGAGGGGCCGTGAGACCAGTCTGGGGGCTCAGGGTCACCCCAGGGTCCCTGGCTGTGGGTACTGATCCCTGGGAACTCAAGGTCACCCCGGGGTTCCTGGCTGGGGGTGCGGGTCCCCGCGGTCCCTGGGGTGGCTGGCCCAGGACAGGCTCTCAAGTCCTGGGGGGGACATGGTGGCCTCTGCTGCTGTGACAAAGGAGTCCTGGTCCCCATCACTGTTCTGGCTTGTGCCCTCCCACCTCAAGTGTCCCCACATGTTCCCTGGAACAGCGACGAAACCCAATATCCCTGCAGAGCTGCGGCAGCGCAGGCGCGGGCACCATCTACATCCTCGCCTTCTCCTGGGGGCACCGGCATCCTGTCCCAGGGCACTGGGATCCCCTCCTGGGTCCTGTAGGTACCCTCTAGGGGTACTGGGATCCTGTCCTGGCTCATGTGGGGCACTGGAATCCCCATTGCCATGTCCCCATGTGTGTCCCTGTGTCCCCACAGGGTCCCCACAGTGGCACTGAATGCCCCATCCCCATGTCCCCATGGGGTCCCTGCAGTGGCAGTGAGAGCCCTGTCCCCGTGTCCCACGTGTGCCCTGTGTCCCTGCAGATCTTCACACGCCTGGGGAAGTGCTACACATTCAACCCGGGGGGGCCGGGGCGCGAGGTGCTGACCACGCTGCAGGGCGGCTCCGGCAACGGCCTCGAGCTCATGCTCAATGTGCAGCAGGAGGAGTATCTGCCCGTCTGGGGGGACACAGGTGAGACCCTGCCCATCTGCGGGGACATGGGGGAGAGCACTTGGCTGTCTGGGGGGTCCCAGGTGAGTACTTGTCCTTTTGGGGGGACACAGGTGAGCACAAGCCCATCTGGGGGGACATGGGTGAGACACCCTGCCTCCTGACTCCCCTCCCCCTGCTCTGCAGATGAGACCTCGTTTGAGGCGGGGGTGAAGGTGCAGATCCACAGCCAGGATGAGCCACCCTTCATTGACCAGCTGGGCTTTGGCGTTGCCCCTGGCTTCCAGACCTTTGTCTCCTGCCAGCAGCAGCGGGTATCCGGGCACGGCGCCCGGGGCTGGGCATAGACCCCCTGAGGGATCGGGATGGGCCCCTGGAGGGATTGGGATGGACTACCAAAGGGCTTGGGATGCAGACCCAAAGGGATCAGAATGGACCCCCAAAGGGCTTGGGATGGCCTGTTGTTGCCACAGACATCCCTGTGGGGACATTCCAAGCCATGGGGCCATCCCGAACTCTGCCATGGGTACCACGGCCATCCCCATGGGGACACCCCATACCCAGACATGCCGAGGGTACCGTGCCACTGCACTGGCTGGGAGCAGCACACGGTGTGGGGCAGCCCCTGCGCAGGCACCGGCTCCAGCAGCGACCCCCCGGTTCCTGTGGAACAGCCGCCGGGGGGGTGGCAGCGCCCGGCCCCCGCAGCCAGACACCTAAATTTAGGTGCCTCGGGTGGGTGTCACCACGTGTGCCAGCACATGGGCGGCAGTAACACGGCGGCAGCAGGAATGTGGCCCTGGCGCCCACGGGTGGGGGGTGCTGGGTCCTCACCAGGCATAATCCCTGCACCAGGCACCGAGGGGAGTGCGGGGGCCCGTGCTGACCCCCCCACCTGGCACGTCCTGGTCCCGCATGCTCCCAAACAGTGCCTCCTGCCAGATTTCGCTGTGGCACCCAGCACAGGTGACAATTGCTGCAACGCCCATCCCCACGCCCAGAAAGGAGGGGACGGGGTGGGACGGGGGCTCTGGCGCGGTAGGACCCGCCGCACTGGCTGTGCGGGGTGAGTTCTGCCCGAGGGATGGCACCGTGGTGGGCCGGGTATGACACCGGGGACATCGGGGTTGACACGGGGCCCCGGGAGGCCGTGTTTTCCTTAGCGGGTGCCCGGCAGCTGGTGTACCTGCCCCCACCGTGGGGGGACTGCAAGGCCACCCCCATCGAGTCCGACTTCTTCACCAACTACAGCCTGACTGCGTGCCGCCTGGACTGCGAGACGCGCTACCTGGCCGAGAACTGCAACTGCCGCATGGTGCACATGCCGGGTGAGCGCGGGGGCGGCCGGGGGGCTGCGGGGCTGCCGGCACCAGCCCCGCGCCTGCGACCGCCGCCTCCCCCGCAGGCAATGCCAACGTCTGCACCCCGGAGCAGTACAAGGAGTGCGCCGACCCCGCGCTGGGTACGTACCCTGTGCCCCACAATGGCCCCGGACACCCCTGCCCTCTCCCCGGGACCCCTCAGCCTCCCCGTGCCCCCGTTTCTGTGAGTGTGGCTCCGGGGTCCCTGTGCCCTCGCCAGGGTGGGGGTCACTGCTGTCCCCCAGATGCGCAGGGCCGGGCCTCCTCCCTGTGCCACCAGCAGTACTCGTGGCACACTTGTCCCCGGTGGCACCCACCGCCCTCCAGCTCTGCCCCCGGACCATCCCGCCTGCCCCCCGTGGGCGGGGGTCCCGGGGGTCCCCGTCCCACCCACGCCCCCCCCAGACTTCCTGGTGACGAAGGACAGCGAGTACTGTGCATGCCGCACGCCCTGCGCCATGGTGCGCTACGGCAAAGAGCTCTCCATGGTGAAGATCCCCAGCAAGGCCTCGGCCAAGTACCTGGCCAAGAAGTTCAACAAGACGGAGCAGTACATTGCGTGAGTGACACTGCCACCACTGCTGCCACCGCGGTGTCACCCACCGCCCCGCCAGCGCACGGCGTGACACAGCACGGCACAGCCACACAGCCCCAGCATGAGAACTGGCGTCACATGGCACAGTGTGACAGTGTGCCACGGCCCAGCACGGCCCCATGACATGAACCAGCAGCGTGACACAACGTCCCCAGCACCTGTGAACTGGCACAGCCCAGAGTGACAGTGTGACACGGCACAGCCCCATGGCACCCCCAGCAGACATGAACTGACACAGCCCAAAATGATGGTGTGACATGGCATGGCACGGGGTGACAGTGTGACATGGCATGGCACGGCACGGCTTCCCCTGTGCAAATCTGCCCCAGAAACGGGAAACCCACACGGCACAGCACGGCATGGCTCAGCATGGCACAGCACAGCCCAGTATGGCACAGCATGGCCTGGCACACCCCTCTGTCCTGTCCCCCTTGTACCCCACGGCACAGTCCAGCCTGACACAGCACAGCCTGGCACGGCCCCCCTGTGCCTGATGCTGCCCCCTTGTCCCCTGCATCCCCCCAGGGACAATGTGCTGGTCCTGGACATCTTCTTCGAGGCACTGAACTACGAGATGATCGAGCAGAAGAAGGCGTACGAGGTGGCCGGGCTGCTGGGTGAGGGATGGGGGCCTGGGGGTGCCGGGGGAACCAGGGGTCTGCCCTCACTGACGTCACCCCCCGCGCAGGTGACATTGGGGGGCAGATGGGGCTCTTCATCGGTGCCAGCCTCCTCACCATCCTGGAGATCTTTGATTACCTGTATGAGGTGAGCCCACCCTGGCCTCCCCCCTTCCTGGGGGTCTCAGGGCTGGGGACTCTGACCTGCCCCCCCCCAGGTGTTCCGGGACAAACTCCTCAGCCTGTACAAGGAGAAGAAGCGGAGCCCCCGGAGCGATGGCGGCACCCTGGTAACCCCCCCGCGCCCCCCGCTCCCCAGCCCCCAGCTCGGGGGTCGCACCTCATTATCCCCCCGCTCACCGCTCTCTCGTCCCTCCGTGCGCCCGTCCAGGAGCACCCGGCGGTCCCGGGCAGCCCCACGGCCCCGCGCCCACCCAGGTACATGGGGGGGGGGCAACCAGAGGCCCCCAGGGCTGGCACAGGGAGTGTGGGGCAGTCACTCCCTGGGGGGAGATGGGGGTCCGTGGGGGCCCCCCAGGACCAGCGTGGGGGGTGCGGGGCCATTCCCTGCGAACCCCCCTGCATTCTCTGCAGACCTCATTCCCTGTAGACCCCCCCATTCCCTGCAGACATCCCCATCCTCATCATACCCCACAGCACCCTGTTCTGGGGTCCCCCCTGCTCTGACACTCCTCAGCTGGGCTGGGGTCCCCCAACCTCCCCTCTGGAACACAGTGGGGCAGGAGAGAGGGGGCCGGGTGGGGGACATGGGACGGGCCAGCCTGGCTCCAGGTTGGCCGCGTGGTGGTCCCTCCCGAAGTGGAGGGCTCCTGGGACACCCTGGGGGGCACGAGGGGAGGGGGCAAGGGGCAGAGCCCCCAGCAGGTGGGGCGCAGAAGGCCGGTAGTGGCGGAGGGAGCTGACCCCCCGACCCCCCTGCAGAGCGCCTGGCCCCCCCTGCCCGGCCCCACGCCCTGTCTCGGCGTCGCCCCGAACCTGCTACCTCGTCACCCGGCTCTAGGGTCCTCCCCGGGCCCCCCCGCGGAGCCCAGCCCGCTCCCCCGCCGGCCGGGGGGCTGGGGGGACACCCCCGGGCCGCGGGGCGGCCTCCAGGCCCCCCCCGCCCCCTGAGGGGGTGCCGGGGGGCTGGGGGTGAGGGGCCCCCCCGGCCCTGCTCCCACGTCCCTGCATGCGCTGCCTGTGCCCCCTCGCGCTGGACATGCAACCCCTCCCGACAGCCCCCCCAAATAAAGAGGCGCCCCAGCCCTGGCTCCGGGCTGCTTGGGGGGGGACGGGGGGCTGGGGGTGCTGAGGCGTCCTGGGCGCTCCAGGAAGGAGAAGGCAACGCTGGGGGGTCACAGGGCTGGGCCACGGGTCAGGGGCTGGTGCGGGGAAGCTGTCGCATGGCAGCAGGGGTGCCCCAACACCCCAGGAAGGAGAAGGCGGCGCTGGGGGGGGAAGCTCTTTATGGGACACCAAACGCACATCACCCACGTACAGCAGCGCCCTAGATGAGGGCACACCCAGGACCCCCAGCAGAGAAGGGGTCGGGGGGAGTCGGGAGAGGAGGGTGGGGGGCGTATTCCCCCCTGGGTCCCTGTGCCTGGTCCCCGAGGGTCCTGCCCCTCCAGCAGCCCTGTGGCCCCATGTCCCGGGGGTTCCCATGCCTTGGGAAGTCCCCTGCCCCCGGGTGAGTCCTGTGTCCCTGGAGGGAGTGCCAGCCCTCTCATCCACCCCCCGGGGCTGGGGGGCTGGGGGGGTTGTGCCAGCCCCCCGCAGCCAGGGCAGAACCTAATAAATACCGGAGGGGCTGCAGTTCAGGGGGCTGGCACGGGCTGGCACCTGGCTGCGGGGGGCTGGGGGCTGCCCCCCTCATGGGGGTCTGGGGGTTGGGGGACCCTAGGGGGGGCAGAAGTCGGTGAAGTAGGGGTGCTGCAGGGCCTCCTCCGCTGAGATCCGCTGCACTGGATTGCACTTGAGCAGGTTCTGGGGGGCACGGGGGGCTGAGGGGGGAGAGCATGGACCCTCCCCATCCCACAGCCCCCACAGGTGGGCAGGGGGCTGTGAGGGGGGAGGGCACCCACTCCCAGGAGCCGAAGCCCCCATGGGGTGGGCAGGGGGGACAAGTGTGGGGGACACAGCAATGGAACACGAGCAGGGGGAGGTGCAGGCTGGGGGACACACCAGAGGTGGGGGACACAGGCGGGGACGGGCACAGGCAGGGGGACAGAGGCGGGGTCTCACCTGCAGCAGGTCCCGGCCAGTCGCGTTCAGCTTGGGCACCACGTTGACCAGGGAGGTGGTAGCTGGGTACATGGGGTAGGGCTGGGGACACACAGGTGACCCCCAGCTCCCCCAGACCCCCTTATTCCCTCTGACCCCTCCGGTCCCCAGCTCTCACCTTGTAGTCCGGCAGCTTGGCCATGGCCGGCCACTGCTCCTCCGTGGGGGTCCCCAGCAGCGTGGGGACAGTCAAGGGCCACCACAAGGGCACCCGGCACCTGCCCCCCCTGCCCCTCTGCCCAGCCAAGGGGGGTTCCCATTCCCAGGGATTCTCATTCTCAGAGCTCCCTATTCCCCAGGGGGTCTCCATTCCCAGGGGATGTCCCCATTCCCGAGGGCTCTCCTTTCCAGGGTTCCCCCAATCCCCCATTCTGGAGGTCCCCATTTCCGGGGGGATCACCCTTCCCACAGGGCTCCCCATTCCCAGGGGATTCCCAGTGGTCTCCATTCCTTCGGGTTCCCCATTCCCTGAGCTCCCCATTCCCAAGCAGTCCATTCTGGGGTTCCCCATTCCCAAGGATATCGGAAGATCCTCTTCAGCTGGTCGTCCACGTCATTGCCTGGGAAGAGGGGCCGCCCCGCATTGGCCAGTTCTGGGGGGACAGAGGGTGGTTCCCACAGGCCCCCCTGGCCCCCCAGGCCCCCGCCCCCTCTCGCCCCACAGCGTACCCGCAAAGATGCACCCAGCTGACCACATGTCAATGGAGGTGGAGTAGAGCTTGGCACCGAAGAGAACATCGGGGGGCCGGTACCACAGAGTGACCACCTGGGGAGGGACAGGGACACTTGGATAGGGACAGGGGGACCCCCCGCCGGCTGCGTGGGGCCAGGACCCCGAGCCCCACGAGCCCCCGCTCACCTCGGCCGAGTAGCAGCGCACAGGGATGCCGAAGGCCCGGGCCAGCCCGAAGTCTGCCAGCTTGAGCTCCCCATTCTGGGGGGACAGACAGGGTCAGCGCGGGGGGCCCCACCTGTGTCCCCCACACCCCAGGGACAACGGCCCTGCTGCCCTTCCCATCACTGGGAACGTGGGAGAGATGGAGCTGCAACTGTGGCTGGACAAACACCAGATGTGACTCCCCAGGACAGACAGACAGCCCCCCACTTCCAAGCATGACCCCCTAGCACAGCCCCCCACTCCCAGGTGTGACCGCCCAGCCCCCTGCTCCATCTGCCCTTGTCCCGGGCCCTTCCCACTGTCACCCCTCCACTCCCACCGTGTGCCCCCACCCTGTTGATGAGCAGGTTCTGGGGTTTCAGGTCCCGGTGCAGGACATTGCGGCTGTGGCAGAACGCGAGGCCCTTCAGCAGCTGGTACATGAACGACTGTGGGAGAGCACAGGCAGGGTCCATCAGCCCCCCAGCACCGCAGGGCCAAGCTGCGACCCCGGGGGCTCTCCAGGGCTCCCACACCCACCTTGACAATCTCGGGGTCCAGATCCCCGTTGCAGCTGTCGAAGTATTTCTTCAGGTCCTGGAGGGAAGCGAGGGGGAGCCGGGAGCGGTGACCCTTGGAGACCCCCAGGGACCCCCGTGCCCCCCAGGAACCCCGCCCGTGCCGCCGGTGCTCACCTGGTCGCAAAACTCAAAGACCAGGGTCAGCTTCTTGTCGCTGTGCAGAACGTCGTGGAGCCTGCGGGGGAGGGGTCCCTGAGACCCCCAGCGCCCGCCCGGGCCCGGAGCACCGGGGGGAGCAGCCCCGTGCCGCGACCCCCCAGCCCCCGCTGCCTCCCGGAGCCCCCCGGTACCTGACAATGTTCTTGTGCTTGAGCTCTTTGAGCAGGCAGATCTCCCGCAGCGCCGAGCTGGGCACCCCCTGCGGGACACGCCGGGTTGGGGGAGCCGGGGGGTCCCCGGGGGTCCCGGGCGGGGGTCCCGGGAGGGTCCCAGCCCCGGCCCCCCCCTCACCTCATCATCGTCGTCCAGCCGCACCCGCTTCAGCGCCACGATCTCGTGCGTCTCCCGGTTCTTAGCCTTGAACACGGTCCCGTAGGTGCCTGCGGGGAACGGAAGGGGGTCACGGCCGAGCCCCCGGTACCCGTACCGACACCCCCTCCGGGCCCCACAGCACCCAGGTCCCCCCGCACGGCTCCGACCCTGCCGCACCTTCGCCGATCTTCTCCAGCTTCTCGTATTTCTGCATCGCGCCGCGATCGGTCCCGGTCCGGCCCGGCCCGGCCCCGGCCCCGGCACCGCCACCGCCACCGGCCCCCGCCCGCCCCGCCACACCTCCCGGCAGCCCCCGCGCGGCCCCGCCACACCTCCCGGCAGCCCCCGCGCGGCCCCGCCACACCTCCCGGCAGCCCCCGCCCGCCCCGCCACACCTCCCGCGATGGCACCGCCCACCCGCCCCACCCCCGCCCCGAGGTTCCGGGTTCGATCCCCGGCTCCGCCTGCCCGAGTCCCCGCCGGACCGCCCGTGTCCCCCCGCCCGCCCTCCCCGGCACAGAGGCACTGCGTGGGGGCCCTCCGGGGAACCCATTGCGGAGACGGTGTCCGCACCCGCCGGATTGGTGCCGGAAGCGGTGCGGACCCGCCCGGTGCCGCCCCGTCCCGGCGCGCTCCCGCTGCTCCGCCCCGCGGGGACGCGCAGACCCGCCCGGCGCGGCCGGACTGTCCGGTAAGCGGCGGCACCAGCAGCGGGATCGTGAGCAGAGGCGGTGGGGCTGGCAGGGTGCAGCACGGCTGGTCCGGTCCCGGTCCCGGTCCCGGTGCCCCTGCCCTCCCCTCCCGGTGCCGCTCGTCCCCGCCGGTGCTGTCCCCGCTCCCCGCATGCTGCTCTCACCGAGCCCCCTCCGTTCCGCTCCCTCCTCTCCCGCCCCGCCCGCGGCAGCTTCAGTCCCGGTCCCGTCCCGGCCCGCCCTGGCAACTCCAGGTCCCGGCGCGGCCGCGGCTCTGCTTCCCCCTGCTGCCTTCCCGGGGCCCCTGCCGCGGTGGGGGGGTTCAGGGCGGCTGTGCCGTGTCCCGGGACTCCGGGTCTCCCAGCATATGCTCCGGATGCCTTGGCTCCTTCGGCTGCAGGTGGAGCAATACCCAGCCCCGGGTATCCCCCAGGACCACCCCGGCACCCCGGGACGCCCGGGGGGCCCCTCTGGACCCCTCCCGGACACCCCGGCACCACCGTCCTCCCGGCCAGCAGCGATGCTGCCCGGGACGTTGGAGCTCGGCCTTTCCCCGCCGCCGCTGGAGCCCCGTGCAGGGTGGTCTCAGGTGACCCCAGACCCTGCTCTCGGGGTCACGGTGGATCCCAGACGCCGCGTGGGGCAGGGGGAAATCCAGGACCCTTCACCATCTTTATCCCTCTCTCTTGCAGCGAGGCCGCTCCATGCGCTTCCCCCGCGGCGCCTGAGCCCGGTAGCCCTCGGCAGGTGAGAGTCGCGGGGCTGGGGGGGGACCAGGTGTGTGTCCCTGTCACCTGGCTGGAGCCGTCCTGCACCCACCCGCTCCCCGCGAGCGGAGGGGTCCGAGGGGTCCACAGGACCAGGAAGGGGACTAGGATCATCCAGCCACCTGCCACCGTCCTGCTCCCCCTGAACGGAGTGTCCGAGGGGCCTGGGGAGTCGCACGGTGCCCGCTGAGAGCCGCCGGTGCCGGGGCACTGCCCCTTGCGAAACCATCCGGCGTTGAGCAACGCCGGGCACGGCTCCAGCCCGGGGCTCTCCCACGGAGCGTGGGCTCCCATGGCCCCACAGCGCGTCCCCAGGGAGAGGGCAGCAGGTTGGGATGGGAACAGGTTTTGGGGGCTGCGTTGCCTGTGGCTGCCCCTCTTCCCAGCTGCAGAGACCCTTTTGGTCTTCGATACGGTGTCAGGAGTTGGGATCGCTCCGTAGTGGAATTATGTTGGCAGCTCCCAGTGCTGCGGGAAGGGCTCCGTGCCTGCCCCGTCCCCCCACGGAGGAGGGCTCCAGTGGGGACCCTGCTGTCGAGCCTTTCGGGGTCGCTGCACCGCTTCAAGCGGTTGCCAAAAAAACCCGGGATGTGATCGTTCTAACGATCCACTGGCACCGGCACCTGCGCCTCCCTGCCGGCAGCCCTTCCGCCCGCGCTCCGGGAGCGGGGCTGGCCCCGTGCCCAGGTAGGTCTGTACCTGTTTTGTCACCTGTCCTGGGCGGGCAGCGATGCTACAGGAGATGGGGCTGGCAGAAGGGTCCAAAGGACGGGTTGGGGGACCCTCCTGGCACCTCCTGTGCCCTGGGAAGGACTGAGGGTGACCCAGGTGCCACCCTGCCTGCGGATGCCATCCCGGCCGGCGGAAGGGAGGGGACCGTGGGAGCCGTGTCCCCGTGCTGTCCCCGTCGCAGCCCCCACAGTCACAGCCTGTCATTAGACGGGACGTGGTAGCCGCAGGGACCGGGCTGGCTGCCCGAGGACGCCGCACGGGGCATTCCAGGGGCGTGAGGCCAAGGGGGTGGCCACAACCCTCGCCCGACGTGGGACCCTGCGCTTATGGCGGGGGTCATGTCCCCTGTGTCCCCAAAGACGCGTGGGGCGGGAGTGGGGTCGCCACGGGAGCCACGGCGAAGGACTTGGCAGAGCTGCGCTGTTTGGATCCGGGGCTGCTCCACGGAACAAAGCCTCGCGCTCCCGCCGCTGCTCCCGCGGGTTGTTTTCCTCCTGAGCCGGTATAAAACTCCTGGCAGCGCTCGGCAGCTCCGGGCACAGTGCGGCTGCCCGCGGTCCTGCTCCGGACGGGCCTCACCCCTGCCGTGCCGGGGGTCCCACGCCATTCCCGCTGGGCAGGACCCCGTCCTCGGGAGGTGGGAGCGGCAGGAGCTGCTGCAGCCTTGGGCTTACCGGGCCGGCGTGTGATGGGGTGAGTGTGGCCGACGCTGTGCCGGGACCGGGGGTGGCACAGCGGCAGTGATACCTCCCCGGTGGGCTCCGACAGCCGTGGGTGGGTGGGCGTCGCCCAGACCTGCCGTAGGTGACAGAGCGGCTGTCCCTGTGGCCAGACCACCCCCTCAAAGAGGTGCTATCCTGCAGGGACCAAGCTGTCAATGCTGGTGCATGTCCCCACAGGGTTGTGGGGAGCAGCTGTGCCTGTCCCCTCCTGGCCTGGGATGAGACAATGGGGGGGGACCACCGATGGCAATGGCAGGAGCCTCTTGCGGGTCTGGTGCTGCCTGGGGGGAGGTCTTGGCCTCTCTGAGGTGGCAGTGTGGTGGTGGGGGGTACCCTGGCACATCGGTGACAGTGGCAATGACAGTGGTAGTGGCACCACATGGGTGCAGAGCTGTGATTCATCTCAAGATCATGGTAGTTTTGGTAGGTGGGCAGGGGGGTGTGGTGGGAGGGAGGCGAATATTTTTGGTGTTGGTTTCCAAAGTTTCAGTGAATGAAGCTCTGCCAGGCGGGAGCCAGTGGTGTCTGGCCCAGCTCCGTTCCGTGGTGTCCCAAGGTGATGAGAGGGTGCAGGATCCCAACTGCCTCTGCTGGGTGGGATCTGGGGGGCTCACGGGGTGCCAGTATCTCCCAGGGGTCTCCCAGAGCAGCCAGGTGAGCTGGGGCGGGGAGCAAGGGGCAAGGGGCTGCAGGGAGCTGGGGGGACTCCCATCCTTGGGGGTGGGCAGAGTGCTGGGGCACCCACTGGGCCTCCTCCATTTCGGGGTGCAGGGAACTGGGGGTCTCCTGACTTCCCTGGACATGTCTGCCCAGGCGATGGGCGCAGCCTGGGCTGTGCTGGCCTCACGCCAGCCATTCCTCCTGCCTGGCACATGCTGTGCTGGGGGGTGCTGCCAGCAGGGAGGCCACAACCGACACGGTGTGTTCCTTGTCACCGAGGGGGCAGCTGGTGTCACCACCGAGACTGGGGAACGTGGTGCAGGGGTCACCATCAGCCTTGGTGCCAGTGTGGGCACAAGTGTGGGTGCCACGTGTTTGTGTGCTGAGCCATGGCAGGGATCTGCCGAGTGACGTGGTGGTGGCAGCAGACGTAGTGACAGGAGTCATGGTGCTGCTGGTAGTGGGGGCACCGGCATGGGAGAGTGGGCAGGAGGACACTTGCTGCCCTGGGGGTCCCCTGCTCCCAGTCTTGTCCCTTCTCATGGGATTTTGGGTCTGTGCTATGGACATGGTTGTCCTGGTGTGGATGTGGGGACTGGCTTCCCAGGACGTGGGTGTCCCGGTGTGGACATGGTTGTCCCGGTGTGGACAGGCTGCCCAGGACACAATTGTCCTGGTGTGGACATGTGTATCATGGTGTGAATGTGCTGCCTGCAGTGCGGGTGCCAGCATTCATGCGGGTCCTGCTTCCCACCGCGCTCAGCCCACTGCCCCAGCGCTGCAGAGGTGGGTCCAGGAGCTCCTGGGCCCTCTGGGGCAGCCCCAAGGCAGTGTGGGGCCAGGGCCGAGCCCTCTAATCGCCTCAGCAGCTCAGGCAGGCCAGGGCCGGTCCCAGGAATGTGACTCCGGCGGCGCAGGAGTGGCCGTGGCGGCGGAGCTGAGCACCCATGGCAGCGACAGGTCATTCCCGGCGTGGCCAGTGCTGGCAGCCGCTCGGGATCGCGGTCCTGCCCCGCTTATCGGGGCGGCCCGGCCTTGCACAAGGAGCCATTGTGCTGTGGGGCCGAGCGCGGGGCGCGGCTGGTGCTGGTGCCAGCACCGACACCGTCACGGTCCTGTCGCCGCCGTGGCCGCGGGTGTGTGTCCCGACCCTTCTGCCCGGGAGCAGGGCAAGGTGCTGGCACTGCAGCCATGTGGTGACGGTGGGACTGTCCTGAGGTGTCTACTCCGGATCTGTCCCCCCATCCCAGGGTGCCAGAGCGTCCTGGGAGTGGGGTTGGCCATAGGGCACCAATCAAGGCTTGTTCTGGCCCCTTTCCACAGGGCTGGCGTGAGCCCTGAGCTGTTCCCGGCCACTGCTCGTCCGTGACTCAGCGACTGCCATGGAAAGCAGAAGTGTCCCCCCCCCGTGCCCCCCCCCAGCTGCCCGTCATCCTTTCCAGCGGGGTCATGCCCCCGGCTCCTGGGCGCCACATGTCCCCAGTGTCACCATCCTGCCGTAGCACCTGGGGGCCAGGGGGCCAGGACCCGCTTTTTGGGTGTTTTGGTGAGAGCACGATGTTCCTGAGAACAATCCCAGTGTGTTCCCAAACTAATCCCAAGCTGCCCACAGGACTAAGCCCAAAAAGCTGCTTAGTGCCGGGAGCAGCGATACCATCCCGCACCAGTGCCCTGGCATCCACCGAGGTGGTGGCCCAGCACCACGTCCCCACCGTGGGAGGGTCCCCATCCTGAATTTGGGGGGGGGGGGGGGGGGGGGGGGGTTGAATGCTGGCGGCGGCTTGGCGGGCGCCCCAGGAGAGCGGCGTGGCAGGGCGGATAATCTGCTTGCTGGAATGTGGATGTGCTGGCTCTGGCCCCGGACGGGAGCAGGGATTAGGGAACAGCCGGAGCAGGGTAGCACCGAATTTTGGGGAAAGGTGGGATCCAGGGCCATGGTGAGGCTCGAGGAGCCACAGCCTTGGCATTCACTGAGGCCACGACTCCCTCAAGCCCTCACCACAGCCACCGTGCTGGCACCCCAGCAGTGACGGTGACGAGGATGGTGATGCCACTCATGTGAGACGCAGTCATCCGTCACCACCCTCCTCAGTCCCCACCGTCACGTGGGGCCAGCTCCCGTGGCAATAAACCCAGCACACCGGTGCCAGAGGGGTCAGCGCAGGGCCCGGGGAGCTGCCAAGGGGCAAATGTGGGTGGAAGCTGGGTGGGCTGGGGAAACTGGGGGGGTTGTGGGGTTTCAGGAGGGTCGGGTGATGCTGTGCCCCCCGAGTCTGGCACCCTGCCTGCACCCCACAGGGTTGGGTGCTTGCCCGGGGTCCCGCTGCCCCGACTCCGCTCCCCTCCTGGCGTTTGTCTTGGCCACAGCTCTCCCATTCCAACCGGTGGCCAAGACAAACCAGCCCGGAGCCAGCCCAACCCGAGGAGGGGCAGGCCCGGCCCCTGCCTGCGGCACTGCTCCGAGGGGACCCCCTGATCCCCCTCTGTGTTCCCAGGTTATGCTGCCCCGACAGCATCCCCTGAGCCCCCGCGAGAAGGAAAAGGGCTAAGCCAGCTGTGCCGGGGGCCGTGCCGGCACCATGACCCACTCCCAGGTGTCTTCTGAGCTTCACCACATTGTCTCCTCAGCCTTCCAGAGCGTAAGTGCCACCGCGGGGGCGGGCCTCATGGCTGGGGGGGATGAGAGGCTGCACCCCCTGATGCTGCCTGGAGGGGTGACGGGGGTCATGGCTCAGCCCTCCTGCCGTGGTGCGCCTGGGGATGCCCGGTTGCTGGGCTGTGGGGTGCTGGCAGTGCCCATAGCACCTGCCCCACTGCTCAGCTGTGGGGCAGGGTTGTGGGGTGCTGGCAGTGTTGTGTGGTACCTGCCCTATTGCTCAGCCATGGGGCAGGACTGCCCCACAGCAGCTCCCCGGGGCAGGCCAGGCCAGCTGTGCCAGGGTGGCAGGTGCCCTTGGGGCCAGCACGGTGCCAGTGCCGCTGGTGGCACGGCCGTGGTGGTGCCCGCGGTGCCGGCACTGCCCTGGCGACAGGTCCCGGGCCGAGTTAATGATTGACCCCCATGTCATGCCGCGGCTGCCCGGTGCCGTTGGCAAGTCCCTGTCGTGCGCACGTGACCGGGGATGGGACTGGCCCCATCCTAATGGAGTTCCTCCTGGGCTCCCAGGTAAACTGCGGCCTAGAGGGGCTGTCGGGGGCTCTCTCTGCAGTGCCAACCCCGGGCACCGTGCCCACCTGTGCCAGGGTCACGTCAGGTGCCGGACAAAGGAGTGTGTTGGGTGCTGCTGGGGTGCAGGATGGAGCCCGGCAGGTTTGGGGCCATGGGGCCATGGCCAAAGGGGCCTGAGGGGTCGGGGGGATCAAAGGGGTCGTGGAGATGGTGGAAGGGATGTGGCAGGAGTGGGGGGATGCAGGTGCAGGACGTCGCTGACGCCACTGCTGCCATCACGTGGCAGGCTCTGTGTGCCAGGGTGGTGGGTGTGATGGGGTGGCGTGGGTCGTCACCTGGGTCACCCCCCTGTGTCACCCTCTGGGTTACCCCCCTGGGGGGCCCTGTGATCACTGTGCGGTGGGGGCGGGGATGGGGAACCTGTGCTCATACATGACACCTGGGCTGGGATTCGTGTGGAGTGGCCGTAGCACAGCCCTGGACCAGCAAGTGCTGTGGGGTGCCCACTCGGGGTGGTGGGAGCTCCCCCCACTGCCCGGCGTGTCCCTGCAGGCAGATCGTGGTGCCCGGGGTGCCCCTGTACCCCCCTGCCCCCCACCCCAGGTCCAGGACCTGGGTCCCAGGGTCACTGGAGGGGGCCGTGGCGGGGGGGGGGCGGCTGCGCAGCCCCCGCAGGGGCCGTGGGTGCAGCACTGGGAGGGGATTTACCGAGGGAGCCGTGCAGCACCGGGGCATTGGAGCGTGACCGTGGGGTCGCTGCATTCCGGGGGAAGAATCTGAGCTCGGCGAGGGGAGCCGGCTGCTCGGGGGGGGCCGCGGCTCGGCGGGTGGGGCTGATGCGTCCCGGGGTGTTGGTGCGTCCCGAGGGGCCGGAGTTGGCGGGGGGATCGGCGCATCCCGAGTGGGACCGGTGCATCCCAGGGGGCCGGTGCATCCCGGGGGGAGTCGGTGCATTCCGGGGGGGCCGGTGCATCCCGGAGGGAGTCGGTGCATTCGGGGGGGGCCGGTCGCTCCGGGGCCGCCGCCGGTGCCGCGGTGCCGCCGGTGCCCTCTGCGTTCGCCGTCACCTTGAGACGGGCGCGAGGCGGCTCCGTCAATATTTGGCGAGGCCGGGACGGAGCCGCCGCCCCCCCGGTTCCCTCCCCGACCCCCCCCTCGCTCTCCCCCACCCCGGCCCCCATCCCCGGCCGGTCCCCGCCGCTCCGATAAAGCGCTGCGGGAGCTGCGGCGGGAGCGGCTCCGCCATGACTCAGGTAGGACCGGCCGGGGACGCGCCCCCCCGCTGCCCCCGCAGCCCCTCCCGCACTCCCCCAGCAAGTCCCCCGCAACCGCCAGCCCCGCATCCTTCGTATCCAGCCCAGCTCCGCATCGCCCGTGTCCCCGCACCCCCCCTGCAACCCCCAGTCCCGCATTCCCCGCGCAACCCCCCCACCCCCCACTCCTCCACATCCCTCTACGCCCCCAGCCCCCGCATCCCCTCCCGCCCCCAGCCCCGCCCCCCTGCCCCCGCAGCCCCTCCCCCCCGAGCCCACCCCTTGGCCCCCCAGCACCCACGGCCGGGGTGCAGCAGCAGCACTGGGTGGGGGGGCACAGCGCCGGGGCTCTGCGGGTGCAGGGGCCGGGGAGCGGGGCGGGGACAGCCCTGGGGTTGGACCGGGGGAACAGCACTGCGGGGTGTGCGGGAGGCACCAGGGCACGGCACTGGGGGTGCTGAGGTTGTCCGGGGGCACGGCACTGGTGGTGCTGGGTCCCAGTCCCTAGGAGAGCAGGGCACTGGGATGCCCAGGGGCACAGCCTCAGGGCTTGGAACTGGGGTGCTGTGGCACATGGGGTGCAGGTGACACTGGAGCACAGCGCTGAGGCTGGGGGTGCTGGGGGTGTGTGGGGGGCGAATGATGCTGTGGGTGCCTAGCCCAGGGCGCAGGGCGCGCACAGCCCTTGGGTGCCTTTGGGGGCTCCCCTGTCCGGGGCTCCCATCCCGCGGGGCTGCAGGACCGGGGCGCGCTGGGGGCCAGTGGCGTGGCAGGCGGCGGTGCCACCGGGGCCGCGTGCCCGCTCATCCCCGCTGCCGGCCCACAGCCCGAGCAGGAGGCGCCGGGTGCCGGCTCACCTGTCTTCGGGGAGGAGGAGGAGGAGAAGGACCTGAACAAGGC
This sequence comes from Corvus hawaiiensis, assembly GCF_020740725.1. Lineage (NCBI taxonomy): Eukaryota > Metazoa > Chordata > Aves > Passeriformes > Corvidae > Corvus > Corvus hawaiiensis. The sequence continues at coordinate 341,645 of NC_063213.1, read as the reverse complement.
GCTGGGCGTGGAGCGCTTCGAGGAGATCCTGAACGACGCTCACCCCCGCAACGCTGAGGAGGCTGGGCGCAGCTACAGCGAGGAGGACTTCGAGTGTGAGCAGGGCCAAGGGCTGGCACAGAGCAGGGAATGGGCAGGGAGCAGACGGGGGGCAAGCTGGGAGTGGGGAACGGGCAGGAAATGGGCAGGGAACACAGCACCAACTCCCGGTCCCCCCCAGACCACCGCCAGTCGTCCCACCACATCCACCACCCCCTCTCCACGCACCTGCCCCCTGACGCCCGCCGCAAGAAGGGGATCCCGAAAAAGGGCAAAAAGAAGGCTCGGCGGGCCTCTGTCCCTGGAGAGACCCCCACCATCGAGGAGGCCGAAGAAGATGAGGATGACGCGTGCGACACGGAGACAGAGCGGTCGGCGGAGGAGCTGCGGCAGCCTGGGCCAGCCGAGGCAGTGCAGGTGAGGACAGGGCTGGGGTGCGGGCAGCGCTGTGCCCCCCGGCTCGGGGTGTCTGGGCACAGCTGGGGTACCAGAGGAGCCCACGGCCAGGGAGACACGGCTCCCCAGCAGCCGGCTCACCCCCTGCCCCCCCCAGTTCTTCTTGCAGGAGGATGAGGTGGCCGACCGCCAGGCAGAGGAGCCAGCAGCCCCCGCAGCACTGCCTGGCTCCCCCCCAGAGCCCCGGGGGGGCGTGACCCCGAAGGAAGCCCAGGCCAGCAGGTGAGCTGGGGTTGGGCAATGCTGGGGCTCTTGAGGAGTTGGCAGCATCCTCTGGCCACCCCATGGCAGGGCTGGGGACTGGGCAGCCCCTTCCAGTACCCCATGACAGGATTGGGGTGCAGAGGGGGGGCTCGGCACTGAGGTGGGCTCCTATCTTGCAGCCCTGATGCAGAGCAGGGGGCTCTGGGGGAGGGGGCAGCTGCTGAGGCTGCATCCCCGGGTCGCCCTGCGCCGAAGTCACAGCCGGGGCACCGAAGCTACAACCTGCACGAGCGGCGGTGCATTGGCAGCATGACAGCTGCTGAGCAGGACCGGTACCAGAAGATGCCGACAGACGAGTCGGAGGCACAGACACTGGCCTCGGCCGACCTGGACTACATGAAGAGTGAGTGGGAGGCTCCCTGTGCACCTGGGGCTGCACTGGTGACCAGTCTGTGTCGGGCGAGCAGGGCCGGGACAGTGGGTGAGGCAGTGCCAGTGGAGTGGGGCTGGGGATGGTGGGTTGGGGACAGTGGGGCCGGCAGTGCCGGATTGCCTTGTGGCTGCAGTCAAGCTGGGCTGGGTGCAGGCACTGACCCTGCTCCCAGTGCTGGGGAGAACCACAGGGGACTCATCCCTGGTGCCAGGGCTGGGCTGAGTCCCTGTGGAGTGTGGCCAGGAGCTGAGCCCAGGGCAGCTGGAGCCAGTGACGGCAGTAGCAGTGGTGGCAGCTCCCCTGGGCACTCACTGGCCCCAGGGATTCACAGTCCAGGACTCTCAGGGTGGCGGGTGACACTTTTGCTCTGGAGCTCCCAGGGGAGCGCAGCCAGGGCAGAGCCCATGTGCCAGTGAGCACATGTGGGTGTTGGCACATGGGGAGCAGGTGACCCCAGTGCCAGGAGCTACCTCGACTCCTGCTTGACACTGCTGGTGGTGACCAAGTGACCCCCCGAGTGCTGCAGCACTTGCCCCCAGCACTGGGATGATCGCTCTGCCCTGAGCTATCCCAGGCAGGACGCATCCCACAGGTCCACGGCCGCTCATGCCAGGGCTCAGTGTCCCCTGTGCTGGGGTTTGAGAATCAGGGCCCCACAGATTTCCCACCCCATACCATTGCTGACCCCCCTCAGGTCACCGCTTTGAGGATGTGCCGGGCGTGCGCCGGCACCTGGTGCGGAAGAGCGCCAAGGCACAGATGGTCCACGTCAGCAAGGACCACAAGGAGCCCAGCACGCGGCAGCGCAAGCAGGACCGGCAGCCCCACGAGGTGCAGGGTCCTGGGGCAGGGCACGGGCAGGGACAGGGGCCCTGGGCCCCAGCACTGACCCCCGCTGTGCTGCAGGTGTTTGTGGAGCTGAACGAGCTGGTGGCGGACAAGAACCAGGAGCTGCAGTGGAAGGAGACGGCACGCTGGATCAAGTTCGAGGAGGATGTGGAGGAGGAGACGGACCGCTGGGGCAAGCCACATGTGGCCTCCCTCTCCTTCCGCAGCCTCCTGGAGCTCCGCAAGACCCTGGCCCACGGTAGGGAGGCGGAGACCACTCTGCGGGTCCCATGGTGAGGTGGGGTCCTGTCCCTGCTGGCCTCAGCCCCCCCTCCCTTGTCCAGGGGCCGTGCTCCTGGACCTGGACCAAAAGACGCTGCCGGGGGTGGCTCACCAGGTGGTGGAGCAGATGGTCATCACGGACCAGATCCGGGCCGAGGACCGTGCCAACGTGCTGCGGGCGCTGCTGCTCAAGCACAGGTGGGCATGGGGGGCACAAACACAGCCTCCTTCCCCTGGGCTCTGCTCCCTGAGCTGCAGGGCTCACGCTGTCCCTGGGATTCTGGCAATGGCTGTGCCATTGGACCTCCATTGACAGCCCTGGCCCTGTCCCGCAGCCACCCGAGCGACGAGAAGGAGTTCTCCTTCCCGCGGAACATCTCGGCGGGCAGCCTGGGCTCCCTGCTCGTGCACCACCACAGCACCAACCACGTGGCTGAGGGCAGTGAGCCAGCTGTCACCGAGCCCCTCATAGCCGGCCACGCCGGCGAGCACGACACGCGCGTTGACGTGGAGCGGGAGGTGAGTGCCATGGCCCCCCAGCCCTACCTCTGTCTCGGGGAAGGGCTCTGACCCCAGTCCCCCACTCTGTCCCCACAGAGGGAGGTCCTCACTCCCACGCCCCCAGCCGGCATCACTCGCTCCAAGTCAAAGCACGAGCTGAAGCTGCTGGAGAAGATCCCAGACAATGCTGAGGCCACGGTGGTGCTTGTGGGTATGGAGGGGTGGGCAGGACAGGGGGGTGGGGACCTCCTGCCAGGCACCCTGGTGACCCCTGTGCCCCTTGTGCCCCCCAGGCTGTGTGGAGTTCCTGGACCAGCCCACCATGGCCTTTGTGCGGCTGCAGGAGGCTGTGGAGCTGGACGCGGTGCTGGAGGTGCCTGTGCCTGTGCGATTCCTCTTCGTGCTGCTGGGCCCCAGCAGCACCCACATGGACTATCATGAGATTGGGCGTTCCATCTCCACCCTCATGTCCGACAAGGTCCGTGCCCTGGGGCACTGGGGTCCTGCCAGGGTGGGGGGGCTCAGGCTGTGCCAGGTTGGGGGGTTTGGGGCTGTGCCAGGATGGGGGTTCAGGGCTCTACTGGGGCAGGGGCTTGAGGCTGTTCTGGAGAAGGAGCTCAGGGCTGGGGGTTCAGGGTTGTGCTGGGGCCAGGGTCTTGAGGCACCACTGGGTTGGGGGTTTGGGGCTGTGATGGGGGCGGGAGCTCAGGACTTGGATGGGATGGGCTGGACGGCTCAGATTATGCCAGTGCTGGGGTCTCAGAGACATGCCAGGATGACGGCTTGGGGTCCTGTCGGGGCTGGGGAGCTTGGGGCCACGCCAGGATGGGAGTTGGGCCTTGCCGTATTGGGGTCTCATGGCTATATTGGGGAGGGGGCCAGGGCTCTGCCAGAGTTGGGGGCTCAGGACTGTGCCAGGGCCAGGGCCATGCTGAGGCCCTGGGCTTGGGGCTGTGCGATGCTGGGCTGTCAGGACACCACAGAGCTGTGGCATGGGCACTGACCCTGCCATGGCTCCCAGCAATTCCATGAGGCTGCCTACCTGGCTGATGACCGACACGACCTGCTGAATGCCATCAACGAGTTCCTGGACTGCAGCGTGGTGCTGCCGCCATCCGAGGTGCAGGGCGAGGAGCTGCTGCGCAGCGTCGCCCACTTCCAGCGCGAGATGCTGAAGAAGAGGATGGAGCAGGAGCGGAGGCTGCTGCTGGAGCCCAAGTCCCCTGAAGAGAAAGGTGCCAGGGCAGGGCTGGGGCCGGGGCAAGGTTTGGGAGGGTGTCCCAGCTGTTGGGGTCTCACTGTCTGTCCGTCCGTGCATCTGCCCGCCTCCAGCGCTGCTGAAGCTGAAGGTGGTGGAGGACGAGGCCGAGGAGGACGATGACCCCCTGAGGCGCACGGGCCGCCCCTTCGGGGGGCTGATCCGGGACGTGCGGCGGAGGTACCCGCAGTACCTGAGTGACTTCCGCGATGCGCTGGACCCCCAATGCATTGCCGCCGTCATCTTCATCTACTTCGCTGCGCTGTCGCCTGCCATCACCTTCGGGGGGCTGCTGGGTGAGTGGGGGCTGTGGAGGCCTGCCGGGGGTGGTGGGGTCACGGGGGCTGCAGGGGGTGCTGGGTGCTGCCCGGTGCGTGTGCTGCGGGCAGGGCTGTGATGCCAAGGTCAAAGGGCCCATCCTGATGGTGTGCCTGAGCCTGTTCTGCCGCAGGAGAGAAGACGCAGGATCTGATCGGGGTGTCGGAGCTGATCATCTCCACGTCGCTGCAGGGTGTCCTCTTCTGCCTGCTGGGTGCTCAGCCCCTGCTCGTCATCGGCTTCTCGGGGCCACTGCTTGTCTTTGAGGAAGCCTTTTTCACGGTGAGGTGCTGGGGTCTGCCCTGGGGGCTGGGGGAGACACCCCCGCCCTGGCCCCACTGCCCGGGGTAGACATTCCCACAGCCCTCCTGCCAGGGCTCTGTCCGGCCCCATGACCATCCTGACACCTGTCTGTCCATCATCTGTCCATATGGCTGGGCAGTTCTGCACGTCCAACGAGCTGGAGTACCTGGTGGGGCGTGTCTGGATTGGCTTCTGGCTCATCCTCATCGTGCTGGTCATGGTGGCCTTTGAGGGCAGCTTCCTGGTGCGTTTTGTCTCCCGCTTCACCCAGGAGATCTTTGCCTTTCTCATCTCCCTCATCTTCATCTATGAGACCTTTTCCAAGCTGGCCAAGGTGAGCTGTGGAGGATGAGCCGGGGGGCTGTGGCAGGGCTGCGGCAGGGTGGGGCTGAACGTCCCATCCTCCTGCTGCAGATCTTCCAAGAGCACCCGCTGCACGGCTGCCTGAGCGCCAACAGCTCAGCCGAGGCCTGGGGCAACGGCAGTGTGGCTGCGACCAACAGCACAGCCCTGGGCACCAGTCCGGCTGCCCGCGGTGCCACCAAGGTCACAGGGCAGCCCAACACGGCGCTGCTCTCACTTGTGCTCATGGCCGGCACCTTCTTCATCGCCTTCTTCCTGCGCAAGTTCAAGAACAGCCGCTTCTTCCCTGGACGGGTGCGTGGGGATGGCCGTGTGGCCGTGGGGCTGGGGTGAGCCTGGGGGCCGTGGGGCTGGGATGAGCCCAGGGGGGCTGGGGTGAGCCAGGGGGGCTGTGGCCAGGCTGGTGCTGGTGTTCCCCCCAGATCCGGAGGCTCATCGGGGACTTTGGGGTGCCCATTGCCATCCTGGTGATGGTGCTGGTGGACTACAGCATCCAGGACACCTACACACAGGTGAGCAGCCACCCACCCACCTCCTGGGCAGGACTCCTCACCCCACAACCTCCTATGGCCACCTCTGGCTCCCAGCATCTGACCTTCCCTCTCCCTTTGAGTCTGGTTCCTGTGGGTCCCGGTGCCTCTGTGGCCCCTCTCACTCTGTGGAGCACAGCCAGTGCCCTCTCAGCATTTCTGTCTCCCCCGCCCCCTGCAGAAGCTGAGTGTGCCCAGTGGGTTTTCAGTGACCGCCCCAGACAAGCGGGGTTGGGTGATCAACCCCCTGGGTGTGGAGAGTGCCTTCCCTGTGTGGATGATGGTGGCCAGCGGCCTCCCTGCCATCCTCGTCTTCATCCTCATCTTCATGGAGACCCAGATCACCACGTGAGTGCAGTGTGGCCGGGCAGGGGGCATTGGTGGGGCAAAGGGAGCCTGTGCTGTGCCAACCATCTGCCCTTGTGCCCAGGCTGATCATCAGCAAGAAGGAGCGGATGCTGCAGAAGGGCTCCGGGTTCCACCTCGACCTCCTGCTCATTGTGGCCATGGGCGGCTTCTTCGCTCTCTTTGGGTTGCCCTGGCTCGCCGCAGCCACCGTGCGCTCAGTCACCCATGCCAACGCCCTCACTGTCATGAGCAAGGCCGTGGCACCTGGGGACAAGCCCAAGATCCAGGAGGTGAAGGAGCAGCGGGTCACCGGGCTGCTGGTGGCCGTGCTTGTCGGTAGGTCTGGCCCTCAGGACCTGGGGGGACTCTGGTGCGGAGGGGGCAGCCCTGGGTGGTTGCAGTGGGGAGGGAGCAGCGTGGAGGGGGCTGGGGAGCCATGGAGGGGCTGGAGTGGGGAAGGGGCAGTGTGGGGAATTGAGCTGGGGCACCCTGAGCCCCAGACAAATTGGTGTGGTCATCCTGTCCCCAGTGGACAGAGGGATGTGGGACCCTCCCCATACGAGGGGCTTAAGTGGGCAGGGGGAGGTGGGGCTGGACGGCTGTGCTGAGCCCGCTCCCCAGGCTGACACTGCTCCGGCCCAGGGCTGTCTATCGTCATTGGGGACCTGCTGCGGCAGATCCCGCTGGCTGTGCTCTTCGGCATCTTCCTCTACATGGGTGTCACCTCCCTCAATGGCATCCAGTTCTACGAGCGCCTGCAGCTGCTGCTGATGCCCCCCAAGCACCACCCTGATGTCACCTATGTCAAAAAGGTGGGAAGGGGGCCTGGGGAAGATCCTTAGGGGCAGGACCCTTGTCTGGGACAGCAGCCAGGCTTGGGTACATGTGTGTGGGAGCTGGGGTGTCTGCAGGACAGGCTGTGGCAGAGCCTTGTTTGGGGGGGCAGAGGAGGGCAGAGTAGGGACTCTGGGGCAGCCAGACCCTGGTGGGGTGGGGGGGGGACCGTGTCTGGGGCTGTGGGTACCCCTGGGCCAAGCTGTGCCCATGGTGCCAGGGGGACACAGGGCCCGGCTGAGCCTGACACCTCTCCGTGCCCAGGTGCGCACGCTGCGCATGCACCTGTTCACCGGGCTGCAGCTGGCCTGCCTGGCCGTGCTCTGGGCCGTCATGTCCACTGTGGCCTCCCTCGCCTTCCCCTTCATCCTCATCCTCACGGTGCCGCTCCGCATGTGCCTGCTCAGCCGTATCTTCACCGACCGGGAAATGAAGTGTGTAAGTACGGCCGGGAAATGAAGTGTGTAAGTGGCTGCGTCGCTTGTCCCGGGGGGAGGCGGGGAGCGGCGGCCTCCTGGGCAGGGCAGGGCCGGGGGCCCTCGCTGCCCCTCAGCCGCCGTGTCCTGCAGCTGGACGCAGCCGAGGCCGAGCCCATCCTGGACGAGCGGGAGGGTGTGGACGAGTACAACGAGATGCCGATGCCGGTGTGACGGCGCCAGCGGCTCACGGCCCGCGATGGGCGCCGGGCACGGCGGGACCCCCGCACCGCGGGGCCGGGGGCGGCGGCTGTGTGGCCGTGCCCCGCGGGGACGGGGCCCTGCGCTCCCCAGGCTCTCGGAGGGCACCTGCCAAAGAGACGCCGGCCCCAGGCTCGCCGCCGCGGTACAGCCCCTTGGACACTGCTGCCCACGCCCCGGGACAGAGCCCCCCGGCCCCCTCAGCAGCCCCTCGGCTCCCGCCCGACACTCAGGCGTCACCTGAGCCCCCCGGGGTTCATGAAACACGCAATTCAAAGGCAATAAACAGCTTTATCCCGAGCACGGGGCTCAGGGCAGAGGTGCTGGGGGGACCCCCCTGCCAAGGGAGGCCTGCTCCGAGCAGGCCCTGGGAGGCTACCGGGCTGGGGGCCGGGGCCCCCCCCGCTGCCTTCGACTAATAAAGAGACTGGACTTTGCACACTTTTCACCAGTTTTATTGGAAAGTTCCCCCCTTCCCGAGCACCCCCCTCCTCCTGGCCCAGGCCCTGCGAACAGCCCCATGTGCACACCCCACTCCCGGCCCTGCATATCATCCACTGCAGCCCCCCGGGACCCCTGCACCCCACGGAGGGGCCGGGCCCAGCCCCCATCCCGGTAGCAGTGGTGGGAGCACAGGGATACCCCAGTGCCGAGGGAAGCCCAGGCCAGGCCCAGCCCCTGCAGCAACAGACTGGGCTCAAGTGGCAGAGCCGGGGCAGGGGGGCCACGAGGGACCTTCCCCAGTAACATCCCCCCCCCCCCCCCCACACGCACCCCTCAAGTCACACCCCAGCCCCCCATAATGGCAATAAATAATCTCACTCCCCCAGTCCCACAGCGGGGGCAGGTGCCCACAGCCTGGCCCCACAGCCTGGCCCCCCAGGACGGGGAGCATCTCCATATCCCCCTGACCCCCCGGGATGGGGGGCAGCTCCGTATCCCCCTGCACAGGGGAAGGGGCTGGCAGCACCCACCTGGCCCCCCACACCCCCCGGATCCATCCCTCAGAAGCGCAGCTCCCTCAGCTTCTGCCGCAGGTAGTGCTTGGCCTCCTCGATGCCACTCACCTTCTCCAGCTCCGTGTAGGGCAGCTGTGAGGGGACAGGGATGACGTCAGAGCGGTGACAGCATGTCTGACCCCACTTGTATCCCCAGTACCACCAGCCCACAGCCCCATTCAGCCTTCTGTGGTGGTGGGAGGAAGAACCAGGACACAGGACCCTCCCTGGAGAAGGAGGGCAGCGCAGTTCCTGCCAAGGGGATGGACACAAGCATGGACAGTGGTGTGGGAAGTGTAGACAATTCCCAGCTCCAGGCTCATGCAGCCTTAGCTCAGACCTGGGCAGGTGGTGCAGGCACACAGAGAGGAGTCTCGAGCCTCACCCCACCCTCAAGCCCCTGTCAGCAGCCTCCATGAAAGGCGAGAGCTGGGGGTGTTCACCTGGAAAGAGAAGGCTCTGGGGAGACCTTCTAGAGCCCTTTCCAGTGCCTAAAGGTGCTCCAAGAGAGCTGGAGAGGGACTGGAGGGACAAGAGCCTGGAGGGACAGAGCAACGGGAATGGCTTCCCACTGACACAGGACAGGGTTAGATGGGATATTGGGAAGGAATTCCTGGCTGGGAGGGTGGGCAGGCCCTGGCACAGGGTGCCCAGAGCAGCTGTGGCTGCCCCTGGATCCCTGGCAGTGTTCAAGGCCAGGCTGGACAGGGCTTGGAGCAGCCTGGGACAGTGGAAGGTGTCCTTGTCTGTGGAAAGGGGTGGCACTGGATGGGCTGTAAAGTCCCTTCAGCTGGGTCGTTGCTGTGCCTTCTGCAGGAGGGACAGTCCTGGCCAGCCCAGCCCAAACACCAGCTCAGGGGAGAGCTGGCCCTGCTCCTGGCCCGGCTACGCTGCTGGGCAGCTCCCAGGTGATTCCTCAGCAGAATCACGGGACTCCAGAGCTCTGCACAACCACGGGGCTCTGGGCTGCTGAGCTCCAGAATGAGGAGGAGCCGGTGCTGGCACGGCCTGGCGGCAGCAGGGGGTGAGGCAGTTTGGGAATGGCTGTGGGATGGCATGGTGGATCCACTGCTGCAATCCTGGTCCCCTCTGCAGTACAAGAGTGAACAGGACTGAGGGCTCATTTCCAGTGCCATTTTCCTCAGAAAGACTCATCCTCAGGCTAAAACCACCCACAAACAAGCATGTGGGAGCTGCACATCCTAAACCAACACCTGGAGTTTGCCAAAGGAGCTGCAACACCTGAGGGCTCTTCCAGCCCCAGCACTCGGCAGAGAGCAGCTGGGGCTGGAACCAGGGCAGGCAGGGCTCTGGCACAGAAGGTGACCCAACCTCCCTCCTGCCCCCTCAGCACATGGGATCACAGGTCACCACACGTGGACACGTGTGTCCCTCCCACCTGATTTCACCCTGAGGCCCCACACCCAACGCCGCCACCATGGCTGTGTCTGCCAGCCCAGGCTGAACACCCTCCCCTTCCCCTCACTCAGGTTGGGTCTCAGCTCACAGGACAGACTGTTCCTTGTCTCTGCTTTCCATCAGGACTGGTGACACCCACTAGCTGCATGGAAAAAGTCCTGGATGGGGTGGGGGGGGCAAGGAGACATGAGGATGAGTCAGCCCTGCTTCCTCTCACAGGAACAGGAGTGTTTACAGTGGGGATGCCAGGTCTGGGCCCATCCTTCCATGGGGATACCAGCTCTCAGCTCTGGGCCCATCAGATGCCAGCTCACAGCCCATCACCCACTGTGTCCCCCGGCCCTGAGGAGTTAGGGGCAGCCTCCACTTACCTGCACCAGACAGTATCCCAGCAGCCGCAGGTGCCGGTCCCTCATGGCCCGGGAACCCACCAGGATGTCGGAGTTCTGGCAGTAGTGCCACTTGTCATTGACCGACAGCACCACCCTGTAGAGGGGACAGCGGGGAGCACAGTGTCACTCCACACCTCAGTATCACCCCACCCTATGGACCTTACTCCCCAGCACTGTGGCAGCTGAAGAGTAGCACCCCAAACGACCCCAGATCCTGCTGGTGGCAGGGACAGCTGTATCCAGCACCTCAGGGCAGTGGGGACATGGGTCTGTGGGTGCCCCATGGCAGTGGGCAGGAAGGGGCCAGGGCTGAGCGTCTTAGTGGGCAGGAGCCCAAGGCAGTGCCAGGGTGGCTGTCCTGCCAGAAGGGACCAGGGACATGGCCCAGGGACATGGCCCTGCTCCATACCTCTGTATCTCCTCGGCACCCTGAAGCCCCTCGCCTGGCCCCCGCTTGGGGCTGGGCCGGCATGGTGAGGGTGGGGGGCCGGCGTCCTCGCTGGCTGGGGGGCTCCGCTCCTCAGGTTCCTCCTGGGCCCGTTCCCCCTGGAAGCAGCCGTGTTCTTGGCTGGGGCAGCTGGCGGTCTCCTCCTCCTCCTCCAGGATTTTGCCGATGGGGAACTGGAAGAGGGAGGTGGTAGAGGTGCGGGGGGAGCAGTCGGGGGTGCTGGGTGGCGGCGCCGAGAGGCACTCGGAGGGGCTGCTGAGTGTGGAGCTGCCCGGGCTGGCCAGGGACGGCTCCTTGCTCAGCCCGCAGTAATAGTCCGAGGGGGGCTGGAAGCAGGGCCCCCCTGGCGCTGGACAGAGCGCCGGCAGGAACCGCCCGGCCCGGCCGCTCTCCCGGGGGCCTGGGGGGCTGCTGGGCGTCTCTGGAGCAAATGGGGCAAAGTCCTGCAAGTCTGAGGTGAGGGCGAGGACACTGGACCGCAGGGACATGGTGACGGGGGACGTGGCTGGGGGAGCCCTGGAAGCTGCCGGAACGCGTGAGAGAGGCAGCACCGTGCCTGAGCGGTTGATCCACAGCAGGAAGTCTGCAGGAGACAGAACAGGGATCAGCAACTGATGGGACATGGGCTTGGGAATTCTGTGCCCCAGCTGGGAGTCTGTGCCAGAGGCACAGGGGAACCCCCCATTTCTGCAAGGGGAGGGCTCAGGGAGCTTTGTCCCAAAGGCAGTGTCACAGGGAAGGCAGTGACAAAGCAGCCAGAGCTCATTCTGCCCCAAATAAACTCCCATCCTCAGCCCCCAGACCCCACCTGGCAGCCCTCTCCCCACAGCCCAGGGGGGTTACCTGTGCAGTACCCAGGGGGGAGCACCTCGTCCTGCCGGTAGCATTCCTCCCCCACCAGTTGTCGCAGCGCCTCGGCCACCAGCCCCTTGTAGCTGCAAGGAAGGGACAGTCAGGGGGACACTGCAGGGGCTGGCACATCTCCCCAGCACTGCTGGTGCTGAGTACATCCATGCAGAGACGGGAACCCCCAGGAGCAGGAGCCACAGAGCTGGAGTTTTGGGCTCTGCTGTTGGGGGTCAAGAGGGGATGGGCTCCAGTTCCTTCTGCAGAAAAGGTCCTTGCAGTATTGGGACACTAAAAGCCTCCCAAAAGGGCTGCCCAGCCCTGGCACCACTGCCCAGGGCAGGGGGAAGTCCCCATCCCTGGGGGAATTTAACAGCCACGTGGATGTGGCACTTGGGGACATGGTCAGTGGTGGGCTTGGCAGTGCTGGGGGACGGGTGGACTCCACGGTCTCCAAGGCTTTCTGAACCCAAACAATTCTGCAATTCTAAATGATTCTGTGATTCTACAGAGCTACCCCACAGGCTTTGGAGCTGCCTTTATAGGGGCCTTTATCCCAGCACCATCTGGGATCCTGCCAGAGTAGGTCACAGACCCCGTGTCCCCCACTGCGAGGGACAGCAGAGGGGTGCTCCCCCTCTCCCCCCCCACCTGTATTTCCTGTTGGCCTCGTCGGCAGTCAGGGCGTGCTCGAACATGAGGACGCGGTAGCGCGGGTCGAGGCGGGGGCCGCTGTACTCGCGGAACTCCAGCTCCACCGCCGCGTCCAGCAGCGACAGGTACCGGCGCACAATCAGCGCGTAGGGGCTGCCTGTGGGGGGCAGCTCAGATGGAGCCCACCGGGATGGGCATCCCCTCACCCAGCCATGCTGCTGGGGACCACCCTCACGCCAGCCAGGGCTCTGCCAGCTGGGAGCACCCTGGCAAAGGCCCAACGTACTCATGACATTGGTGATGAAGCCTGGGGAGAAGACCTGGTGCAGGACAGTCTGCGGGAAGTGGCTGAGCTGGAACATGGACATGAGGATGTTGACGGTGGCCAGTGGTGAGCTGCTGGCCTTCTGCTCCAGGATGGCCTCCAGCTTGGGAAAGAGCTCGCCGTGGTTGGAGGGGCGGTAGTTCATCCGGCTGAAGGGGAACACCAGCTTCTGGATCACCTGTGGCAAGAGAAGAGTGTGGGACCAGGGTGGGACAAGGGACAGGTCGGGGCCACCTGCCCAGTGCCACGAAGAGACGGGTGCTCAGAGCCCGCCAGGACGGGGGCATGACCCCTGGTCCCCTGGAATGCCCCATCACGATGGAGAAGAGCCATGGCTCCTTTGCCCAGGTGTGCCCACAGATGGAGGTGACCCCATAGGTGAGGCGAGCGCTCACCTTGCTGTCGAGCTGCTCCCCACGCTTCAGCAGGAAGTTGGCGATGGTGTCGAGCAGCCGCGGCTCACGCAGCCGGTGCCGCGCCACGTACTTGGCGATGAGGGCCATGGTGTAGGGGGTGAGGTTCTCTGCCTTCCGGGGCAGCCACTCTGCCGAGCCAACACAGTGGGGAGGCCGTCACAGGGGCCAGCTCTGTCCCCGCCGCAGGTCCTCTGCGGCCACCATAGCTCGGGCAGGTGGGAGGACAGGACCGGACAGTAGCGCCAGTCCTAAAAACCTCAAAAGCCAGGCAGTTCCTAAAAACCCTCAGGTGAGAGGCTCAGGCAGATTCCTGTCATGCACAGCCAGAAGGCACAGCTGGAATGTGCACAGGTGGGGCCTTCTGTAAAACCCCACCAGAACTCCACTGTGCCCAGCCTGGAGGCACTGTGGGAAAACAGTCCCTGGAGGAATGGGGGGCTCCCAGCCTGTCAGAGGGCTGGGCAGTCAGTGACAAGGGTGGCCACAACACAGGGCTCCTTCTGCTCCAGTTCTGTGGCTCAGCAGGGCCCCAGCTGGGGCTGTCACCACCCAAACGTCCCCAGGGCCAGGGAAGGCGTCTGCGAGGTTGCCCCCACCTGGCCAGGGGCCCCCATGTCCTCTGCCCGACCAGAGCTCTGCACCCCCCATGTGGGTGGCAATGCTGGGACCCCACCTGGGCACCCCTCACCTGCCATGCTGCGAATGAAGCGCTCCTGCCGGTTCTCGTAGAAGAGCTGGGAGCTGAAGATGGCCTCCAGGGCCTTGTTGTTGGCCTCCTGGGCACACAGGGCCAGCATCTCGTCCAGCAGCGCCAGCTCGTGCTCCCGCATGGCGCTCACCTGGCCCAGCGTGTGCCGCACCAGCCGCAGGATCTTGCGGTTGTTGATGAGCTGCTGGTCAGAGGCCGCGTGGCCCTGCAGCGCCTGCGCCCGCAGCCGGTAGTAGGAGAGCAGCAGGAAGAGGGTCTGGGGGTGCCGCTCCTTCTCCAGGTGCCGCTCCAGGCTACTGAGGCAGGACTCGACCAGCGGGTGGGGGCTGGAGGGGTGCAGCCGCATCACGCTGCTGAACACCATCGACACGTCCTTCTGGTTGAAGCGGCCCAGGCGGCTGCGGGACTCGTCCTCCAGCACCCGCACGAGCGGTGACTCCCCGGGCAGCCCTGGAGGGGGGACGGGCACAGGCACGGCTCAGATCCTGGGCATGGCTCAGCTGCATGGCACAGCCACCTCTGGAGCTTGGGCAGGAACCCACTGCCGTGACTGCATGGATGTGCTGGATCAGTGACCAAACGAGAAGGGGAAGGGGAAGCACTGGCAGAACATCAGCGCATCTGCACCCATGGAAAACACTGCATGGAACTGCGGAGTCATTCCCACCCATCCCACTGGAATGGGAGCCCTGCAGCTCACCCACAATAGCAAGGTTCTTTTCCTAACTCTCAAACATCCCAAAGATAAATAATTCATAGAATCCCAAAATCCCAGACTGTTGGGGTCCCTCCCCTGCCATGGAGCCCTGGGAGAGGGGCCCTGAGGGCACAGACACGGGGTTTCCTGCCCCTGCTCAGCCTCGTTCCCATTGGTTGGTTTGTGTTCCCTGCGCGGGCAGAAGGACCCTTGGCCCCGTGACTGGAACAGTTCCTCAGCAGAGCCCCGGCCATGCGGCTGGAGAAATAAACATCTCTGAAACAGCTATCAAGAATCTGTCTGTCCATATATATTTCCTTTCCACGGGACTCCTGGTTTGATATATGCGTGTTGCAGTATCCCCACTGCAACACCAGACTGTTTTGGATTGGAAGGAACCTTAAATCCCATCCAGTTCCATCCCTCTGCCATGGGCAAGGACACTTCCACTAGACCAGGTTGCTCCAAGACCTGTCCAACCTGGCCTGGAACACTTCCAGAGACTCTGGGCACCCAAAAAACTCACCTCAAAAAGTTCGTAAAAAAAAGTTGTGGTTGGAAAACAACTGTGACATCCCATGTGACCAAACTAAACCCTGTTTGTTCCATCACGGACTAATCCTTTGGCTTTTTTGACCTTCTCCCGTTTCCCAGTTCAGCTTTAGCTTGTGCAACCTGGCTCCCAGGGAAACACTTCCCTGCAGCTCAGGACATGTTATCCAGGCCTGGGCACAGGCTCAGTGCCTTGGCTGTCAGGAGGGATCTCCTCAGCAGAGGCAAAGAGCGTTGGGGGGCCTGGAGCTTCCCATCGCCCTAGGATTTGGGCAGGCACAGGCCGAGGGGCAGCGCAGGGCAAGTCACTGCGGGTTATTGTTAATCAGAACTCAGGAGGGGGAACGTGCAGATTTGGTCTGAGCAGCTGCTTTGTTCCATAAAAAGGCCTCAAAAGAAAGCTGGAGTTTGTGTTAATGAGGGACAAGGGGACAGAACAAAGTGGGGGGCACAGCAGAGCTGTGGGGGGCCCAGCATGGGGAGCCTGGCGAGGGCAGCAGCGCCGGCAGCTCCGGCTCAGTGTCAACAAACACCCGGCGCCGCAGGCCTGGGGCCGACGGGCAGAACCGGCCCCCCCACCCCCGGCAGGGGCTCGAGTTACTGCGTCAACAGTGGCCGGGCGGTTCCACCGAGCCCTGGCCCAGGAAGGCCGTGGGGAACGGGAAGGAGAACAGGATGAGGGGAGCCACGGGCAGGAGGGCAGGCACCCGCCGGATTGTGGAATCCTGGAATTGTTTGGGTGGGAAGGGACCTTAAAGATCACCCAGTTCCAACCTCCTGCCATGACCAGGGACACCTTCCACTATCCCAGATTGCTCCAAACCCTGTCCAGCCTGGCCTTGGACACTTCTAGGGACAGGGCAGCCACAGCTTCTCTGGGCATCCTGTGCCAGAGCCTCACCACCCTCTCAGGGAAGAATTCCTTCCCAATATCCCATCTAACCCTGCCACCTGGCAGTGGGAGACCATTCCCCCAGTCTTGTCCCTCCAGGACCCTGTCCAAAGTCCCTCTCCAGAGCAGAGGAGCTCCAGCCCTTGGAGCATCTCCATGGCCTCCCCTGGACTCGCTCCATGTCTTTCTGCTGCTGGGCTTCAGAGCTGGAAGCAGCACTGCAGGTAGGGCCTCACCTGCGTGGGGGAGAGGGAAAGATTCCCCCTACTGCCCTGCTGTCCACCCCTCTTTGGATGTAGACCCCACCCCCTTCCTCGAAGCAGAAGAACTTGTAGGGTCACCTCAGCCCACAGAAGGAGGAGCCTCTGGGATGCAGCCTCCCCTGGGACACAGCCCCTCAGGACGGGGCCTCCCCAGCTCAGTAGCACCCCAAGGAAGCTGCACAGGAACCCAAATACCTCAAACCCTCTCTCCCACATAGCAACACCTGGTGACATGGGGCTTGTCCCCTCCAAGAGTTCAGCCAAACCCATGGTCTCCCCCATCAGTGCTCAGGTGTTTCCTGGTTTTCAGGGCTTGGAACTCAGCTCCAGAAGTGGCTGATACACATCCTTCCAGGCAGGGCTGCCCAGCACCGTGACTCCCCTTGGCTCCAGCACTGACCTTGTGGTCAGCCAGGGATACTCAGCCCTCCTGCCCCGGAGGAGCAGAGCATCCCTGCTGAGCTGAGCTCCCCGAGCCCTCCTGCCCCCTGACCAGAGCCCCCAAGGGTCATAGCTCCATCTGCTACAAATCCACCACCACATAAATCCCCCCAGACCCGGGCCCTGGCCCCTGTTGCAGCGCTGTGCTCCCGCCCGTCCGAGACCCCTGGGGGTGGCTCACCCAGCGCGGCCGCTGCGTACAGGCAGTTGACGATGCTGAAGTTGTCGAACTTGGCGCAGCCGCTGACGATGGCCTGGCAGAGCACGTGGAACTCGGGCTGCTCCAGCACCTGCCCCGCGGGCCCACGGCCGTCCCCAGCCCCCATGGGCGGCCCTGGTTGCTGCTGCAGGAGCTGCCCCAGCTTGTGAAGCGCTATGGGGTAGTGACTAGCCGACACCTTGCCCGGGTTCTGCGTGACCCAGCGGAGCACCTCACCCACACTGCGTGAACGCTCGATCAGCCGCTTCATGGTGAAGAAGGTGTCGTAGCTCATCTTCTCGTGGATGAAGTTCCAGCTCTTCCTCTTGCCATGGGTCCGGCCCCGGCCGCCGTCCGGGTGCACGGTGGGCAGCAGCCCATGGCCGTAGGGGTCCAGGGGCAGCAGCAGCCGCGGCCTGGCCTTGCCGGCGCAGCAGCAGGCGGGGAACATCGCGGCACCGCGGCGCTCACGGGCAGCCGGGCCCCGCGGGCCCGCCCGGGTCAGAGCGCGGAGCCATGGGCACAGCAGCGGGCACAGCATGGCGGGGGCGGCGCGGCGCGGGGGGCTCCGCGGCTCCGGAGGACCCTGCGGGACAGACCGGCGGGGACGTGACGGGGGGAACGGTGGGACAGCCGGGGCCGGCGGGGGGCACGGGCGGCCGCGGGCACTCCCCGACCTGGCAGGGATTCCCCCCGTGCACAGGGATCCCCGCCCCCGGGTGCCCCCGCCCGCACAACCACCCGCACCGGGCCCGCCACCGTGTCCGGGCCCGCGTCCCGCGCAGCCCCGTGGTGCCCTCCGGCCTGCCCGGTGTCCCCCGCCCCACAGCGCCCGCCCCTCTCCCGGGCACACACCGACCTCCAGCCGGTACCAGGCCCACCCTAGCCCCCCCGGCTGGATTCCCCGCCCTCCATCCGGGCCGGCCGTACATGGCGCTGGCGGCCGCTCGGTCCCGCCGCCACTCAGCGCCGCCGGGACATGGACACGGCCCGGGAGCGCAGCCCCGCCGCCATCTTCCCGCGGCCCCGCCCCACGCGCGGGACTTCCGGGGCGGGGCCGGCGCGCGCGGCATGCAAATCACCGCTGCGCCTCCGCCAATGAGCGACAGCCCCGCTAAGAGCGGGGCGGGGCCGCCGGCGCAGGCGCACTAAGGCCCTGCGGAGCGCGTGGCTGGAGGCGCCAGGCCCCGCCCCCTCCCGGAGCCCCGCCCCCCCGGGTCCCGATTCCCCGTTCCCCGGTCACCTACTCCCTCCCCCTTCCCCGACCCACGGAGCAGCAGAGCCGGGACGCCACGGCGGGTCACAGTCCTTCCGCTTTAATCGGAACGGCGGTGGGGGGTGGGACCCCCCAACACAGCATCGGAATCCCCGGGAAAGTGGGGAGTGCAGCGACCCCCGGCACCGGGACCGCCCCGTCACAGCACATCCCGCCGGCAGCAGGACCCTCGGCACCCCAGGGCTTGTGTCCCCCTGCCCAAGCACCGGGACACTCGGGAGCAGCCCCTTGGGAGCTGCTCTCCCACGAGGAGAAGCTCCGCAGGCACGGACACCACCCCGGGCAGGACCGCACCCGAGAAGCTTCTGCATGCAGAGTGGCTGGGGGGTGCTCCGTGCAGGGACAGGGGGCACTGGGACGCCGCCAGAGGTAGCTGAGCCCTCATTCCTGCAACAGCCCCTGAATGCAGACAGGGCATGGGTGGGTGCCTGCTCTGGACCCCTGGGCCCCTGGGGGGGACACAGTCCAGGGCCCAGCCCCCCCAGTTCAGGTGCAGTGGGCAGACCCCATGTGCCCCCGATATGTTGGGAGGGCTGAATGCAGAGCCCCCCATGTCCCAGGTGGACTGGGCAGGCTCTAAGTGTCCCAGGTGTGGCCCTAGGTCCCCCACGTCCCAGGTGCTGATCCGGGCCGCGCTATCTGCGGTACATGGCGAAGGCCACGAAGGTGACGAGCAGGGTGAGGCCGGCCAGGCAGGTGGTGGCGGTGGCGGTGAAGACGTGGCGGTGCTGCAGCTGCAGGTACCAGAGCAGGGCCAGCAGCAGCACGAAGAGCGGCAGCGCCAGGCTGCCCACGCCCAGTGCAGCGGGTGCAGGGCTGTGGGGACCAGGGGTTCCGGGGGCCGTGGGGGCCACGCTGGGCGGGGACAGGTGGCAGTGCAGGACGCTCAGGTGGCCCAGGTGCAGCCCTGCCAGGCTCTGGGCATCGTCGCGCAGCAGCTGCCCCTGGTAGATCAGCCGCACCTGCTGCTCCTGCCCGGGGAAGTAGGTCCTGGAGGAGACAGGGAGAGGGGTCACACTGCTGTCAGGACGGGCCCCTCTGACCCACCTCCCGTGACTGTGCCCACCCTGACCTCTCACCCCACCCATGCACCTGAGCCCGTGTGTCCCCATCAGCCACCCCAAGCATCAGTTGCCAGGCCAGTTCCTCCATCCACATCCTATGAATGTGCCCACCCTGATCCCCCACCCTGCCCTGAACACCTGCCCCCCTTCCTGTCCCTGGCCCCAGCTGCCACCTGCCCAGGACAGTCCCCTCTGTCAACGCGCCCACCACGACCCTCCCGCCCTGCCCACACACCCGAGCGCGTGTGCGCCCGTCAGCCAGCCCAGGTGTCCCCTGCCAGCATGGGCTGTCCCACGGCCCCGCCAGGGATGGGCACCGGTACCCGGGCACAGGCCACCTGCCCCGGGACACCGCGGTTCCCTGCCAGGTTCTGCGGGGATGGGAGCGACGGCCGGTGGGGTCCGGGGACGCCCGAGCCGGGACAAGTCGCCCTTGCCCACACGCCCTCACCTCTTGAGCGCACCGACCGTGTCCCCGGGGCGCACCCGCGCCAGGCGCTCCGTGTCGTTCAGGAACTTGAGCCGCAGCACCAGCGTGGGCTCGGCGGGGCCCTCGGAGGCGGCCGCAGGAGGGTGCCGCTGCCGCAGCCCCGCCGCCTCATCGGGGGCCGCCGCTCCCTCGGCCGGGGCCGGGTCCTTGCGCTCGGCAGGGACCGTGCTCGGGGCCGCCTCAGTCGGCGGCGCCGCGGGCTCGGGGGCGCGCGTGGAGGCCCAGGCGAGCCCCAGCACGGCGGCCGCCAGCAGCAGCACGAACAGCACCGTCACCTCGTCGCCGACGCCCTCGATGAGCGCCATGGCGGCGGCAGGACCGGGGGACGCACCGGGAGAGGGTACCGGACGGGCACGGCCTCAGCCCGCGGGGCCGCGGGGAACCGGGGCCGCGGCCACGGCTGCACCGGGCCGGGCTCGGGCCGCCATCGCGCCGCTTCCGGCCGGGCGCGAGGGGCGATGGGACATGTAGTCCTGGCTGTAGGAGCCATAGCGGGGTGTGGCCGCCGTGCGGAGCACGCCGGGAATTGTAGTCCCAAGCCCCCGGCGCCAGGCTCGTACTCCCAGAATGATCCCGGTCACTTCCGGTCACTCCCCGTGTGATCCCAGTCCCTCCTAGACACTTCCAGTATTACTGTAGTAATTTGCAGTATGTTCCCAGACAGTTCCAGTATGGTCACAGTATTACCCCAGCATAGGCTCAGCTGCTCCCAGTATGATCCCAGTTACTGCCAGCGTGGTTTCAGTTGCTCCTAGTGTAATTCCCAGTATGAACCCAGTTAATCCCAGTATGATGCCATTTGTCCCCAGTGTAGTTCCAGTTGCTACCAGTCACCTCCAGTATGGCTTCAGTCACTCCCAGATTCTCTAGATACTCCCAGGTTTAAGTTCCTGTGGATGTGTCACTTGGGGACACGGGCAGTGGTAGCCATGGCCGTGCTGAGGATGGGTGGGCTCAGGCATCTCCGAGAGTTTTCTACCTTCAGTGACTCTGGAGCTGTGAATCCCCAGGAGTGCCTAAAGTCACCTGCAGGCTCTGATTAAAATATTTTATATTAGGTGAAAAATTCTTAATTTTAGGTTAAAAGTTGTTAATTTTAGGTGAAAAGGTTTTAATTTTGGGCTAGAAATTGTTCATTTTAGGTGAAAGAGTCTTAATTTTAAATGAAAGGTTCTTAGTTTTATGTGAAAAATTCTTACTTTTAACTGAAGAGGTCCAACCATGGAAATACAGCAACAGGGATGGGGGAGATGGGAAAAACCTGACGCTCCCATAAAGGACAACTGTGGGTGGAAGGGAAATTTTGGGCAACAATGTCTCCTGTCCCCAGGGCGTCCCGTCTGCAGGTCCCTCGATGGCATGGCATTGACATTTCCTTGGATAAGATCAGGAGGATTTTATCATCCATAATATCTTTCCTGGGAAAAAATCAGGATGAAATCAGGATAAAACCAGGAGGCGTCAGCGTGCCAGGGCAGCCCCTTCCTGCTGAGGGTATCTGGGGTCGGGGGCCTCCCAGGAGGGAATTCAGGATTTCTGTGCTGGGATTCTGGGTGGGAGCTGCCTCTGGGTGGGAAGGACGGGCTGCAGGTGAGGGATCCCCACTCCAAGTAAGGCAAAACCCATCTCCAGCCTGGAGCTGCTGAGGTGCCAGGCAGATCCTGGGGCTGTCAGAGCAATGGATGTGAGAGCAGCAGCAGATTTAAACCATGACTGATCCGTGCAGGCAGAGAACTGGGATTTATCCCTTCCCAATGTTGGAATGAGCCTGAATTGACTGCTGGAGGGGTTGTGGCTGCTCAGATTTGAGGGTTTATCCAGTGGTTCATCCCCTCCCTGATAAATCCGGTGTCTGGTTGTCACTGTGGATTTGTCTGGCTTCAGCTCCCAGAGAGTGAGACTTTTCCATCCTTCCTGCCTCGATTAAGAAGCTGTTTAATATTCCCCTGGAAGTACTTCCTCAGTGTCACCTTCAGTTTCCCAGGAAAGCTGAGCAGATTGTGCTCCTTAAATCTGCTGCTGAGGAACCAGGGAGAACTAGTGTTGCCCTGCCCAGGGCTGCTCCGAACCCCCTGGATTTTCAGTGTTCTCCTGAAAGACTGGTGGTGTAGAGTGATGGCCAGTTCTGGGGGTGCTGCTCTGGAAGCGGGATCCCCCTGCCCTGCCTGGGTGGTCCCAGGGGTCAGCAGGGTGGGGGCCCCCAGATAGCGACACCCAAAGGTGTCCCAGCCCCTTCCTGCAGCTCTGCTCCTGCTGGGGCTGGGGCGTGTGACGGGGGGCTCCGGCCACCTCCAGCACAGGAGGAACCAGGGCAGTGCCCGTCCCCTGGGCTGGCACTGCTGAGGCCTGAGATCAGTATTGGCCCCTCAAGACAAGAAAGACCCTGAGGGGCTGGAGCGTGTCCAGGGCAGGGAACGGAGCTGGGAAGGGGCTGGAGCCCCAGGAGCACCTGAAGGAGCTGGGAAAGGGGCTCAGCCTGGAGAAAAGGAGGCTCAGGGGGGACCTTGTGGCTCTGCACAACTCCCTGACAGGACAGGTGGGGGTCGAGCTCTGCTCCCAGGGAACAAGGGACAGGACAAGAGGGAAACAGCCTCAAGCCGTGCCAGAGGAGGTTTAGGTTGGATATTGGGGAAAACATTTTCATGAGAAGGGCTGCCCCACTGTGTGTCTGTCAGGGTTCATGGTCCCTTCCTTCTCTTCCCTCTTTACTCACCATTTCACCTTTCACAGTGTTTCTCCCTGTGGTCTCCCCCCATGACTAGGCTGAGCCCCCTCTTGTCCTGCTGGCTGAGCCCCCTCCTGTCCCACAGGCCTTGCTGGGATTGTTGACCCTGAGCTCTGTTCAGGACCTCCACAGTGCCCAAGGGGGTTTAATCCACCTTGCTCCATTTTCACCCTCTTTTCCCAAAGCCCACATATTTGCACAGTCCAGCTCCTCTGGGGTTGTGACCAGAGAGGGGTCGCAGAAGGATTCTGCCCTGGTGGGGCACTGGGGACACTGGGACACCACCCCAGACATGGATGTGCCCCCTGGAGTGTCCCTGGTTCCTGTGGAAGCAGCGCTGATGGGACCCACCCAGCCCAGCCCAGCCCAGAAGAGGATCCCGGGGCCCCTCAATGTGCAGGTGGACGCTCGTGGGAGCGGAACATGTCCCAGCTGTCACCAAAACCCATGGGGTGGTCTGAGATGGCCGACGGCACCGTGGTGGGTCACAGCAAGAGACACAGACAACCGTGGTCCTGGGAACTGTGGTCACCTTGCCAGCCAGCAGCCATCTCGTGTCCTTGGCACAGCGAGGGGCCGTGCAGTCCCCTTCCAGAAACTCCTGGGTGGGACGTTCTGCTCCTCTCTGCTCCACACCCAGAGCTGCCCAGAGCCACACAGCAGGGACACAGCAGGATGCTCCAGCCGCCGAGCAGTGGATTTTGGATTTGCCATTTGACAGCTGCATGGTGTGGATCTGGATGGGATTAATGGTGCAGCCAGTACCTCTATGCTCCAGAGTGAGATTAAAGAGCTGCAGCTATTCCAGGGAAAGCTGCTGGCTGATCCCCAGCCCAGAGAGGACAGTCCCTGTCACTGGAGGGTGACATTAAACACCTCCCTCCCCCCGAACCAATGCTGCCATGCAGCAAAGTGCCGATGGGTTTGGGAACAGGAGCCATCACTATGTTGGGTGTGCAGGAGGATGGGCAGCCCCAGCTCCCAGAGACAGATGAGTTTCCTGCTCCCCTTAGTCTGGGAAAGAGGAGCAGTGTCCCCAGCAGTGTCCCCCAGCTGTGCCCTCAGCTCTCCTGACAGAGAGGGCCCCACAGAAAGGAAGTCCCAGTTTTTATTCCAAGAGTGATCAAACACCTCAGAGTGTCCCCATACACTGAGAAGCCATAAAGCCCTGGAGAGCCCCCTGGGACCCCCATCTCTGCCCACTTTGCCCAGACACCGACTGAAGCTCAGCTGTGGGCCTTGGCCTCCCCTCAGCTCTGTTCTGGTGGTGCTGCTCCCCAGCCCTGCATCTTGGGTGGGCATTTGGAGTCTGCAGCAGGGACCCTCCTGCTGCCCCACATGGGGCTCTGGCACTGTCCGGTGTCATGGACTGATTTGGGTGGGAAGGGACCTTCACGCCCATCCTATTCCACCCCACTGCCATGGACACCATGGGTACCAGGGTGGCTGGTCTGGGGGTGGGGGCAGCAGCAGGAAAAGAAGGAGGAGGAGGAGGAAGAGGAAGAGAAGGAGGAGGAGATAGTAAAGGAGGTGGCAGCTCCTCCTGGCAGCGGCACCAGTTTGAGGCACTCACGAACTGCAGCGTCAGATGGAAGTGCTGCAGATGGAGCAGAGAAAGTTCAAGATCTGAGGGTGAAATCCATCCTAAAAAGCAGTTTACATCTCCAAGTGGCCTGTGTCTGCAGAGAGCAGGTGGTTGGCCATCCCTGCGGGAATGTTTGCTCCTGAAAGCCCCAGCTCGTCCCCACCTGCTCCTGCCTTTTCAGCATATTGAACTTCTCTCCTGGGTTTTCCCATCCCTGTGCTAAGCCCCAGCTCCATCTGTTTGCTCTGCTCCCTCTGCGCCTCTGCGACACTCCAGGACCCAGTTCTCCAGTGCTGGCCCCAGTGCTGACTGGGGGGTCCCGCTCCACAGGGGCTGGTGGGGACAGGGTCCCATCTGCGCAGGCTTGGGCTGGGCGATGCCCCATCCCAGTGTCCTGGCTCTCATCCCATCCCTGTGCCCTGTGTCCTGCTGGGTGGTGGGAGGTGGTGGGGACCCTTGGGATCCCCCGTGCTGGAGGATACTGGTGGCCCAAGGAGACTCAATATGTCGGCTCAGGGCGATCTGTAAATACCCGTGTGGGGGACGAGCAGCCGGGGCTGAGGCGGGGGGGCATTGCGCATCTCTGCTGGAGGAAAAGGAGGAAGAGGAGGAGAAGAGTGAGGAGGAGCAGGAGGCGAAGGAGGAGGAGGAGGGGGCAGGGGAGGTGGGGGTGGCCAGAGCCCACCTGTCAGGGGAAAGTCACCTCGACTCATCCATGCTGCTGCCTCAGCCAGGTGAGGGTGAGGGAGGGATGAGGGATGATGTCCCATCCCTCACCAGGGATAAATCCCAGAATCCCTAACTGAGAGGGTGATGTGGTGGAGGCTGCACGTGGGGTGTCTGGACATTCAAAGGTGCTGAAACAGAGACAATTTATAAATGTTCATGTGACAACTGATGGAGGGCAGGGTTTAGTGGGATACTGGAGAGAAATTCTTCCCTGTGAGGGTGGGGAAGCCCTGGCACAGGTTGCCCACAGAAGCTGTGGCTGTCCCATCCCTGAAAGTATTCAAGGCCAGGTTGGACGGGGTATGGAGCATCCTGGTCTGGTAGAAGGTGTCCCTGTCTGCAGCAGGGGGTGGAACTGCATGGGCTTTAAGGTCCCTTTCCACCCAAACCATTCTGGGATAATGATGATGATGATTGTGATGGTAGAAGATGGAGAAAAAGGCCATAAGCAAGGACCAAGAGACCCAAACAAAAAACAGGCTGGAGAAAGGCCATTGCAGAGCCGAACACTGTTGTGTTGCGGTGGTGGGATGGCCCTGCATAGCCCATGCGGATGTAATCCCCTCAGACACGTCAGGGAAGAGCCAGTCCCGCTCCTGCTGAGCAGAGCTGTGACTCATAGATCTTTCAAAGACCTTTGGAAGCCTTGGGGAGCATGCAGGTGGGTGTGTAGGCAGGGGGAGTATGCAGGTGAGGGGATCCTGGTGCTATAACAGTTACAGATTTTCTAAATGCTTTCAAGAAAACCCTCATAAAAGTTGTTGTCTAATAAACCCCTTCTCATGGTAGAGGTGGTTGGGATGCACTCAAGGAATCCCAGCAAGGCACAGGAGGGAGGGCGAGAGGGCAGGGAGGTGCTTCTCCCACCCACACACGCCAGCACCCACTGCTGAGTCGTAGAGGATTCCAGAGCTGGGAGGCATTTAGAAACTTCCCAGAGATCTCTCCTCCTCCTTCTCCTCCTTGTTGTCCTCTTCCTCCTTGTCTCCCTCCTTCTCCAACCCTTCCCACCATCACCCAGAGAAGGGCAGAGGGTGGGAACCAGCCCCCAGCTGCCCCCTGAGCCTCCCTGGCACTGAGGCATTGTCCCAGTGGGACTGAGGGAGAAATCCATTGCAATCTTGGTTCTCTCAGCTGCTCACCTTTTTTGTTCCTTTCTTCTGTCCCAAATTCCACTTTCTCATTTAATCTGCCAGGGCCCATGATCCTGTTTTTTTATGTTTCTCAGCCGTTTGGAAAATCTCAGCTAATCCCCAGTGATGCCCCAGTGAGCTCTGCTGGCTCCCATGGCACTGCCAGGGGCTGGCAGCCCTGCGCCCAGCCAGAGCCTTCCTGTGCCCCAGGTCACCCCATGCAAGCTGTTTTAGGGATGGGTACAACGGGAGGGATGTTATCAGCCCCTGCCCATCAGGCATCCCTGAGATGGTTGGACTGTCACCGTGGTGGGTCCCCTGGGTAGTTCCATCATCGTGTCAGCCCTCACCAGAGTGGCCTGGAGCAGCCTGTACTGAGCATACGAGCAGGGTGACAGCAGTCGGCCCTGTGGGCACAGGGTGACCAGCGAGGAGACCCCACCACAGTAGGGCAGCAGCTGGTGGGCACCCAGGAACTTCTTGGGATGGGTCATGTTCCACAGCCTCATTAATGACCTTGGGGTGATTAACGACGAAATCACCTCTGAAACGCAGCTGGAGGCAGGGCTGGCACAAGGGGGTCCCCAGGCTGGCTCAGGGGTCTCCAGGTTGGCACAGGGGGTTTCCAGGCCGGGGCGGGGGAATCCTCCCGTGCCCTGCAGGGCATGGACAGCCGCACAGCACCGGCGCTGCCGTCGGGGTGTCCCGGGGTGGCCGCGGTGGGGTGTTGAGGGACAGGAGCCGAGACTCGTACCCGGGCGAGGGCCGAGCAGGGGGCCAAGTGCCCCGCACTGGGGTGCCCGGCGGGCAGGGGCCGCGGCGGGGCGGCGCAGGGCCGGGCACTGACAGTCCTCCGCTCCCCCTCCTGGTCCCAGCTCCTCCCGCTCTGGGCCCCGGCCCCCCGCTCCCCTCCCGGATCCCAGTGCCCCCTCTCCCCCTCCCGAGTCCCGGTTCCGCTCCCTGCTCTCCCCATCTCGTTGCCCCCGCTCCCCGCCCGCCACGGGGACGGTCCCGCTGACGCGGGCGGGGCGGGGCGGAGCAGGCGGGAGGCGGTCGGGGGCGGCGGCGGAGCTCGGCGGACCCGCGGACGGACGCGGCTGCGGCCATGCAGCGGCTGCCCGGAGCCCCGCGCCGCTGACCGGCCCTGCCGCCGCCGCGATGAACTTCCCGGGCGGCGCCGGGCAGAGCCCCGGGCAGCAGCAGAGCCTGGCGGCGCCGGGCGGGCCGGTGCCCGTGCCCGTGCCCGGGCCCTCGGGGCCGCAGTCCGGCGGGCCGCCCCCGCCGCAGTTCGGGCTCTCCAACTCGGCCGCGATCCGTGCCGAAATCGGGCGCTTCGAGTCCGTGCACCCCAATATCTACGCGATCTACGACCTCATCGAGCGCGTGGAGGACCTGGCGCTGCAGAGCCAGATCCGCGAGCACGTCATCTCCATCGAGGGTGAGCACCGGGAACCGGGCACGGAACGGGTCACCGGGAACGGGGCACCGAGCCGGGCCATTGGTGCCGCCGCCTTTGTCCCCGCCGCCGCTGCACCTGCGCCCGCTGCCGCCCGCGGGGCCCGGCGGAGCCCGGCCCGGCCCTGCCCGCGGGACTGGGATCGGGATCGCGCCGGGCCCTGCAGCGGCGGGGCCGGGGGCGCGGGGGGCCGGGCGCGGCCTGCACGGGGCCGGGGCCTGTGGGCGCTGCGCCCCCGCCGCCGGCAGCGGGGCCGGGCACGACGGGGCTGCGGGGGCCGGGCGGGCCGGGAGGGAGGGAGCGAAGGGGACACACTCGTCAGCCGCCCCCACCCCGGGCTCGGCTCCGGCCCCGGCCCCACAGCGATGGTGGTCGCGGCCGGGCCTGCGCAGGGCCGGGGACTCCGCCCGCGGCCTCTGCCGGGAGCGGCGGGCGGGGGCGGGCGCTGGTCCGGCATCGGGGCGGGGGGGGGTCTGTACTCGGCATCGACGGGGAACGGGATCCGCCGGAGCCCGTTAACATTAGAAATGCAGAAAACTGCAGCCCGAGTCCCGGGAACCGGCAGTGAGGGGAGCGATGGAGCCGAGGAACTGCAGAGGAGCCGAGGGGCTGCGATGGAGCTGGGGGAGTGGGATGGGGCCGAGGGGCTGCGATGGAGCTGGGGGACCGCCATGGGTGAGGGACCGCGGTGCAGCCGATGGGCTGAGGTGAGGGAGAGGGACTGGGATGGATCTGGAGGCCAGGATGGGCGAAGGGCTGCGGTGGAGCCGGCAGGCTGCGGTGGAGCTGAGGGGAGGGGAAGGTTGATCGTGGTGTGCTGAGGCCCACTGCGGGCCGGCAGGCTCTGGCAGCCCCCCAGCCTAAGGGTCCCTCTGCCCTCGGTGAGCCCAAACCTCCAGGTTTCTGCAGCTGGCCCGCAGCAGGGAAGGCTGCAGGGCCGTGGGTGCCTTTGGTCTGTGTGAGGAGCCCCGGTCCAGCTTGGTGCCTGCCAAGCACAGCCGTTTCCCTGCCCTGGGTTTTGCTGTCCTTGCTTGGTGGTGGCAGCATGCTCAGCTCCGTTCCTGCTGCCTCACACCAGGAATGTCACTGCAGGGGCACACGAGGTGGTTTTGGGGAGTGGTGGCCCCGCTATAGGGGTGCTGGCCACCATGGTGATGCTGCATAGGAGAAGCAGCCTGGTTACTTCTCCAGAGGCCTGCATCCCACTTTGGTCCTTTTGGGTTTCTGTGGAAAGGATGGAAGGAAGACGGATTGTAAAAAGAGTCTGAAAGGCTGCATGGGTTGAGGGAATGTAAATCCCAGAATTTATCAGCCTCATGCTGCAAGGACAAAGGACACTCAATGGGGTCAAGACAGGGTGGGTGTAAAACCCTGGGCTGATGCTGGAGGGCCTTTCCACCTCTGTGGAGGTCTTCAGCCACAGAAAGCTGTTGGGTTGATGGAACTCGAGGAGAAGAGGAAAGGGACTCAGGCTGGATGGAGATGGGTGGGAGCACCAGACTGGCACAGGCCGTGGCAATGGCTCAGTCCGATACATTGGGGTCCCACCAGTCCAACTGGGGGAGTCGCGGTGGGCTGGTGGGGAAGGACTGTCTTGTGCCCATTCCCATGGGGCTTCTGCAGCTCTCCCTTGTTTGTGCCTCTGATGACAGCTGTGGTGGGAGTCCCGAGGTCACTGGTGACATGATCTGATCTTGTATGTGGCTCCTGCGCTGCGGGACAGAGGAGCTGCGAGCTGAGACATGGCAGGGCTATGCCTGAGGTGCTCCCAGGGTTGCCTCTGTGGGCAGAGCTGTCCTGGGCGCCGTGTCCCTGCCCCTTGTCCCTCTGCAGGGATGATGCTGAGCCGCCCGGGGTGCTGGGCGCCTGTCCCGTCCTGCGCCCCCAGCCGCGGCAGTGGGTGCTGGGCACGTTGGTGGGAGGCGCGCGTCTCTTAGCAACTCCTGTGGTGCGTGGTTCCTCCTGTTGCTCAGGAAGGTGTGAACACACACACCGGCCTCTTGTGCGCTGCTGAGGTGCTCAGGGCTTCCCAAAGCACCCTGTGTCTCCCAAAATGAGGGCTCAGGGGTGCCCTGCACCCAGCTGGCTGTGACACGTCTCACCTGGTGTCCACAGGGCTGTGAGATGGTGCCAGAGGCTGCATGTCCTCGGGGGCTTTGCCTGCTCAAGCCGCAGCTCCATCCTGTCTCCTCTGAGCCTTCCCTGTGGATCTGCAGCAGGAATCCCACAGATTTCCTTCTCTGGGCTGCATTCCCTTATTACCTGCCAGGCACTGGGATGAATCCTGATCCTGGTGAAATGTGTGCTGTGGTTGTACAGTTACCTGTGACCCGTTACCGGGTGTGTGTGGATGAATTAACAGGGGTTAATTAACGGCTGGAAGAGCCTTGCTGGAGATGTTATCGTTCGTGGAGTGTCTGGGTCTGGAAGGGAATTTCCTTCTAAACTGCAGGTTTGGGGCTTGATACAGAAATGTCTGGAAGAGGATTTTGTTTGTTGATGTTCCTGATCTGAAGATCAGAGTTGGTGACCGGGACGACGGCTCATGGTCTGAAAATCCATGACGGAAGTTGCCAGTGAAACCCCAAATTCAATTTCCTAACACTTGAGCACTGGATCTTGCAGGACTTGCTCATGTCCTCCTGCCAGATTGCTTTCCTGTAGGCAATTCCTTCATTTTTGAAAGGGAAAAGTTGAAGGCAGTACTGTGCTGCAGTGGGGCAGGGAGTCCAAACTGCCCACCCTCTGCCAGGGCCAGGGCTGCTGGTGTCCCTGTAGGGGTGTCACCACAAGGGTGTCACTGTTACAGCCATGCTGGCAGTGGAGTTAGGGGGCTTGGCAGGGCTGTACAGAACCGCGGGGAGGTCTGTGACAGTGTGGCACTGCCAGGAAGGGGAGTGGAGTGGGTGTTGGGGGACTGCTGCGGCCAGAGCCCTGCCAGGCCCCTGGACTTGGAGAACAAGCCTTTCCCAAGGAGTTTGAAGCCCACGATGGGGTGAGAGCCAGCTGCGCCTGCTCATGGGTCAGCATCAGTGGTGCCACTGTGGGAAGAAAGAGAAGTCTGCTCTGTTTTGGTCTCCTCCTTGAGTTGGAGCTTCATTCGGAGGTGATGGGGGCAGAGGGGCTGAGGGGCACTGGGGCTGGGGGAGATGGCAGGTTGGGCTGGTCACCAGCATCAGCTGCATCACAGGCAGGACCTGGAGTTTTTTGGTAGTTTCTAACCACCAAATTTGGACAGATTTTCAGGGGGCTTGCAAAAAGCGATTCCCTCATTCTAGGCTGCTTTCCTTGCCAAGTTGTGGAGACTGCTGCAAGCTGCTGAGTTCTATAAAAGATTTCATATCTGCATAAAGCAAAATGATACCAACCTGGGGCTGGTGCAGCCCCTGCTCACAGTAAATGTGACCTCCAACGTTGCGACTCTGGGACGGGCTACAGACAGAACCATATTAATAGAGTTTGTAATTAGAGCAGTAATTGCACAGTGCTAATTTCTTTCCTAGAAATGAACTTTGAGCAGTGACCAGAATGCAGGTTTGAGGAGGGCGAGTAATGCCTCTGGTGCAGAGGGTTACCTGAGGGACATGCAGGACAGGCTGAGAGTAGCATGGAACCATCACGGATCCATGGACAGATGGGAGAGACAGCACCAGCAAGATGGAATAGTGAAAGAAGATCATGATATGGGACTGAAGAGATGGTTACACAGAGGTTTTCTGGGTGTGTAAAGTGGTGAAGGCAGGAGGGAGAGGTAGAAGGGAGATAAGAAGTAGGAGAGATTCCCTCAACCGAGCTTTTGCCAAATGATGGGAATTTTCTTCTGACATTTGTGGTTGTGCACATGCCTTGCAGCCCACCTAAAGCTCAGCTCTCTGGGAGAGCTTGGAGAGGGTTTGTGCCATGGTGAGGACTCAGTGGCCAGGGAGCAGGACCAGGAATCTCTCTGTAGTCAGTTTTACCTGGAGCACATGGTTTTCCCTTTGTTGTCCTTCCTCACCTCTCCCACTCGCCTCTAAACCCATGTGGGTTCCTGTCTGCAGTTTAAGAAGCAGGATTAGTTTGGGAAAGCTCTCCTCTACAATTTCCAGCTGTTGCTGCTCTGGCAGAGGCTTGGGATGAGAGAAGCTCTGCAGAATGTCTGTGGTGGCTGGGAGCAGCCTGGATGTCCGTGACCTCCACAGCTGCTCTGCCGGGCAGGGGCTACCCCATTGCCGGCTCTCCATCAGGGCCTGGCTGTCGGCTGGGTGTGAGGCCAACACGGACCATTGGGTCACTTGGTGTAAATAGCCCATCCCAGGATTTTAGCCTTAAAAAATAAGGCCTCTGGCTAATGCCTTATTTTTTGGAGGTACAGCCCTGGGCCTCTCTGCCTCAGGAGTTTACTCCATCATAACCTGTCTTGCTGTCAATAATTGCTGTCATTTTTCCAGCTGGCATCTGGTGTTTTCTGCATTTCTCTCTGAGGAAGGACTGCTTTGATACTGTTTAAAGCCGCTTGTACCAGTTACTGAGGTTACTTTGCCATCTTTCTTTCTGATGAGTTAAATTGGCTGAACTTCATCATTCTGTTCAGTTCCAGCACAAGTCTTCCAGCTCCATGCTCCATCCTTCCCCAGCGTCTTTTGAAACTGGCTCCTGGTGTGCTGATTCACAAAGCAAACTGAGGCAGGAGTTGCCACTGATGCAGGGTCTTCTGGAGGAAGATGAGGACCCTCCTTGCTGGAGCCCTCCAGTCCTGCCAGGCTCGGGGAGCCCCGCACTGCCAGGCTGCACGCTGGGCTCGCCATGTCTTCGCTCTGCTGAATCAGCCTCGAGTAAATGACACCCTTTGGGAAGGAGAGCATTCTGCTTAGCCAGCTTTTTCTTGCTAATTCCATGACCTCTGCAGAGCTGCCCTGTTTATGTGTGCCTGTAGTTCCTGAGGGCTGGGAAACCACAGGCCATGGTGCTGGGGTGCTGTAGGGGGAGCTGCAAACTCCAAAGCCATCGGCGCATCCCTGCTCCAGGGCCGGAGCTGGGGATTCTGGGCAGCTGTGTGGCTCCTGCTGTACTGCCCCCTGCATTCAAGGCAAGGTTCCTCTGGCACTGTGGTCTCCAGATTTCCTGGAAGTTAAGGGCAAATCACAGAACCAGAGAATGGTTTGGGTCTCAGACCATGTTGTTCCACCCCCTGCCATGGGCAGGGACACCTTCCACTATCCCAGGTTGCCCCAAGCCCTGTCCAACCTGGCCTTGAGCACTTCCAGGGATGGGGCAGCTGCAGCTTCTGTGGGCAACCTGTGCCAGGGCCTCACCACCCTCACAGGGAAAAATTTCTTCCCAATATCCCATCTAACCCTGGTCTCTTGTCCATGGGAAGCCATTCCCCCTTGTCCTGTCACTCCAGTCCACTATCCAAAGTCCCTCTCCAGCTCTCCTGGAGCCTCTTTAGGCACTGGAAGGGGCTCTAAGGTCTCCAGAACCTTCTCTTCTCCACGTGAACAGCCCGGCCTGGTACCAGAGCAGAGGGGCTCCAGCTCTTGGAGCAGCTCCTGTTCTGATTGTGTGCTCTGTGTTGTTTGGGTGAGGAGGCTGTGGTCTCAGGGCTGACTCCCAGGAGAGGCTCCTAAGGGCTCCTAAGCCTGGCTGAGGCTGTTGGCAGGACTGGCACTGGTCAGCATCTCATGGCACCAGTGCCTGGCACGAGCAGCACAAGCAAAAGGATCTACCTGGAAAGAGTCCTGGAGCAGATTCTGATGTGACAGGAGACCCTGGCCCCCCAGGAGTGATGGCAAGAGCCAAAGCACAGCTGAAGGAGCCTTTAGCATGCTAAACAAATAAATCCTATGTTTTTACAGAGTTTTATGTTGTGGCCCAAGTCATCTGGAGGCATCTTTGCCAGGTGCAGCTCTCACCGTGCTGAGCTTACAGCTGGAGAATCTGGTCTTGGGGAAGAGTCAGAAAATCAGAAAAGGCCATTGCTTGATGCCCTGATCGATAGGAGTTGGGAGGGATGGTGAAACTGTAGCAGGAAGGCTGGAGGATGGTTCTGATGGCTGGAAGCTGAGCAGGATGGAATTGCAGGTGCTGTGCTGAGGGAGGTAAAGATTCTTGGTGCTCTGGGGGCAAGAACTTGGTACTGCAACTAAAGAGGAAAATCTGGGGATGTCAAGATACACGGGGGAAGATCAGGATTTGGAGGTGGGCTCAGGAGAGAATTGGGAATCTCTGTGGCTGCAGTTTCAGTTCCCTTGATCCAATACAGGCATAGTTGCTGCAGGCAGGGACAGTGCAGCTCTTCCCACTTGGCAGCTCCACCTACCCATCCCTGTGATCAGGAGCTGCTCTGGCAGGAGCCAGGCATGTGTTGGGTTTGGTTCAGTCAGTTCTCAGCTGCTCGTGGTGTGACCACGTGAATGCAGGTGGTGAGGAGGGGGAATGCATGGTCAGGTCTGGGGCAGGCAGAATAGCCCTGGATTGTGCTGATCCGAGCTGTGCTGATGGCAAAGCTCCGTGTGCCAGGTGTCCTGACCGTGGCAGCAGCACCAGCAGTACCTGGGGAGGAGCTGGGAGCCTGGTGCCCGTTCAGGGACACGCTCCAGGTGTTTGCCCAGACACTGGCTGGTCTCCCTGTGCTCGCTGTGGGTCGGTGTGATGTCAGTCCTTGCTGGCTCTCCGCCTTTCCAGCACAACTGTTGTGGGAAGTCCCGACATAACTCTTGTCCCAGCATAAACTCCAGATTTCTCAGGAGTTTCACAGCTTGGTTGCACAGAGCTTTTTCCAGTTTAGGGATGCTCTGCACTGACTGTTGCTCCAAGCAGCCATGTCCTGCTGACCCGGGCCTCTGTCAGAACAGGGGCAGCAGTGATCCTGTCTGCAGAGCTGCCTCTGTGCTGCATGTGGGGTGAGCCCTCGTGCATTCCCGCTGTGCTTGGGCTGGAGTTGCCAGGCTCTCTGGGAGTACCCGGTGGGAGTGGTGTGAGTGGGGCCAGCTTTGGGCAGTTGACTGTGAGTCACTCATCTGCCATTCGTTTTCAGGAGCTTTCCCAAAGATGCTGACAGAGCATGTCCCCTGTCTGCATAGACACCTTCCAGTGTTGGGCACTGCTGGACTCTCACCTCCTCTGGAATCTCACTGAGATGGGAATGTAAGGCATGGTTGCATCCAGGCTGGTTGTTCTGAGCTAGTGATGGGACTTTTGCTTAATTTGAGTGGCCAAATTAGATCTAAATGATGTCTGATCTGGTCCTAAACTGTGTTTCCAGCTGGGCTGGCTGACATGGGATGGTCCTACACTGGGGAATACTGGGTGCTCTGGTACCTGGGGCAATAGGGTACAGCCTTTGGGCTAAAGTCCCCTCGTAGCTGGCATGGATGTGGGGGGAGTAGGCAGTGGCCACATGGTCTGGAGGAGCTGGCACGGTAGCCTGGCTGCTGGCAATTGAGGGATGCAAGAGCTGCCCCAGCCTGTGATCGGAGCTCAGCACCTTGATGGGCATCTCGGCAGTACCACAATGCCCTTATCACATCCCTCCCTGTCAGGAGGAGGCCTTTTCTCCTTGTTATCCTGCCTTCCTGCTTTGGCATCAGATTTTTTTTTTTTAAGTTGTTCTCCAAGACTTCCTGCAAGTTGTTATCTCCCTGTGCAGCAGCTGCAGGGATTGGGAATCCATGTCTGTTGTGTTTCTGCCTGCAGTGCCCTTCATGGAAGAGACACCTGTCGTCTCACTCCTGCTGCCTCCCGCAGCTCTGGGCAGCACTGGGAGCACGGATCCCATGGGTGCCTATTCAGGTGGATTTCCTGAAGTGGTGTAGTGAGTGCAAGAAATCTTCTGGGGCAAGAAAGGTAAAAATTAAGATAATTGTAGCTGCTTCCCTACTGGAAGGAGGTTTGTGTGATTATGACCTGTTGTGTGCCTGCTTACCTCTCCTGCCTCAGTGACTTTCAGACCTGCTGTCCAGTTACAACCAAACCTTGCTGCTTCTGAATTCCCATAAATCCTAAGGAAATAGATTTCCAGACAGAGCAGAGCACCCCAGCTTGTGGCATGCAGAGGGAAAGGGATGTTTGCATCTGTCCCGGGTGTCTGGCTGCAGTGGGGCTGCATGTCCACTCTGGAAGCCCTGGCTGTGAGTCACTGGGGAATTCCTGCCTGGAGTCATGTGTGAGATCTGGTTCTGGCCATGTGATCTATGTGATGAAATCCACTCCGGCCTCAGGGCTCTGTGCCACGCTCCCAGCTGCTGCATGTGGAATCCTGGCTGGGTCCTGCTGGTCGCGGAGTCCCAGGGGTGGGAGCTGCTGACTGCGGGTTGCCTTGGTGGCCAGCGTGGGCTGTTGGCCCTGGCTCCCGCAGTGGGCGCAGTGCTCACTGGCTCCTGCTCTTGATTTTGGGCATTTACCCCAGCAATGACTCCTGTGGTAGGGAAAAGGGGTCTGACCTTCAGAGAGGGACTTTGAGCAAGGGACTGGAGTGACAAGACAAGGGGGAATTTGTCTTCCCATGCATGGGATATTGGGAAGAAATTTTTCCCTGTGGGGGTGGTGAGGCCCTGGCACAGGTTGCTTAAAATGGTTGTGGCTGCCTCATCCCTGGAAGTGTTCAAGGCCAGGTTGGATGGGCCTTGGAGCAACCTGGGATAGTGGAAGGTGTCCCTGGCCATGGCATGGGTGGGACTGGGTGGGCTTTAAGGTCCTTTTCCACTTGAACCATTTGGTGTTTCTATGATCAGCCTCTGGTAAGTGCTGTCCATCCCCAGTGTCTGGAGGATCGAGCGAGGCTGGAGGAGCACACACCCATGCAGGATGCCACACTGGCGGCAGGTGGCCAAGGCCAGTGCAGTTCCTGGTGGGAGGTGGGTGCCGCAGGGCTGATGGTGCCGTGGCCCTTCCACTCGGGAGCAGTTTGGTGGGAGAAGCTTTTCCTCATCCTGGTTTTTCACTGCAGTCAGCCCTTGCAGCCTCACCTCGTCAGGTCCTGTGTATGGGAGCACAGGACAGGGCCGACCTTGCTGTGGAGGGCTTGGAGTTGACTTAAAAGTGAGAGGCAGGTGCTGATGAGCACATGGGGGAGCTTTGTCAGGACATGGAGCTCCCAGGTCAGCCACCTCACCTTGGATGATTTGGGTGTTCCTGGCGGGCACAGAGCTTGGGGGAGCTTTGAGGAGCTCTTTGGAAGAGGAGAATAAAGTGATTTCAGGTGGTTTACATAGAGCTTTTCCAACATGAAGCACAAACAGAAGGAAGCAGGGAGGTGTTTGCTGGAATTCAGCCGCTGGGGAGCGGAGCTTCTGCCAGGGTTTGGGAGGGAGATAGTGGAGGAAGGATGGTTGTTATGGAATGAGGCATTTGGGAGGAGGAAGACACGCAGCTCGCGGTTGACGTGACAGAAGAGGAGGGCCCAGAGGGGGATTCAGAGGAAGCATTCGCCTGCTGAAGAGAGAGGTTAGGGAAATAATTCCAGTAGCAGCAATGTTGTGACTGAATAGGGATGAGGTAGGATTTTATGGGTTATAGGCACTTTTGGGGAAAAGGGGCAGTAGTAGTCAATGCAGAGTGGATGCTGGGGGCCTTTGGCTGTGTGGCCAGGGGACAAGGAGGTTTCAGGGACTGGAGCTCATGTAGCTCTGCAGGGGTTTAGGGACAGCCAGGATGAGAGGTGAGGAGAGGGAAAGGAGGATCCATGAACTCTCACTGTCTGAGTCATGTCCTCGAGTCCCAGACAGGGTCTGAGTGACGTCCCTCATCCCTGAGCAGCAAGGGCTTGGGGGCAGATGGGACAAAGCTGGGATTAGCAGCAGTTCTCTTTAATCATGTGGACCTTGGGCTTGTGGTGCACACTTGAAATGCTGGAGGGGAAAAGAAGCTGAGACTTCATTTTGGACAGGAGACAGTCCAGGAATAGAAAAGCAGAACTATGAATCATCACACAGAGCTGAGGGATGGCGTTAAATTAAAGGCTGGCTGGAGGAAGCGTGGAAGAAGAAGTGAAGGTGCTATGGGCAGAGCCATGTGAGACACCCAAAAAACAGCAACACTGGAGGTGGAGAGTGAGGATGGTCTGTCTGAGGCCGGTGAAAAAAGCTGTAGAGAATCAGGAGGAGAACAAAGAGGATAAAAGAATTGCTGGGATCAACGAGGACAAACTGTTGTGGCCAGTTTGGTTCCTGAGAGAGGAGCTGCAGGGTCCAGAAGAGCCCAGAATCTGCAGGTGAGGCAGGAACAACCTTGTGCAGTCCCCTGGTGAGACAGAAAACAGAGATCCTGGGGTGGGGATGTCTGTCCTCCTGGGAAATGAAGGCCTGTCAGTGACATCAGACACCTACCTTCCCAGGAGACTGGAGAGAATTTGGAGAGAGGTGGATTTGGTGCATGGACTGTTGGATGGGTGAGGAATTGCATAGATGGCCGCATCTAAAGGTTTATGGTCAGTGGCCAAATGGAAACCAGTAATGAACACTGTCCACCCTGGGACCAGTACTGGTTAATATCTTTATTAATGACACAGACAGTGGCACTGAGTGCACTCTTGGTGTGTGTGCAGGTGACACAAAGCTGGGGGGTGCAGGTGACAAGCTGGAGGGCAGGAATGGCATCCAGAGGGGCCCTGAGAGAGGAATGGGCCCATGGGACCCTCATAAAGTGCCCAGTGCAAGGCCCTGCACCTGGTTCTGGCCAATCTGCTGTACCAGTACAGTCTGGGGCACCTTTCACTATCCCAGGGTGCTGCAAGCTCTGCCCAACCTCGTCTTGGGCACTTCCAGGGATGGAGCAGCCACAGCTTTTCTAGGCACCCTCTGCCGGAGCCTCACCACCATCACAGGGAAGAATTTAACCCCAATATCTAATCTAAATCTCCTCTTTTAGTTTAAAACTATCACCCCTTGGTCTGTCACTGTCTGCCCATGTAAAACATCTGACATTACATTTTTTACTGGAAGTTTCAGTGAGTCCTGTGGCCTCTGCCTGTGCTGATCTCCTCTTTGCTCTTAGTCGTGGAAACTTACACAAAGGGGCTTAACCTCCCCCTGTCCTCAGCATCATTCCTCAGTGTCTTCTCTGTCCCCTGTGGAACAGGCCAAGCCTTCCTGTGTCCTTATGTTGGTCGCTGAGGTACCTGGGATTCGCCTCTTGATTCTGCTGTTTGTCACTGGTCACCTCTCACTCTTTGTGTAGCTGCTCTGGGCTCAGACTAGGGTGCTGCTGCCACTCCCTTATTTTTATCCTTATTAATCTGGCCTCATTTCCAGTTTCCTTGTGCATGCCTTCCCGTGCCAAGCCTGGTATGGAGCTTGGGTGAGCCAAGCTGGTCTCCTACCACACTGGTTTCCTCTGCACTGGGATGATATCTGTGTGTGCCATCACTGCTGCTTCAGGGACCCAACAGCTTTTTGTAATCTTTTTTTAGTTTTCTCTTTTTCTTTTTTCCTTGTGGATTTGCTTCCAGTAAGATCTTGCCTGTGGAGTTTGGTAATCGTAGAATTCCGTAATGGTTTGGGTTGAAAGGGACCTTAAAGCTCATCCAGTTCCACCCCCTGCCCTAGGCAAGGACATCTTCCATAAGAGGAGGTTGCTCCAAGTCGTGTTCAACCTGGCCTTGGACACTTCCAGGGACGGGGAGTCCACAGCCTCTCTGGGCAATAGCTGCCTTGGTGGAGTCTCTGCAGTTTGCTGTCCTTCCTCCCACAGACTGTAAGAGCTTGTGGACAGTCTTTCCTGCTCTGCCTCCTCCCATCAGCTTGCCTCAGAGGGTCAGCTGAAAGATGCTCTGGTAGACTGCAAGAGGTGGAAATTGAGTTGGAGAGAGTCTAAGAGAAAATCGAGGACAAAATGACACGTGGCCTGGTACAAGTGAGAAATGGGCATGGGAGGAGGTGCCCAGCCCCTTTGCAGGGCTGGGAGTGGATTTTTGGGGAAGGGATTGCACAAGGTGATGAGGTGTTCGGGGAGCTCTGATGGTGAGAGGTGAGGGGTAGACCTAAATATTCCTCTTGGAAGAGAAAATGCCTAAATGTGTGTTGGGTTTAGTCAGCTGGTTTGCAGGCTCTGTGGGTTTGTGGGCTTTGGTTTCAAACAAACTTTGATACTGGAGTGTCTGTTCCATTGCTGGCCATGTATTGTGAACTAATAAATGGTATCATCGTCCCCCTGCTCAGTTTAACTGCACTGCCATCCAGGCAGGTTGGGAAGTACTTTGTCCAGCTGGAAAGGTCTTGGTTCCCCCATTCCTGGAGGTCTTCACACCCTCCCGGGGCAACAATTGAAGGGAGCCCAACCAGTGCTTCTTCAGTCGGTTGTTCCAGTCATTAATTCCTCCAGCTGCTGATAGTTCCCGTTTAATTCCCAATTTGCATTCATCTGTTTTAAAGTTCATTTTCTCACTTGTTTCTTTAGATTGGACTAAATAAAACTTTGTTACCTGAATGTTATTCCCTGAGAAGTTTACTGTTAACTTCATCATCAGTTATCTCTTGATGTTCTTTCTGGGAAGTAAATCGCATAATGCTCATTAAAAGTCTCTTCATGAGTTCATTTCCTGTGGTCTTCAAAGAGTTTTTATGGCTCTTCCTTACACAGTGTTCTTAAAATGAAAATCATCAGATTATAGGCAGTGCGCTCCCACTTGACCCAGCCATAGTTCCATGAACTGTAAATCCAGTTTCTTTCTCTGCTGGCTGCTCTTTTTCATGAAATCCCAGAGTGGTTTGGGTTGGGAGGAACCTTAAAGGTCATCTGTGGTCTGTGTTTATTAGAGCTCTGTTGTCTGGCGTATCCATCCACCGCCTCCTGATGGTTGATGATGTGAATCCACACCGATGGTTCCTGGTCACCCAGTCATTTCTCCTGTGTTGCAAACACCACAAAAGGATGTGGTCTGGGGTTTGGGGCTGGGGGATCTGAATGTCCCAGCATTCCTGGCATTTGCCACTTCACCTCTCTTGGACCTGGCATAATAAAAGTGTTTTCCCAATTGTCTGAAGCTTCCCAACATCACTGGTAAGGCTCCAGGTGTCACTGGAGTCCTCTTACTGGTTGACGTGGATCTCTGGCTGTTCTGAGCCTGGTCCTGCTGTGTTTATTGTAAATGACTTTGCGAAGTGATGGTTTATAGAGGGAGTGAGTGTTCTATGAGAATGGGTTACATGGTCATCGAAACATTGGCGCACTTGTTTATGTCATGGAACCATGGATCACTTCGGGCTGCAAGGACCTTCAAGGTCGTCCAGTCAAACCCTGTGTCAGCAACACCTGAACCACCTGGAGGAGTGGGATCAGCTGTCACATGAATTGTTGTTTAAAAACATCCAGTTCCATTGACTCCATCCCCTTCCCAGGGACTGGCGTCAGCAAGGGCTGCTGGGGGGGGTATGAGGTCACTTTGCTCTGTTCCAGCCATTCCTGAATAGCTCTGTTATTTCAATATTTATTAAAAATTAGCATGAGCAGGAGTGTGAGCTCACTCTTCCTCGCTCTTCCTCACACCATTGCATTCAGGTCGTTTGTGCCTTTAAATTAGTTCCATTTTTTAATGACGTTTTTAAAATTGTTTCTGCTAATGGTTTTGCCATTCTACATTTGTGTTTGCTCTTCCTGAGTGTTTGTGTCAGCGCCTC
This sequence comes from Corvus hawaiiensis, assembly GCF_020740725.1. Classification (NCBI taxonomy): domain Eukaryota; kingdom Metazoa; phylum Chordata; class Aves; order Passeriformes; family Corvidae; genus Corvus; species Corvus hawaiiensis. The sequence goes on along the minus strand of NC_063213.1, from coordinate 300,967 downwards.
TGGTGCCGTCTGTGCGAGGCCCAGCAGACCCCTGCCCCTGGACGTGCTCTGGGAGCGAGCCATGCCTCCCTGCGCGGGTCCGTGCTCCACACAGCCGCTTCCTGCTGCTCTCAGCATTGTTAGAGACTCGTTTTCCTGAAGGCTTCAACTTCCTACACCATTTTTGATGCTTCCTGCTTTCAAGATTGCATTGACATCTGTTTCCTCCTCTTTCTTCTTACTTCTTACCCTTTTTTGGGCAGTTTGGATGTCACTCACCTCCAGGTGGGTACAGGAGTTATAGCCGAATTGTTGTTGTGGTGTTTTTGTGAGGTGTTGGCATTTGGGCTGTCTGATCAATTGTGGAAGTGTAAAAACCCAAACCACAGCAAAAGCCCCGAACTGGGGCTTAGAATCCTGGAATGGTTTGGGTTGGAAGGGACCTTACATCCCGTTCCATTCTACCCCCTTGCCATGGTCAGGGACACTTTCCACTGGACCAGGTTGCTCCAAGCCGTGTCCAACCTTGTCGTGGACACTTCCAGGGATGGTTCAGCCACAGCTGCTCTGGGAAAACCCTGGTTGCCCTGCTTTCCTCTCCAGGTGTCGGGTCCTGCTGCTGCTCCCCCATTGTCCTGGCTCCCGCTGTGCCCATGGCTGTGTCTGGTGGGCTCCTCACAGTGCTGGCCCTCGTGCTGCGTCCCCTTCTCTCCTTGAGCTAGTTCTGCTGGTCCCAGAGTGCAGCAGCGCTGCCAGATTTAGGTGGCTCACTAAAATAAGTGCAGTTAGTGAGAATTTGGGTTACTTTATTACTGAAGTAGGTGCTAGGCGGCTTTCTCCAGGTGAGGAGGGTGCAGTGGTCAGACGGACAGGGCAGGTCCGGTCCCCTCAGTCCCCCTGCACCAAATGACATGCCCCTGTGCCCTGGCCATGTGGATGCGGCGCTTGGGAACACAGGGGTGGCGTTGGCAGTGCTGGGGGAACACTTGGACTTGATGGTCTCTGAGGGTTTTTCCAACCTTAATGATTGTGTGATTCCATGACAAGCTCTGCTTCTGGCACAGCCTGGCCGTCAGGCTGCCCCATGCCTAGGGCAGGGGATGTTGAGGCTGACGAGTGGGTGGGCATGTGGGGCACGGGGTGAGCCCTAGGCTGGGCACCAGGGCCAGCAGGGCAGTGGCAGCTGGGGTCAGGCTGAGAGCTCACCTGATCTGCGGCGATGAGGGCCCCACAGCAGGGCCACCGGTGTGTCTGGGGACAGGCACGGCACCCCTGCTCAGTGTCCTGGGAGCACCACTGGCGGACTGGGAGCCCCCTGCCCCATGCCACTGCCAGGTCTGTGCTCTGCCCGGTGCCAGGACCTCGGCGAGCCGCCGGCAGCAGCACATCTGTGAGCAAACCTGCAGCTGGAGCTGCTGTGGCTGCATGTGCTGGCCAGCAGCCGTGTCCGAGGTGAGTCACCGGCCACGCTGTGACTCAGCCGCAGCCTCTGCTGTGCCGCTGGCTCTGGCACCTGAGTCACTGCGCTGTCAGGCCCCCAGCCCTGGATGGGCAGGCTGCAGGCAAGATTGGGAAGGACAGAGTGAGGAGTCCAGGTGGAGCTGTGACATGGGGGGTCCCAGCATGGGCGTGGGGGGAGCCTGGGTCAGTGTGATCCTGCTGGGTGTCCTGCAGCACGTCCCCTCCACAGCAGCTCCCCAGTTCCATGTGTGACACGGAGCAGCAGCAGGGCCACCTGTGCGACATGAGGAACTCGGGTGGGTGACTGCAGGGGTCAGGGTGCTCACAGTGGCTCTTCCCTGCTGGTACCTGTCTGTACAGGTAGTCTGGGCAGGCAGGTGTGTGCAGCTGTGCCCCAGGTAGTTCTCTACAGAGGCTGGAGGAGAGTCTGGCCTGGAGCGCACCCTGCTTTCATGGGAGATCATCTGCAGAAGTAGTCAGCCCTGGAACCTTGCCAGCCTGAGGGTGGGGATGGCTCCTCGTGTGCTCCTGCTGGAGTAGGCACTTGCTGTGTCCCACAAGACTCCAGTGTAGAAGGTGACATCCTTCCAGCTGCCCCAGGTCTGAGCTCTCGGAGCTGGGTTGGAATTTTCTGCGTGTGGGAAGCTGCTCTCCTCGAGGTTGGACATCAGTGTCCAGACCTGCAGGAAGGGCTTTAGGAGTGTGTCTGTAATCATGGCAGGAGTGTGGCTCATGACCAGGTGTCCATTATCTTCCAGGCATGGGCAGGGCAGTGGAATGCACGTGCCATGGAAAACTCCTCTCCATCAGCACGTTGCCCACTGTCTGACTGTTGGTCTGTGTGATAGTACAAGATCAGAGCTGGGCTGAGCAATTTCAGCCCTTGGATTGGGTGTAACAGCCTGGGGAGGCCCGGGCCCATCAGCTAATGGTCCTGCTGACCACAGTGGGGCCAAGGTATGGAGCACATGGTGGGGATTTTGGGCAGTGACCTCTCAAAGTGGACCCCTGGCTGGAAAGAAGGCAGAGGGGCAGCTCTTCTCTCCTCTTCTGGGAGATGTGTCTATGTTAGCTGAGGGCTTCCTGGGTAGAGGGAGCTCCCCTCAACAGCTTTGCTGGTACTCCTGGGGTTGCAGTTTACATTGTGGTGTTCTGCAGACCCAGGATGCGAGTCTGGGGAGTCCCATGGTGCTGCCAGGTCCTTCCCAGCTTTGCTTTCAGGAAAGACTCATGGCTGCACTGTGGAGTGACGAGAGTGGGGTGGGACAGGGTACCCTGTGCCAGTGATGGTAATTAGCACCTTGGCTCCACACTGTCCTTGGGCTGACCAGAAGCACTGTGGCACTTCGCTGTGTCAGGGAAAGGGCCTGCCCTGGGAGGCACTGGACCGGTGCTCCCCGTAGTGCTTGGAGCTGTCCTGTAATTCCCTGAGTGACTCACGAGCCCATAAAGCCTTTTTCTGCTGCTGAGGCATTGGGGAAGCCTTGGTCAGCAGGATCACTGTGTGTGCTCCAGGATCAGCTCTGATGGACAAGTTGGCACTGGACTGAGCCACCATGAGTCGTGAGCTTCCATCCCCTGATGCACTGACATGGGAGGCTCTCTGGAAACCCACCTGGCTGTTGAAGGAAGCAGGAGCAAACACCTGAGCGAGGCTGGCCTTGGCACTGGGGTGCAGGACAATGGTGTGGGCAAGCTCCGTCTCCTCTCCTGGCACTGGGGCGGGAGTGTGACAGGTTTAACAGTTAAATTCCCAATGTTGGTAATTGTCGTTCCTTTGAAGTCTCTAATTCTGCTGTTTCCATGGAAATAGAATGATCTTGTGATTAAGATGTGAGGCTGAGGTGGCAGCTCTCTGGTCCTTCAGAGCTTCAGGTCCTTGTTTGCTCCCATGATGGTGTCTCTCTTTGAGAGGAGGCATACACCTGCCCTTACATGGCAGTCTGGGTTCCTGCCTTCAGAAAGGTGTCTAGAAGCCCTGCCTTGTCCCAGGGATCCTGGCAGAACCTCCTCAGGTGCATCGAGCGATGGTATTGCTCGTTCTGAGTCGACTTTGTGAGTTGTCCTCTATGGAAGCTGCGGGATCCAGAAGTGGGGGAGTTGGCTCATGCGGTGTCAGGGATGGAGGTGACATCACCTGAGTCTGCTCCCCCAGGCTCCTCGTCATCATCATCGGTCTCAGGCTGAAGTAGGAGTGATAAGTAGGTTGGGTGACTTGGGCACTAGAAGTGCTGATTTCTCTCCGTGCTGTGGGAGGGCCGAGGGTGCTGGATCAGATCCGGAAACTGTAAACCGCAGATGGCTGGAGTTCAGCTTGAGAGGAGGAGGAGGAAGAGTTGTGATGGGACCCACTTTAATTCTGGCACCCTCCTGTGCAGGGTGGTGGTGCCAAGGGGACATGGGGCTGGTGGGGCTCAGCAGGGCCTCTCCCTGCAGAGCTGCCCAGGGAAACTGGGCTCTGCAGAGCAGATCCATTCTCAGGAGGCTGGGGAACTGGGATGTGCAGCCCACCATTCCCAGGTTCTCAAGCTCTCGTATCTGGCTACTTGGCATTTCTCCTGTTTCCCTGTCTCAGGTAATGCCTTGGAGGAAAATCCCACAGTCGCCATGGTCATAGAACCCAGAACCTTCTGGGGGTTGGAAGGAACCTTAAATCTCATCTCGTCCCATGCCCTGCCATGAGCAGGGATATCTTCCGCTAGACTGGGTTGCTCCAAGCGCCATCCAACCTGGCCTTGAACACTTCCAGGGGTGGGTAGCCACAGCTTCTGTGGGAAATGTTTTCACAGAGTTGTTGAGAATAACCCCAAGATTTCATCTGAGAAATACTGGAGATGCAGGAAACACTTGCTGGGCCCCAAGCAGAGCCCACTGTGGCTTGGCAGATCAAAGTCTAGAGCACTGGGCTCCAGCCTGGAGCTGGGAGGTTGATCAGCTCTTCAATCCCTCACTCAAAGCTGGAAAAATGTACAGCGTTGGCCAAGCTGCCTTGTTTTTCCCCAGCCAGCTTTTGGGAAGTGTCTGAATTGCTTTTGCTGAAACTTCTATAAATACCATCCCGATGCAGTGAGCGAGCATGGAAAATGTTGGTGGGAATGTGGGTTTGGCAGCCCTGGGCCTCGGCGCTGCGGGGACGGTGTGACAGCCCCAGCCATGGCGCTGCCAGCGGCTCGGCGTGCGCACCGGGGGGCGTGGGGAGAGGGGGGCAAGGGGCCCCTCCTTGTGCTGCTGCCAAAGGGGCTCCAGGGGCTCCTTTGCCCCCTGCCCGCCCTATGCTGCTGCCCCACTGTGCGTGGGCTGGCTGTGCCCTTCCTGCTCCCAGGAAGCCATTCCCGAGCCCAAAGCTGCGTCTCGTGTTTCTGTAGCCTCACATGGAGCTTTTGTCCTTGGGTTTGGCCAATCGTCCTCTGAGTGCGTGTTCGCTGAGTGCCGCTGCAGCCCTGATGAGACATTTCACACTGATGCTTTATGTGAAAAAATCTCCTGTTTTGGACCTGCCTAATTGGATGTGATGTCCCCAAGTTTCTGCTTTGGAAGAAACAGGGGACAAATTGTTCCCTAGTGGCCTTCTCCTTTCTTCTCCCAGCATGGAAAACTTCACACCCCCTCTGCCATCTTCCTTTCCAGGCTGCCTGTACAGTAGCTGTTCTATCCTGTCAGTCATCTCCTGCCCCTCTTAGTACCTTTAGGAGTTCCCTTCCATTTATTTTTGAGACCCAGGTCAGAAGCGCTGGAGAGGGTGAAGCCTGTGGGTGAGGACAAGAGCGTTGGGATATTCCCTGTCTTGTTCTCCATTCTTTACCTAGTAATGGCTGACACCCTCTTTGCTCTTTGATTGCTGCTGAGCAGCGGAGTGATGTTCACCGAATCATGGAATCATGGAATGGTTTGGGTTTGGAGGGACCTTGAAGCGCATCCAGTTGCACCCCCCCTGCTGTGGGCAGGGACACCTTCCACTAGACCAGGTTGCTCCAAGCGCCATCCAACCTGGCCTTGAACACTTCCAGGGATGGGGTAGCCACAGCTTCTCTGGGAACTGTTTTCTTAGAGTTGTTGAGAATTACCCCAGGATTTCATCTGAGTAGTGAGAACTTGCAGTTTGTTTTTGCAGATGTAAAATCAGAATTGCTTGTTTCTGATGATTCCGCTTCTCATCAGTCACCTGCTGTTCTGGCAGCTGGACACTTGGTATTTTAAGGTCCTTTTGCGACTCTTTCTCTTTGTTTCTGCCACCTTGAGTAATGCTTTGAGCTGACAGGGTTTCCTTGCTTTGTATTGTTCTCCGTGTGCCTGTCACACACCCTGTACTTGGGAGCCATGCCAGCCCTTTCCTTGGTACCGGATTGCCTGTGGATGGGGAAGGAGGGGAGAATGTTCCCTGTCCCTCACAGCCCCCATAATGCCCTGCAAATCTGGAGCAGCGATGCTGTTCCTGGGCAAAGTGTTTGGGTGATACTCACCCTTTGCCGTTTGGTTTTGGAGGTTGGTGTTGCTAGAGCCAAAAAACCAATAAAATTATGAGCTGCAGGACTTGGGAGAGAGAACACAAATAGCAAATGCAGTAGTTCCAAAGAATGTCACGTTTGTGCCCAAATCACGCAAAGGCCCTGTTAATGAGGGAAGCTGTGCCAACAGCCAGCCTGGCACACAGAGCGGCTGGCACATCCGAACAGCAGGACTGGCACAGAATTGATCCTAAACAGAGGAAGAGTTGGTGTTACAGAACACAGATCAAGAGTGGAAGTGAGCAAAAGAGGTGGGACACAAGTGGCCATTGGCATCCAGCTGGTCAGTGCCTGCTGGGAATTGGGAGGTTTATTGGGAACGGGGATGTTTTTAGCTGTGATGTTTGACTGTATTGTCTGAAACATGGAGTGTGGGGAGCTATGCAGTGTAAGCATCTCCATCCCTGCTTGGAGAGGTGAAATTCTTCCCTGGAATGGTTGGTCAGTCCTGAACAGCAGCTGCCAAAGTCAGGTGCTTTCAGATTCCCAGCTTTGGGCAGCTGGCACCCAGAGCTGTCTGCAGAGCGCCCTGCGAGCTGGCTGTGAGAAGATGAGTGAGGTTGGAGTGGGCTGATGCTGTGCCAGCCTTCAGCAGGATCCGTGGATGACTCAGGTATTTAGGATGCAGTTAGGCTGATATCGATCCCTGAGAGAGCAGCAGAGTGCCTGACATAATCAGAATTAGTGGAGAATTAAAGGAGGGAAGTGGGTGCTGAGTGACGTAGTTTGATGGGATCTACTTTCCATGACACTGAGAACGGCTCCCAAGCAGTGGGATTAGTGAAAGGTGTTAGTGATTAAATAATACCTTGAGGCTTCTTTATGGTATTTAGGTTAGTCCAGAGTGACCTCAGGAAGAAACTGGAAGAGTCAATGGTCAACATGGGATGTGTGAAGTGGAGTAAGAACTGGGGCCCTCAGTGTGTAGTTATGAATACAAACTGGGCTGAGACAGGTTTGGGGAGATTCCTGGGGATCCATCCTCTCCTGTGAGCATTTAGTGTCTGTATTGGGTCCTGGAAAAATCATCAAGAATGGTTCTCCCTTCCAAATCCAAGGTGGTGCGAGGCACTCAAAGCCATCCCCTTCTGCCCCGACCACACGGGAAGTTGGTGTTGGTGCTGGGGGAAGTTGAGGTCTCCCTTGTTGCTCTCTCTGGTCAGGTCAGTCAGGGGCCCCACTGTGACTCAGTCAGGCAGCTGGGACCCCTTGGGCCCTGCCAGGACTTGGTCAGGCAGCTGGGACCCCTTGGGCCCTGCTGGGCCTCGGCGTTGGCGGGGAGACACGAGGTGAGGGTTGGTGAGGCCAAGGGTGTGAGCCGGGCAGAATGACGCAGGGACTGTCCCTCCTGGGGCCCTGGGGTGAAACGTGGTACCTATTCCTGTTGGGAGGATGAGCCTGTGCAGGTTGAGGTGTCTGTGGCTGCAGCAGGGGAACCTCGGGGGACGGTGGGAACAGAGAACCAGGTGCAAGACCTGCACCCTCCATCTCACCTTCTGGCTGCGGCTTGTGGCTTTCAGTTTCTGGGTTTTTCTGCTGTCTGTGGTTGGTGGTTGGCCTCTCTGCAGAGGCCTTGGGGAGGAACCCAAAATGCCTGGGTTAGACACAGGTAGGCTCCTCAGGCCACTGGGGTCTGTAAAGGTGAGCACTGATGGAGATGGATGGCGTGGGGAGCTGCTTCCAGCAGGGGCTGCTCCAGGGATCAGAGCTGGGACCCTCGTGCCGAAGTGGGAGCAGGAGCAGGAGACACCAAACCCTTGGCCAGCCTGGAGCAGGGTCTTTGGCTCAGCATGCCTTGGGCTGGGGCTGCCTCCGGCTCTCCCCAGGACTTGGGGGCAGCGCCTGAGGTATGAGTGGGTTCATTGAAATGGATAGTCTCACCTACAGTGTTTGTTGTGAAGCTGAGTTTCGTGTGCCAGGTGACATCTACTTCTTAACCATCCCGAGGGTGATATTTCGTTCTCTAAATCCATTGCTTGTGAGAATCGAAGCTCCATCACAGGGTCTGGAGCCTGTCCACCACGAGGGAGCTGGAGAAGGTTGTTGGGGGCTGGAGCACTGCAGTCCCCCTGCTCCAGGTGGGATACAGGGGTATTACTAACACTGTTCTCACAACTGGCTCTTGTTGTTTGCAGCAAAACAATCTCTGCCTGTGTGTGCAGATGCTGTTAGTCACCATGCTCGCCTCAGAAGATGACGAGGTGGGAGCAGCAGTAACATGGCATTTGTTGGAGTGCTCAGGCCCACATGAGCATCCCGTGTTGTTGCCAGCCTCAGTAGCTTTTTAGTTTGTGTTTTGAAAATACTTCCTTTGTCTGCTCATTGTTCCTGAGCAGGTGCCTTTGGGAACAGGGCGGAAGGACAGGATCTTTCCATGGCTTTAATTGTTTTGCATGTTTCCCAGGGAGGGAGGAGTGGTTTTGGAGAGCTTTGAGAAGCACTGTTGGGAACATCCCTTTGGGATTCTGAGCTGCTCCCCTTCCTGTGGAGCTTGATGCCACTCCAGTCCTACCTTTTGCTGGGGTTGGCTCTTCCCAAAATTCTTGTGTCATTGGTGTCTGCGATGCTGCATGCGCAGAGCCAGAAGAACGTGAGGATGGGTGGTCTGTCCGGTTGGCACAGACCTGGCTTGGAGGCCCAGTCTCCATCTGCTGCTGGGATGGGTGGGGGCTTTGCTTGCGGGCGCAGAAATGTCCTGTACCCGCTGGGCGTATGAACGTCATCACAGTGCAGTCATGTCTGAAGGAGCTCCATGGTCCAGCTAAAGGACAGCTCTGTGACCATCCTTTGCAGGCTGCTGTGGGGTCTCTGCCTTTCTGTCAAGGCTGGAAGGATTTTCCAGCCTCCTCCATCTCCTGCCATATTCTCCTCCTGATCTCCATGTGGATTTTCACGTCCTCTGAGTCCCATTGCTGCACCGTTCACTTTTTAGTTTCACTCTGTTGCCATTTCTTCTTTTGTTTGCTGCTTTTGAAATAAACTGGAGGATTTTCACTGTTTAAGTGATGGTTATGGGAGAGATTTTAAAGTGAGGCTGGAGAACCTGAGGAGGTCTTCTTTAGTCCTCTAACTAAATTTTCACGTGGCCTTTTGTCTTTGGATTTCAAAATCCCAAGGAGTTTTCACAATGTCTGGCCTAATCATGCTGATGCTGCTCATACCTGCATCACCAGTGGGGAGCTTGGGAATTGGGAACGTTCTGGTGCCTGGAGACAGCCCTGTTCCATGGGAACATCTCTGTACCTGGAAGCAGCCTAGTGCCTGGGGACAGCCCAGTGCATGGCTGGCAGCATGGCGGGGCTGCTCATGCCCTGGAGTGCAGGTACCAGACTACCTGCAGGTTTAGTCAGGATACTGGTATGGGCGTCTCTGCGCACAGAAGTGCCCGGAGGTGGCTTAAGGAGCGGAAGTGATTGCTGCTGCCTTGATCTTGTATTACACCCTGTAGGTAACATCCCAAAGCGTTGTCTTCCGGGGTTCCCTGAGGCACCAGGGTCTGGACCCGCTTAGGAAGCATCATCCCTGCATCTGTCATCCCTTACATCTGTCATCCCTACGTCTGACTTGCAGCATGTGGGCGCAGGATCTGCAGCGTGGCCACCCCCACAGGGTCCATGGCAGGATGCCATCTTCGAAGGGCTGGCAGCAGTTTGGTGCTCAGATTCTCTCCTTGGTGGACAAGAGCATGGCCATGCCCTGTTAGGGTGACATGGGCATGACCTTGCATGTGTGGGAGGGAGGCGTTTGCTTCAGCGCTGCATCCTGGGTGGGGGGAGAAGGTGGCAATTTCCTCATCAGCAGCTCGAGGTTTGTGGCAGGACCTGAGCTGGGGGTGGGCAGTGTGGGAGGAGGGAGGGAGCTGGTGCTGGAGTCGGGCTCTCCTGTGACTGTTACTTACTTCCCAGCTGGTGTTAACTCTCTGCTGGCTGGGCCTGTTCCTCCTCTCCATGGAAACTGTAGGGAACAACCTGCGCTGAGGCACCTCTCATGGCAAGAGGCTTTGGAAAGTCAGTCAGCCTGTCAAGTGTTAAACCCAGGGCTCTGTGCTGCACAGGCACGGAGACAGGGCAGGGCAGGGCAGGGCATGAGGGTCCAGCTAGCAGTGAGAGGCTGTGCCAGAACTTGGACCTGGAGCAGTGTCTCACCTCTCCATCCTGAGACCCTGGGGATGTGCAGGTGCTGTGGGGTGTGCGGGTGTTTGTCAGTGGAGTGCAGGAAGACATTGTCTCTTGGGCTCAGGGTGGTTGGGGTGACTGGAAGAGGTTTTGGGGTGCTTGGGGTGGCCGGAAAGGGTTACCACGGTGGTGCTGTGTGGTGTGCAGTGGTGCTGTGGTGGATGCTGAGCCTGTGGCAGGACTCAGCGTGAATGTATCACCCTGCTCAGGGTCAGGGGACGCCTGTGTCTCCTTCTCCCTCCTCCTGTTTGGGCCAAGGATGTCTCTGGCTCTGTCCCGGCCCCGTGGGGCCAGCAGGCAGGGCCTGGCCCCTGCCACCGCCTCCAAGTGACGGTGCTGCTGACGCGCTGGCAGCGTGGGCTGTGACGTGGGGCTGCGGGGGCTGCGGCGCTGCACCCCACGGCCGGGCCACCGAGCCTGCGCCCCCAGACGCTCTGCTTTGGCAGAGCCTCATCAGTATTCCTGGTGCATGGCCGAGCTGGCTGGAGCTGGTTTGCGGAGCCCGGTAGCTCCAGCATGGTCATGACACAGCACTTGGGGTCCTCCTGCAGCTGCGGGGGGGCTTGTCTGCCATCCCTGGCACTGCACAGAGCCCTCCTGCTCTGCTGCTCCAGCTGGACAGTGTGTGCCAGGGCCCTGGGTGCCCTGCAGCCTGGCACAGGTGCAGTGTTGTCACCTGTCCTGCACCCTGTCCTGGCTTTGTCCCTGGCAGTGGTGCCCACAGTTCCACCGCTAGCACGGTCTGTGCAGGGCTGTTGGCCTCGGGCAGCCCTGGTAGCACACCGGGCCTGGAGCTGGCTGCTGTCTCCACGTGCTCCTGGTCTCCTGCTGGTACCTGCCCTCTGTGCGGGCACTGGAAGCCATTGGGGCCATCCATGCTAGGAACCTCATCCCTCCCCCAGCTGCCGAGGCAGTGCTGGTCCCTCATCCATGCTGGACGTGTGGGGCTGCAGGGGGGCCCCCGGACTCAGGCACCTCTGCAGAGTGACAGTGCCTTTGAACCCACGGGGGATGGTGAGTGCAGGTATCCCATCCTCCCAGCTGGGCATCTCCCTGGCAACAAAGTCGCCCTATCTGCAGTTCTCTGGAGCAACAATACTATTTGGGTCTGGGGGAACACAGGGATACCAGTGCTGGTGGGTCTGGGGGAGCAGTGTCATGGGGTCTGGGGAGCGCAGTGGAGCATTTGACCATGGTTTAGACTCCTTTTCCTTTTCAGGTCTCCACCCTGAATTTCACACCAGGGCCAACCAGCACTGGAATGTTCCCTGGCTCTCGGACTCTTCCCATGCAGCTGTTGTTAAGCCTCTTATGGATTATATTAATTTCAGCCACATGTTCATTGCCATAATGTTTGCACCATGCATGTGACTCAAAGAAGTGCTGGTAAGGGACCAACTTGCTTCTGTCCCCAGGCACCTGCTCTGGGTCAGATTGCCAAAGCCCAATGTCCCTGTTACTGCCCAGCTCTCGGAGATGCTTCTGCAGCCCCGCATAGCCCTGGGAACTCGGGCCAAGCTGCTGCCCGCCAGCAGCTTGTGAGCAGGTGAGCTGTCACCTGTCACCTGCACTAGACAGACACAGCTCCAGTCCAACCCACTATGGTTATGGTGTAAACTGCCAGAGACGAGACACATTAAAGGCATGTGGGGAGTTTCAGTGATGGCTGTCCTCAGACCCTGGTGGTTTCTAGTCTCATTCTCAGTTCCTCCATCGGTGGAGGGCTCAGGCAGCTGGAGCCCGTGTGTTGCGGGGTTTGAGCCCATCCTGGGGTATAGGTTCCCAACCTGTGTGCAGGTGCCCTGCAGCCCTCAACCCCAGGACTTGAATCTAAGGCTCCATTTTAGCCTATATTAGACGTCTTTCATTCTTCCTGTAGGAATAACGTCAAGGGGATCATGTCAATATACATATCAGTGCACACAGCGTTTGCAAACCTTTGCCACGAAACAGCCTAATTAGGTAAGAACAGTGTTATGCTGTTTCTGTGGTGTAGACCAGTATCTTACTGGGATGCAGGAGGACAGGTGTTGTACCTGTATTTCTTGGGCTGCTGGAGGTTCCAGCTGAGTGTTGTGCACAGGTTCTGGCTCTGTGTTTAAGAAAGGTGGAGACAAACTGCAGAGAATTGAGGGAATGCTTTAGAAACACAAATAGCTTTAAAAATATGATCCCTGGTGGGACAGGGAAGGGATGTTGTCAGCTAAGGGGAACTCTCCATGTTTCTCAGTAGATTTAATCAGAATTTGGATGAGGTCACAGGAGGAGGAAGAGCTGGAGCAGAAAGGAAGTCACAGGCTGCAGGGGTCTTGAGGAGGTCATAGTGCTGGAGGGGGCTTGGGGAGGTCGAAGGGATGGGTCAGACAGACCCTGTCAGGGGGATCCAGCATGTCTGGTCCTGCCTCAGCAAGCAGCACAAGGTGCATCATCTCTCCAGCAGACAGTCTGTGATTCAGAGACACCTCACAGCCAGAACCTGCCAGAACATTTTAAAAAGCTGAGACTCATGTGGAAGGGGAACCATCTGGTGCTGTTGGAGTATGTGTTAAACCCAGGGTTGGGAAGGAGATGGATATAGACGGTCCCATCTCCCTACAGGAAGAACTTTCCATCCCTGGGAGCATGGAGCTGTGCCAGGCATGGTGGAAAGGAGCTTGTGAGGGTCCTGACCTGGTTCCCTGCCCAGAGCCCGGTACCTGTGCCTGAGGTACCCTTGACAGGTTGGCTCGGACAGCCTGGTCCCCGCAGCCAGCCCTGTCTGGTGTTCAGCACTTTGGAAGACATTCCCTTGTAATTGCTTCCTGCAGAATTCCTCGTTCTCGCTGCAGTGCGGCTGCTCTGGGAGACGGGATGGCAGATGCTGTGCATGCAGGTCAGATCCAGTCTGGCAGTTCGCATGTTCCTGTGACCTTGGCACAGATGGCAGAGCTGCAGCTCTGGCGGCTTGTCAGGCACCTTCTGCTCAGTCCCGGGCACAGGTGCCCGTTGGCTTGGGAGGGAGGGGAGTGGGATGTGTCCATTGTCTGCCCACGGGGCATGGCCACAGCGTGGGAGTGGCGGCTCTGAGCTACTGCTCGGGGCATTCGGCAGTGGGTACCGGGGAGGGGAACTGCCGGGGTAGGGCTGGTGCTGACAGGTGCGAACACCTGAGGGAGGAGCAGGATGTGAAGCCCCAGGAGAGGCTCTGGGTGGGACCTCTGCTCCTGCACGCCGTGATGGGGGTCTGTGGTACTGACGGGGATGGGAGGGGAGGTGGATGGTGGGACCTGTGGGCTTAGGAGAGGAAGGAGAAGGGACAGGAAGGGACTTGGCCGAGGCGCTGGCTGTGCTGTAGGGAGGGGAAGAGCTCTAGGTGGGGTTTGGCTGTGTCCGAGGCCTGGGTGCATCCAGAAAACTGGAGAGATAGGATGAGGCCTGTTGAGGAGGAGGATGAGGGGTCAAAGAGAAGGCAAAGTCCAAGAAGGTGATGGGATTTTGAAAGAGTCAAGGCAGTGGAGTCAAAGACTTCTGTATAAGGAGGGGGAAAGGGAGGTGCTGATGTTTAGGTGTTCCCTGGAGAGGCCTGGAGAAGCAGGAGAAGACCTGGGCTGGCTCAGCAGACAGGGCTTTCAGAAAGGTAAAAATAGTTTAAGGGGGAGTCAGACATCTTTTTTTTCCTCCCCAGAGGGAGCACAGATCATACTTGCAATGTGAAGGAGGGAAGCCAGGGAGAGGGAAAAGGTGTGGAGGAAAAAAGAAGAGGAGAAGGAAGAGGAGAAAGAGGAGGAGGAGAGCCCTGGGGTGATGCTGGAGACAGGGACTGCGGGCAGCAGTGGGGGGGTGCTGGGGAAGAGGTGGAGGAGGTACCACAGTCAGGACTCCAGTGGCCAGGAAGGAGGGTCACAGGTGAGTGATGGTGGGTTTGGTCAAAGGAAATGACTGCCCTGGAACGAGACAGGAGTGAAGCTCTGGCTGAGGTGGTCACACTTAACCTGGTGCCCTGTGCTTCGGGCTCGGGAGGGCTCTGGAAGTCAGTGCTCCTGGGGGTCTGTGCTCCAGGGTGTGGGTGCTCCGGACTGCCCGGGCCCCTGGAACTGACGGTTCCCAGGTGTCCCTGAGCACAGGGCGGCTGTTGAGCATCACGCAACTGCTGAGGGGTTCGCTGCCCCATCACAGGTTTGGGAAAGGTGAGAAGGCAGAAGGTAGCAGCTGGATCTGAGTGCAGGGCCGGTGCGGCCGGGGCTGGGGGGTCTGGGCGCCCAGAGCGGGGGGTCCCGGCAGGAGAGGGGAAGCTCCGGGCCGGGCTGAGGAATGTGCGGCGGGACTGCGGCCGGGGAGGGCAGCGGGGGGCGCGAGGATGCCGCAAGGGGCGGGTCGAGCCGGGCCGGCGGAGGGTGCGCGTGCACGTTTGCCGGTGGCGGGCGGGGTCCCGGTGCCGGTGCCGCGGGCAGCAGCGGCCAGCGGGGGCGCAGCGCCCCCTGGCGGGCGCGGCCGGCCCCGCCCCGCGCCGCGGTCCCCACTGCCGGCCCTGCCCGGCGGTCGGTACCTGGCAGCGTCCGGGCCGGTTCTGGTTCCGGTGAACGCCCCGGCGGGGCCCGGGCAGGTTCCGGTCCCGGCGCTCGGCGCCGCCCCGGCGGGGCTCGGGCAGGTTCTGGTCCCGGTGAGTGCCACGGCGGGGTCCGGGCGGCCGGGCAGCGCCGCCGCTCCGTGGTGCGGGCTCCGCCGTTGGCGCTGGTGGTAACAGGGACCGGTCCTGCTCTGCCCCGGGGCCGTAGCCCCGCACCGCTCCGGGACGGCGCCGCCGCCGCTGCCCGTGCCCCGGACTCGGTGCCGTCGGTGCCCGCGGAGGGCGCGGCGGGCGGGGCGGCCGCGGCCTCCGCCCCATCCCCATGGCGGCCCCGGCCCGTTCCGGGGCGGGCCGGCCCAGCCCCGCGGTGGCGGCGCCGAGCACGGCCCGGACATGCGGGCGCGTCGTGGGAGCCCCGCGCCGGCGGCGGAGAGCGGCGGGCGTGGGGCCATGGGGCAGCCCCGCCGCTGACCATGGCCGAAGGCTGGCGCTGGGCCGGGCCGGGCCGGGGCGCCCCGCGGCCGAGCCCCCGCCGCGCCGTCAGCGTCTGCGAGTCGCTGGACTTGCAGGGCGTCCCCGCCGTCCAGGCCGCGCTCGGCGCCGCGCAGCAGCAGCGCCGGCGGCCCAAGAGCTTCTGCGCGGCGGGGAACGGGCTGCCTGGGGCGCTGCTGCCGCCGCCGCCCCCCGCCCGCGCCCGCGGCGGCCTCCTGGACCTGCTCCGGCTGCGCTCGCCCCGCAGGCAGAGCCCCGAGGACGAGAGCGACGGCCCCGATGAGGCGCAGCGCCCGCGCCCCAGCAGCATGACCTTCCTCCCCACCGCCCGGCCGTCGCACCCCACCGAGAGCCCCGGCTTCCTCAGGGGGGGCTCCCTGTGGGGCAGCCGCCGCTGGAACCTCTTCGGGGGCAGTGGCTGGAGCAGTGGCTGGAGCGGCTCCAGCCCCAGGAAGAACTTCAGCTCCCTGCGGAAAAGCTTCAGTTTCCGCCTGCGCCGGGGCCACGAGCTGCGGCGGTCGGAGTCTGGGGGGCTCCTGCGCCCCACGCGCCTCCGCACCAAGAGCGAGGGTGATGCCAGCTCCCTGCACACCTGCCCCAGCAAGCGGGACCTGCTGTACCCAGAGCTGACCAGGGTCGGGGGCCGGCTGCACACCGACCCCGTGCAGACAGGGGGACTCTGGAAACTCCTCACGAGCCGCTTCCGAAGGCGAGAGCGTGGCAGCACCGGCAGCATGTGCCCCAAGGATCCCCATGGCGGTGTTGAGCCTGTCATCCTGGGTGGGGGTCCTCTGCGGGCTCTGGGTAAGTAAGTGCAGGGGCAGTGCTGGGCTGGCACGAGCCTCCTGTGCCCACGGGGCCTGTGGCCTGTCCCAGCTGAGGTCCTGGCCTGTGCACTTGCACCGGCTTCTGTCCTGGTGCTCTGCAGGGTTTGCACTGGGCTGCAGTGAGGTTGCTGTGAGTGTTCACAGGGTCGTGTCATACTCCAGTGTCCTGGGCACTGCCATCGTGCTGGAGCAGTCGTGGTGTGGCTGCTTGGGAGGATGTGCTCTGGGGTCTGGTTCCCTTGCTGGCCACATACCTGGAAATCAAGCATGTGTGTCGCATGTCCTGCTTGCCCTGGTGGTGTCCCAGCAAGGGCAGGGTGGGCTGAGCCTCCCTGCCCTTGCCCCACAACATCGGTGGAATGGGGAGAGGAGTGCTGTTGGTGGGCTCCCAGGCAAGTGAGACTGTTTGGGGGCGGTTGTCAGAGCAGAGGTGTGAAGCAGCACAGGGGGTTGGGGAGCCCTGCACACCCCTCTTGTGAGCAGCTCCCTGGTGCCAGGCCTCGTCTGGGCGATGCTCAGCCAGAGCCATCCCTGGCAAGGTCCTCCACTGGGGCCGAGTGGAGGCCACGTGTTTGGGAGCACAGGGACCCTCATCGGGTATGGGGCAGCCTGCAGAAAGCAGGTGTGGCATTACCAGTGATGGGACAGAGGGACAGAACACCCACGGGGTTGGGCATTCAGCTGGCACTGGCAGCTGAAGCAGCTCTCGGGTGTTTGACTCTCTGATGTTGGTGGGGAGTTCCATGCCGCTGGGGCTGTGTGGGGCCTCAGCTGGGGCTGTGCTGGTTGTGCCTCTGTGCCCTGTCCCCTTCCCGGCCCTGTGGAAGGAGCTGCAGGCGAGCCCCGTGGCCTGGCAGGCTGGGAGGCGACAGCAGCATCCACAGCTTTTTAAGGCATGGAACGCATGGAGCTGGGGGCTGGGCCAGGCCCCGCCGCCCGCTCCCGGGGGGCCTCGCTGGGTTCCATTGCTCTGCTCTGCATCTGGGTGTTGTGGAGGCAGTTCTCTGCTTGGCTTAGGTGCCAGAGGGATGTCTTAGGGCTGGCGGGCTCTCCAGGGAACCCACATGCTCCCGAGGTACCTGATTGCTCCTGGGGCAGTGGCTGTCCAGGACAGCGTTGTGCCCAGACGTTCCCCAGGAGGGCTGGGCCACAGGTATCAGCACAGGAGCAGCGCTGCTCAGGGGGCTCCATCCTCTAGCCCCCTCTGTCTTTCAGGTTCACTGTGCTCCAGGGAGGGGTTCTGGAGGCTCCGGTGGGTGCAGGGGCTGCCCGTGCACCACGAGGCAAAGGCCGGGATGCTGCTGCGCTCTGGGGGTTCCGGTGCTGGCAGGGCAGCCCAGGCTGTGTGCTGGTGCCGGCTGGGTGGCGGGAGGTTCCCAGGAGAGGGGAGGCTGCGCTCATGGCTGGGGAATGTGGGTGTATGCGGGCAGGGAGGGCCGGGCCCTGCCCCTGCAGCGGGGGGCCTGTTCCTGCTTGCCGCTTCCAGTGGGAGCTGCGCCAGCAGCAGCCGGCCCGGCGGCCGCATTCCCAGAGAAGCAGCTGAGGTTGAGCACTTGGTTGGCATCCTCGCCTCTCACCTGGCTCCTCCATGAGACAGGTCGGAGCTCCCTTTGGATCCATCTTTGGGATACCCTACTGAGGCTTCTGTGGGAAGTGGTGTGGGGGGCTTGGGGCCTCTGCAGCAGTGAGTGACCAGCCAGCTCATGCAGGACCACTGCTTGTTGCATGGATCAGCGTTTGCCACCGTGGCTTGTGCTGGAGGCAGAGGCTCAGGGATGACCTCTCCAGGCTGCCATCGGCAGTGTGGCAGAGCTCACACCAGGTTTTGTCGCACTGAGAACATCATTCATTACCCTCCTGGTACCTGCACAGTCCCTGTGCCCACCAACCTGTGTCCTCCTGGGGACAGTGAGGTGTGAAGGTGAGGCAGTGGTGAAGTCTGCACAGCAAAGTAGCTGCTGCTTGTCCTCTCTTGTGCCCCATCTCCCCATCGTCTCTCTGCTTGGAACGTTGGTCCATGGCTTCCTCCAGTGGGAGCTGTGGGCCTCTGAGCCAGGGCTGGAGGGGCACAGCCTTAGTGCTGCTCCGACGGGGCTGCTCAGGAGGTCTCTGCCCCATTCCCATTCCAGTCTTGCAGGCCAATGGTGTTCCAAACACCCTCTTGACATCCCACAAACTTTGATGCTCTGTGTGGGCGCTGCCCACCTTGCCCTGGGAAAGCTACTGGTGCAGCCCCAACTTGCCCTCCTGGGGGGTGCAGCTGCAGCTGCGGTTATCAGCACTTGGAATAGCTGGATGTAGGAGTCCCGGCAGAGAGCCAAGCCAGCACTCTCTCTGTTTCCAGAACCTGGAGTGGTTTGTTTACAGCACGCTGTGATACCCACCCAGCCCCACACTCTTCATCCAGACATACCCACAAGAGCCAGGGGGATGCACCCAAGTGCTGCTTCCAGCCCTGGAGGGGTTCGGCTGGGATTGAGCACGCAGAGAGGTGATGGGGGATTTTAGGGTTTGTTACCCAAAAAAGATGTAAAGAGCTGATCCTTGTGTAATGGGCAAGGGAGGGCAACAGCCGTTAGGATTAGGGAGCAAAGTCGACACAGAGTGCGGCCAGCTTGGACTGACCCAGGTGATCGTGGTCAGTGGTTCAGAGCGTTTCTAGGTATCCAGGTGTTGGCTGGTGCCATGCCAAAGAGGCTCTCTAATTGGAATGGTCTTGGGAAAACTGGACTGTTTTTGAATTGGAGTTGTCCCTGTGCATAGAGGGTCTGTGTGATGGGTACAGCATCTCTGATGGCTCAGGAAGCATTCCTCACCTGAGGGAACAGCATGGAGCTGTGTCAGGGAGGTTTAGGTTGGATTTCAGGAAAAAGTGCTTCCCCCAGAGGGTGGTTGGGCACTGAGCAGGCTCCCCAGGGAATGGTCACGGCCCCAAGGCTGCCATTGCTCAGGGAGCATTTGGACAATGCTCTCGGGCACAGGGTGGGATTGTTGGGGTGTCTTTGCAGGGCCAGGGGTGGGGCTTAATGATCCTTGTGGGTCTCTTCCAGCTCAAGATATTCCATGATTCTGTGATCACAGCCGTGTCCCCTCTCCCAGAGAGATGCCCTGCTTTTTGAGGTTCTTTTAAGGTACCTCCCTTTACTCTCCTGTGTGGAGTATTGATGTGCAGGGCATGTGAGGGAAGGTGTCTGAGAGAAGACGGGGCTGTTTTCTCATGGATTGGGTGAAGTTTGTGTAGAGAGTTGGGTAGGTCATGATAAATATCACCTTGTGTTGGTACTTGCCTTCGTTGAGCTGGGAGTGTTGGTGAGAGGCAGAGGTGTCATGGTGGGGTTAGAGATGCCTTGGATGCTGAGGCCAGTCTGGTGTCCGCAGTTTGGAAAAGCTTGAGAGTTCTGGAAGGTGTCAGGGAGGGAGCTGTTGGGACAATACTCTGGAAGGCTCAGTTCCTAGGACGAGGCCAGAGGGTGTGCGGTGAGTGCAGAGGTGGCTGACTGCAGTCACTGGCAGCCTTAGGGAGAGGGAACCCTGTGCCTTCGGTGTTCACCTGCCAGCGCTCGTGAGGTTGCACGAGGAGCCGAGGTCAGGCACATTGGGAACAGGTTTGTGCTGGCGAGGTAGATCCCCACGGAGTGCTGTGATGGGAGGTTGTGAGTTCCTGTCTCTCTCTGTCACACTCTGCTGGGTTTTCCCTTCCAGCAGACCCTGTCCCACCATCACAGCAGGGTTTGGTCTGGGTCTTTGACAGTGTTTGGGTGGGGGCTGAAGAGCAGCAGGTGCCGAGAGGTTGAACTGCCTGGATCTTCCAGAGTCTGCACTGACCTCAGAGCACAGTGACACCAGCTGCTGCTGCCTGTGGCGTGGTGACGAAGCAATGGTGGCAGTTCCTAAGCGTGCCCTTTCCCAGAGAGACACAGAATTGTCTTTCTTTTGTTGCTGCAGAGTGTTTAAAGCTCTACTGAGATAATCCTTCCAAGATCATGTCCTTCAGTGGGTTCCTGTGCTAGCTCAGTGCTGACTGGAACGCTGCTATGCCTGTGCTGGTCCTTGACCTGGAGAAATCCCCATCCTGCCAGCATTGCTGGGGCAGAGGCTTTATCAGCCTGGCCTGGAAGGGGTGGCTGTGCCCAGGAAGGGTAGCTGTGCCCAGGCACGCTGCCTCTGCCTGCCTTTGATCTGTGTGTGGGCTCAGGTGGGTCCGTTTGTGTGGCCACAGTGGTGGCCACGAGTGGCCTTGGTTTGTGTGGCCTCTGCTGTGTTTGCACAGCCTCTGACCTGGTTTCGAGGCTGGGTTTAGTGTCCAGGGTTGCAGTGTCCAAGGGAGTTCCACCATGGCTTGGATAATGAGTTGGTTAATTATTAGTTGCTGTGTGGGGAGACCACATGTGTCTGGCACTGGCGCTTCTGGAGCACAGGGTAGATGAACCTGCTGCGCATCATCCCGTGGAGGGAGCATCTGGGGTGAGAAGTTGAATTTGGCTGGCCAGCCCCTTTCTCCTCCCAGCTACCCTGCAGCATGAGGGTGCTGAGAGCTGTGGGTCTGTGGCTGAACCCCCTCCAAGCTGTCTTCAGGGCACAGGGAGCTGCGGTGTCCGAGCTCTGTGATGGAGGGTGTTGATCCTGCCTCCTCGGTGCATGCCACTGCTGTGCCACAGCTGGGGTCTGGTCTGTAGGTCCTGAAGGTGGCCAGGATGACCAGCTGACCAAGGGACATCAGCTACAGAGTGCCTCCTTTATGTCCCTGTCTGCTTCTCTGCATGGCAGAGGCTCTGCCCACCCCAGAATTGCCAGCTCTCCCAAATTTCCACCTTCTGCAGTACAGCTGCCTATGCCAGGAAGTCTCCATCAACAGAAGCTTCTGGGGAGTAACAGAATTGGCCTGAATCTCCTTTTCCCAGGCCAGTCTGGACTGATCTCCTCTTGTGTGGTTGTGTCATGGAGCGAAGGATACTGTTGGGCTGTGCTGAAGCTCTTGGTGTGACGGTGGTTCCCTGAGCCCACTGCTTCTGCTTTGGAGGTCAGGTACACCTGGGGAAGGCACTGAACTGCAGCACGGACAGCCTGGTCACTTCTGTGTGATGAAATAACAAAGAGAAGATGCAGGAAGAGTGAGCAGGTGTATTTTCATCTGGAATTGTGCAGCCAGTCCAGCAGTGAAGCTGATCCAGTATATCGTGACTCCCTGATGCTACATGAGATCAGTCCCTGGAGGTGTCTCCTGCTGGAGGCAATCCCTGCTGAGCGAGCTGGCAGCGGGGCCCAGGTGCTGTGGGAAGGGGCTCCGAGTGCTCACCTCCCTGCCGGGATTGTGGGTGGTGCCTCAGCCCCGTCAGGTTGCCGGTGCCTCGCTGTGTGCTTCCACATGGTTACAGCTGCCCCCAGGAGACAATGGGGATCGTGTGCCTGTTCAGTGGGGAGCGGTGCCTGCGGACTGGGCACCCCCCTGGCTCAGCATGTGGGTGGGGAGGGTCTGGGGGCCCGGAGGGAAGTGGGGAAGGTCTGGCAGCCCCAGAGGGAACGGTGCTGTTTGAAGGGGGCTCCAAATCAGTCTGCTACTGCAGACTTGGACCTTTCCTGCTGCTCTGGTGTGTAATAGCTGCAGCAACACACAGGGTGTACAATGTCACACTGACAGGGTTCGTAGCCGTGAGTGCAGGGACTTGCCATGTTCTGCATTTTGACAACCAAGGATGAACACTGGTATGGACAGAGCTGACATCCGGGTCACGTCACTGGTTTTCAGCAGCCAGCTGCTTGGTCTGTGGTTGTTTTGGGTTGAGTAACTGCTCGTGAGGTGCCCTTTGGCAGCTCTGTGGGTGTGATCTGTGCCCGCCCGCACACGCTGCTGCGGGAGCTGATGGCGGAGGAGGGAAGCAAGTGCAAGAAATCGGGGCGGGGGGAGGGGGTGGGAGAAGGCTCCATGCTGGGGATGTCTGAGATCTGGGTGATAGAGCCATCCCTGCGAGCATGGGTGCAGGCAGCTGCAGGACACAGGGCCCAGGTGATGTGAGAAATACCTTTGGGTTTGTGGATGGCTCATCTGCACATATGTGGTTCTTCCACCTGTTGGGGTGGTGTGTACGTGTTGTGTGTGTCCCTTGTGTGGTGAGAGAAGGGTGATTGGCATGTTCTGGGGCAGAGCAGGGGGTGTAAAAAGGACCAGGGAACACTTAAAGTGACAGACTGTAAGTTATGCAGTTGTGGCAGGGACCCCAGCCTGACATGTGGAAGTGAATTGTGCTCCAAACCCTCAGGCCTTCCCAGACTGGCTGATAGTCACAGAATCACAGAATCCCTGAGGCTGGAAAAGGCCTCTCAGACCATCCAGTCCAACCATTCCCCCGGCAGTGCCAAGACCACCACCAACCCATGTCCCTAGGTGCCACATCCACATGGCTTTTAAATCCCTCCAGGAATGGTGACCCTGCCACTGTCCTGGGCAGCCTGTGCCAGGACTGGACAGCTGATTCAGGGAAAAAATATTCCCAGTATCAAACCTAAACCTCCCTTGGTGCAACTTGAGGCCATTTCCTCTTGTCCTGTCACGTCTTGATGGCCTAGAGTACCTTGTCCAGGTGGTGGGTGGGAAGCTTCACCGCATGCCTCAGGGTGCAGACAGAGGGCACGTGCCTGCTCCGGAGTGTGGACATGAATGGCCTCTTTGCCTCCCAGGCACTGCCCTCTTCATCCTTAATCAATCTGTGCAGGAGGAAGCTGCCTCCTGCTCAGCTGATGAGGCAGGAGAGAGGTGGGGGCAGTGCATGAGTGGTGCTCCAGACAGGTGTTCAGAGTCATGGTCCTGAACAAGAGGTGTGTCTGTTCACCAAGGTGGTACTCAGATGAAGGGTTGGTGTGTGCAGGTCTGGCCCAGGGTAGCAGGGGCACACAGGGGTCTTCTGCTCCTGACACCTGTGACCTTGGCTCCAGAAGGGGCCTCAGAGGGACCACGCTCCTCCAAGATGTGCATCTCAGTAACTTCCAGGTGATTGTGAAGGAATGGAGATTCCAGCTGCACTGTGTAAAGTGGTGCTTGCACCCTGGCATGGTGCTGAGTGGAGACAGTGTGGGTGCAGGCAGTGTGCTGGGCCGTGCTGGGACCCTTGGGCCGTGCCGGGACCCCTGGGCTGTCGATGCCACATGTGCCGGGTGGGTAACCAGGACCAGTCGGTGGCCTGGGCTGACATTCAGGCTTGGCAGATGCTGGAGCAGGCGGACAGATGTGCAGGCTGTGCCTGGTGTTCAGTGGGAGTGAGGAGCTGGGTGAGTTGTGTGGCTGAGCACAGTCCTGTTGGCCTTGTGGTGTCAGTGTTTATTTGTGTTGAGGTTTACTCAGGGGCCTTCTCAGCAAGTCAAAAATCGAAGTGTTGCAAACAAACTCTTGAACCTGGGTTAAAAACCAAGCAAGGATCTGTTGGGACAGTTGGTGCAGGAGGCAGCTGTTGGGGCAGCTTGTCGTGGTCATCCTTGAGCAGATCCAGAGAGAGCCCAGCCTGCCCTCTCCAGGGCTCTCCCTGCCTCTCCTCCTTCCCAAGGCCGATCACCGGGTGTGTGTGTCTTGTGCTCCACTCAGAACCTGCCAAAAACCTGCTGTGTGTAGTGAAACAGCACGAGTGTGTGCTGCCTGCTCCCATCAGGGAATGCTGGGGACAGAGGAGGCCTGGATGGTGCTTTATCTGTCGCATTACCTGCCAAAGAGGCTGAGCGGGGCAGAAGTCCCAAGTGGAGGTGACAGCTTTTTTTAGACCCAGTGATGTGGTTGGAAATACAGGTGTGCTGTTACCTTTTGGAAAGGGCTCAAGAATGTATCATTTTCCTCGTGACTGATGAATTGTTTTAATAAAAAAATTACCTCTGCCTAAAAAAGGAAAGGGCAGGTGAAAGACACCACGGAGAAACAATTCCTCAGGATGGCTATAAATAACCTGGTGTTCCTGCAGCAGATGTGGGGATTATTTGTCTGTAGCTCCTGGAAAAGGAGTGTTCCTAAATCAGCCATGGAAGGTAAACTCCAGGTAGGAGCACCATGTTCTCACCTTCCTTGAACATGGTGGATGAGTGTGTTGTGGCCTGTGGGTGCTGGTGGCTGCACAAAACTGGGACAAGGGCACAGTGCCGGGTTATGGTTTGTCACCTCGTGCTCTCTGAGCAGCTTAGGCAGCCCTCTGGCCGTGGGAGGAGGACAGGGCTCTCCTCCATGGCTTTGGGCTGCCCAGTGAGGTGAGAGAGGTGAGATGAAGCTTCAGCCTGGAGATGGAGGAAGGGCTGCTGCTGTTGTGTGTCTAACCTCCCCTAAGGAGTTATGAGGGCCAAACATGAGTTGGAGTGAGGGCAGGCGCTGGAGGGCTCTGGCAGGGCTGTGGAGCCCAGTGCTGCCCCAAAACAAGACAGATGCCCTGAGGGCTGGAGCCCCTCAGCTCTGGAGCCAGACTGGGAGAGCTGGGGGTGTTCACCTGGAGAAGGCTCCAGGGAGAGCTCAGAGCCCCTTGCAGGGCCTAAAGGGGCTCCAGGAGAGCTGGGGACAAGGCATGGAGGGACAGGACACAGGGAATGGCTTCCCACGCCCAGAAGGCAGGGATGGATGGGATAGTGGAAAGGAATTCCTGGCTGGGAGGGTGGTCTGGGGACTGCTGGAGCAGGCACTAGGAGTTGTGGTTGTGGGGTTAGAGCTGCTGGGGCAGGTCTGGAGCCACCCTCCCTGTGGCCTTGGGTGACACTGCCCAGGTCATCGTGTTTGATTGCTGCCCGCTTTTGGGTCTGGATTTGAGCTTCCCTTCTGAGCCCATCTGAGATTCCCATTCCTGCAATAGTCTGTGGCCACAGATTTGGCAGGTTTATTACAGGCTTCTGAAGATGCAGAGCTCCCACAGGTTTCTGGTCTCCAAAAATCCTTTCTGTTTGTATGTGATAAACATGCAGGAGGTCCTGCTCCTATGGGTCCTGCCCTGGAGCTGGTGTTGGATGGAAGGTCTGACCTTGCCAAGGCAAGTGAGGGACTCAGATTTGTCAGGAGGGGCTGCTGGCTGCTTCTGGTATTCAAGGTGTCCTCCAGGCTCCTGCTCCTCCTCCAGATGCTCTGTGGCAGGATGGGGGTGTTTCCTCAAGCCACGCCAGATTGCCACAGCCTCTGTAAGCCTATTGCAGCATGCTGCCAATTCCATAATATGCCATAATTAATTGTGTTTGCGTTCAGTCAGGAGCGTGGCTGATATCCTGCCGTCAGCTCCACCGCTGCACGGCCTGCGGCATGCTGAGGGCAGGGCTCGGGGTGCTGGCATGGGCCCTCAGTTCCGGGTCTTGTGCAGCCCCAGTGCTCCCCAAAAGGGTATCTGGTCCCTAGGGCTTCCCTTGTCCTCTGTGCCTCAGGGCAGGGGATGCTGAAGGGGTTTTTGTGCTCCTGCAGGGCAGAAGGGAGGGTTCCAGCCAGCAGTGCCCGGCCTCTTTGCTGCCATACTGCCCTTGGCTTGGCTGCTCCACCCCACCTGGGGCTCCAGCTGCGTGTTGGGTCCTCATGCAGCCCTGTGTCTCTGGATGAGGTAGAAGGGAGGGAAGAACCATAAATCTGCCTGGAGGGAGCAGGGAGAGTGTAGCAGGATCCTTGCTGGGATCTTGAGGGTGACCTGATGGTTTCTCCCCTCTGTCCACAGATTCGTTTGTGAACAGCCAGGAATGGACCCTGAGTCGCTCGGTGCCTGAGCTGAAGGTGGTGAGTACTCGTGGCTTGTGCCTGGGATACCCCTGGTTCCCCAAACCCTCAAGAAAATCCTGCATTTTCACATGGCCTGGTGGAAACACACGGAGACTTCAGCCTCCAAAGGGAGGGAGGAGCTGGAGCTGCTGCCATACCAGGGAAGGACTGGGGTTTCTCGGCAGCTTGCCCTGGTAGGGGTGAGCCAGAGGTTGTTGATCTGGGAGAGCACTTGGATGTGAAGGTGAAAAGGCACCATTTGAGCCGCTCAGCCTCCCTGCTGGCCCTGGCAGAGCCGTGATACCTGTCTGGGTGCTGCTGCTCAAGCTGGTGCAGCAGAAGCAGGTGTGGATCCCAGGTGGTGATTTGGGTACGTGTCCCTGGTGGTCACCCCCAGAGCAGCCATCCTGGCATGGGACATGTCACTGCTCCGTCAGAGGCTCACTGATCTCAGCTCTGCACTGGCGCTTCCCCCGCCTCTGCCGAGGTGTCCCTGCCCTGGAGGGCTGCCGCAGGATGACAGCAGCTCTGTTCTGCCAAACCGAGGGGCTGGGGCTCCCCGGGTCTGTCAGCGCAGGGCGGGTTTCCCCTGGACTCGCCATTGCGAGGCTCCCCCAGCTCCCTGTGGGGTGTGGTCTCTGTGGTCAGGGGGCTGCCCCCACCCCCTTGCCCCTGGCACAGCCCCTCCAAGTGGGACAGGGTCAGTGTTGCGGGCTCCGGGGTGGCCAGGAGGTGATGTTGGGGTGAACAGGATGCTGCAGGTGCTTCAGTGATCGATTCCTCCCTCTGCTCTTCCTGCGCTCTCTGTGCCAGCCCTCAGTGCCCTTTGCAGGCTCCTGGCGTGTGCCCTTCAGCTCTTTCTCCCTTCAGTTTTTGCAAGATTAACTTTTTTCAGTATTAGTCCAAGAAACAAAAGAACAAAAGTCTTCTTGCAAAACGTTCCAGCACCATCCTGAGAATCAAACCAAACTTTGAATATTCATTTGTTAGTTTACCTGTGAAATGCATTTTAAAAAATGTTCTCACAGATGTTTGGGTGTTGCCACCTGATGTTGAGGCTCTGCAAGGCTGCAGAGCTGTGCTGCCAGCTAAACCATCCCAAAGCTTTTAGTTCTTCCTCAAGTAGCACAGCCCTTTCCCCAGGTTTTGCATGACCTCTGGGGATCTCTGTTGCTCCGGGGTTTCATCCAACCAAAGCAGCTCTTCTAAAAGCCTTGAGACCTTTCGGAGTCCTAGTTTAGAGTGACAGAGCCATTTGGGTTGGAAAAGCCTTTGGAGATCGTTGAGTCCAGCTGCTTCCCCAGCACTCCCAAGGCCATCACTGACTGTGTCCCCAGGTGCCGCTTCCACACAGCTTTTAAATTCCCCCGGGGGTAGGGATTCCACCCCCGCCATGGACAGCCTGTGCCAGGGCAGGACAGGCCTTTCCAGGAAGGAATGTTCCCAATATCCACCCTGACCCTGCCCTGGCCCAGCCTGAGGCCTTTCCCTCTTGTTCTGTCCTTTGTTCCTGGGAGCAGAGCCCGACCCCCCCGGCTGCCCCCTCCTGTCAAGGAGTTGTGCAGAGCCACAAGGTCCCCCCTGAGCCTCCTTTGCTCCAGCCTGAGCCCCTTTCCCAGCTCCCTCAGCCGCTCCTGGGGCTCCAGCACCTTCCCAGCTCCGTTCTCTTCTCTGGACATGCTCCAGCCCCTCCAGGTCTTTCTTGTTGTGAGGGGCCCGACACTGTCCCAGCAAGAAACATTGCCAGGCTTCACTCCCTTCCCATTTTCAAGCAGCTCTGTGTCCTCTGTCTCTCCTGCAGGAGCTGAGGGTCTTGCTGCTCTCCCTGCTTGTTCCCAAGCATTCAGGATACTTCCTCCAAGGTTTTTGAATAATTTAATGTATTGAAGATATGTTCAGCAGTTTTCCCTCACTCAGTTTTCTCCCAAAGCTCCCTCCCAGTGCTGCAGGCCAGGAGGAGGCTGTGACCGAGCAGTTCTTGCAGAGGGGCACTGATGGTGCCTCCTGGCAGGACTCGTCCCCTGCACCTGGCACTCGGCAGTGCCAGCACAGTGCTGACTGTGTTCCCGCATTCTCCCAAAAATCATGGAGCAGAGGTTCCCACAGTGCTTACACACCTTGTTTGGCTCCAGTCTGGTGTCTCTCAGGGGCTGTGTTCCTCAGGATTGTCAGTTCTGTGGCTGGTTTGAAGCTCCAGGTGAGCTCGAGGACATGGCAGAGCAGCAGGATTTTGGTGAGATGCAGGTCAGGGTTTGTACTATGTGCAGACAAAATGTAACTGCAGCCTCCATCCCAGTGTTAGAGCTAAATGCCGTTGGAGTGTTTATCTTTGGCGTGGCATGGCACCCTCGCTGCTGGGCAGCCTCGGGAACCACTCCATTGGCACAGGAGCCATGGCCAACCTGGCACTGAACCCCTGAGCTGCCTGCCCAGAGCTGGGCTCTCCAGAGTTTCTTCCGTGGAGCCTGCTTTAGTAGTCCCACCTGGAGTGCTGTGTCCATGTCAGGGGCCCCCAACAAAACAAAGACATTGACCTGGAGTGAGTCCAGAGGAGGCCATGGAGCTGCTCTGAGGGCTGGAGCCCCTCTGGAGCCAGGCTGGGAGAGCCGGGGGTGTTCAGCCTGGAGAAGAGAAGGTTCTGGAGACCTTAGAGCCCCTTCCAGTGGGTTGCAGCCCAGCCCATGTTCTCTGTGCTGTCAGCTGTCTGAACGCGCTGTCGGGATCTGTAGTTGCTGTGGCAGGTGACGGATGTGGCAGCGGTGGGAGCCCATTGGTCGGCGCTCCCTGCTCCTGCCGCACGCTGGCTCCACTGGCACAGGTGGAATTGGCAAACAGGGTGGTGTCCTGCGCTCGGTAGCATGGTCTGTGACACCAGGACGCCAGAATGCCGGCGGCCACAGGGCTGGTGCCTCTCTGCTTCTCACTGGGGGCGTGTGGATGGCCCAGGGCAGGACCCTTGGCAGGACCCAGAGCAGCAGGAGTGTTTGAGCGCCTGGCGGAGAGCTGGAGAACCTGCCTGGTGGTGACTCACTTGCCAAGCTCATCCCAGTGCCTGGAAAAGTTTGGCTGTAAACTTCCGTGGCAGCAGAGGCAGCTTTAATGTTCGTAGCCACTCCTCACCCTATGTCTTCGGCACTGGTGTGGCCATGTGAGTGCAGCTGTACAGAATCACAGAACCTTTCAGGCTGGAAAAGCCCTCTAAGATCATCAAGTCCAGCCATCAACCAGCACTGCCACCATGTTCACCACTAAGCTATATCCTCAAGTGCCACATCCACATTTTTTTAACACTTCCAGGGATTCAGCTGAAGGTGACCCCTTCCCTTTTTGTGGAAAAATTTACCTGATACCCGCCCTAAACCTCCCTTGACGCAATTTGAGGATGTTTCCTCTTGTCCTGTCATTAGTAACTTGGGAGCAGAGCCCAATACCCCCCCGGCTGCCCCCTCCTGTCAGGGACTTGTGCAGAGCCACAAGGTTCCCCCTGAGCTCCTTTTCTCCAGGCTGAGCCCCTTTCCCAGCTCCCTCAGCTGATTCTCATCAGACTTGTGCTCCAGACTCTTCAGTACAGACCTGGTCCCACAATGAAGCAGCATTAAATGGTCAGGAAGACACTGACAATGGGCAGAGCTGGGCTCTCTGACTAACCCATCCCGGGACACCCACCTGCATTTCATAGCAAATCTGAGGGTGCTGCAGTCAGATGTGCTTCTGCCCAATTAAATTGAGGGCTCAGTAGCTTTGTCCTTCAGTTTGGTTGAACATTGGTGCTGGGTGTTCCCGTGTGGGTGGCACCATCGTGCTGGGAGGTGCACGTAGTGCTGCCGTGGTGCTGGAGCCTCAGGCATGAGCACATGCTGGGCCTGTACCCGACGTGTAGCTGGTCTCTGCTCCCCTTCTACTGGCAGCTGCTGTCCAGAGCTGCAACACCCCAAAGCTGGGGATGTGTGGGCTGGGAGAAGAGGTTTTTCTCCTCCTGAGTTGACTTGGGATGGCAGGTGTTCCCTGAGGAGCAGAAGGGCTGTGGGAAGAGCTGATGTGGCTCTGGCAGGGCTGTGCCTGTTCAGTTGAGAATGAGAGTACCCACTGCCCTCTGTCCAGGTGGCTGCACCCCAGTCTCGGCTGCTCTCTGCCCAACTGAGCCCAGTCAGTGTCCCCTGGCCTCCCACCGAGCACTGGGCTGGGTCACACCATTCCCGTGTCCTCTGAGGGACACCTCTGCCTCTTATCAGCATGTGCCCAGGCACTGGTGCTGTCACCTCATGGGGGTGGCCTTGCGTACAGGAACACGTGCTGGGCACATGGCTGACACGTGTGTCTGTTCCAGGGCATCGTGGGGAACCTGTCCAGTGGCAAGTCGGCCCTGGTGCACCGCTACCTGACCGGCACCTACGTGCAGGAGGAGTCTCCAGAGGGTAAGGTCTGGTTCCCAGGGTGCCTGGGGATGGGCTGGGTGCTCGCTCCTCTCCGTGGTGCTGAAGGTGATCCCGATCCCTGCACCTCCTTCACCACTGCTGTGGGGGTCTGCAGCTCCCCTGGCCCTCGTTTGGGGTGTCCCCTGCTTGAACCTCCCTCACTGACCAGCAGCTTTGCTCCCCCAAGGTGGCCGGTTTAAGAAGGAGATCGTGGTGGACGGTCAGAGCTACTTGCTGCTGATTCGAGATGAAGGGGGCCCCCCTGAACTCCAGGTAGGAGACCTGTCCTTCCTGTGGTCCCTCCCCACCCGTCCTGTTGGAGGGACTGGGGGGAGGTGTGTGCTGGCTGAGCCCGGTGTGTGGCTGCCCTTGCTGGCTGCTCCGGGCCCGGGTCCCCAGCTGCTCGTCCCCGCTGTAATCCTGCCGCGTCTCTTCAGTTCGCTGCCTGGGTCGATGCAGTGGTGTTTGTCTTCAGCCTGGAGGATGAGATCAGCTTCCAGACCGTCTACAACTACTACCTGCGGCTCTGCAGCTACCGGAACACAGCGGAGGTGCCGATGGTGCTGGTGGGCACACAGGGTGAGAGCGGTGCCTGGGCTTCCCCCACACCCCCAGCCTCAGGCAGGAGCGCTGGTGCCGTGTCCCGCTGGCCCAAGAGCATGGGGTGCCAGCCCCGTGAGCACATCGGGGATCCTGCTCTCTGAGCCCTGCATGGGGTTGAGGGACGATGCTGAGGCCCCAGCCCAGGGCCCTAAGGTGGGACTTCCTGCTCAGACCATCTCAGCATTCCCAGAGAGAGCTGCCTCATTCCATGGAGTCACTTTCCTTTTGGAAATGGCACAATACCCTGGTGCTGCCTCCCCCAGCTCTGCCAGGCTAGGCAGGAGGGAGCCTGGGGCTGAAGAGTTTTCTGTGTGACAGTAGAGAGCAGGAGCAGGACATGGCTGTTTGGAAAAACTGTCCTGGCAGGACAGTTCCTGAGCACTGTGTGACCTGTTCCTGGCCAGGAAGAAGCTCTGAGGCCAGGAAGACAGGCAGGAGCAGTGGGAGGGAGTCACAGGGGGTCTGCTGCAGACCCTGTATTAAAAGCAGAACAAAGGTGTGAAACTTCGGATATATTAAAGATTGTGGAATGAATTTTAGGACTGAGTGATCTTGGCTCAGGAATGGGGTGGCAGCATGCACTGTGGAGGTGCAGGAGCAGGCCAAGTAATAGGGTCAGTGGCCATTGTTGTCCCAGACACAGAACCAGGTGAGGTCCTAGCCTTGGTAGAGCCGCACAACTGTCTGGAGAGCCCGAGGAGGGCTTCCTCACAGTGCAGGTCCCAGTTCTCTGACCCCTCCTGAGAGGGTTGGTTTGCAGCCCCCACTTGTCCCTAGCTGGTCTTCAAGGAGTTGGATTCCTCTTTGGAAGGAAGTTTTTCCAAAGCAGGCAAGCACTTGGTGGGTGTCTGGGATACAAATTGAGCCTGTATTTTAGAGCTGTCCAGCAATGCCTTGGTTGTGGGGATGTCCCAGCAGAGTTGACTTTCTTGTTTAACCAGGAGGATTTCTCCCTTGGATTCTTTAACATGTAGGGCTTGGCCATGAGCCCTAAAATGGTGGAGACTGACAAATCCATTTTATTTGGCAGCTAGGGCTGCCTGGCCTTCGTGCCCACACCTCCCAGAGGTGTTCTGCCTCTCTCTACTGAAATGTCGGTGGCTGAGTGGTTTGGGAAATTGAGTCAGGTTCATTTACCAAGATTCATCCATTTTTCTACAAACGTGGGACTTCGTGATCGCAGGCATTTATGGGGCAGTACTGTGGAGGTGGTTCCTCTGTATGGAGAGAGGGAGGGAGGCCAGAAGTGTCGTGGGACCTGTGGATAGGTGGCGCAGGGTCCTTGCCTTTCAACCCCCTGTCCCTTTGGTTTGCAGATGCAATCAGCGCCACCAACCCCCGCGTCATCGACGACTCCCGGGCACGGAAGCTCTCCAACGATCTGAAGCGCTGCACGTACTACGAGACCTGTGCTACCTATGGCCTGAATGTGGAGAGGGTCTTCCAGGACGGTAACTGCAGCCGTGTCAGGGTGTCCGGGCAGGACGGGGCTGCAGTGAGGTCTCACGGAGGGGTTTGTGCTGCCCTGGGCCCGGGGCCTCGGGCACCCACTCGCGTGCGGTGCCACTGCTTTGCACACACAGATCTGGTGCGGGGAGCAGCACACGCTCTGTGTACAGGGGGTGTAAGGACCCCGTGTGTGGCGTGTGGGTGTGCATGAGGGGCCACAGAACAGGGCTGGAAGCACCTTCTGCCACTCTGCAGAGGCTGCCCTGTGGGTGGGGGCTTGTTCCAGAGAGCAGAGAGGCTGCTGGGGACACTTGCACCCCCACAGGGCAGCACAGCAGTCTGTGAGCCTGTGAGGACTTGGGGGGCTGCAGAGAGGGGCTTGGTGGCCTTGGCGTGGAGGAGAGGAGGAGTCACAGCAGGGCTTGGGGGTGCTGGAGTAGGAAAGCAGCACCTAAACAGCTGGATGGGGTAGCTGTAACTCATGGGAACAGTGTGGGAGAGCATTCCTGCTTAGGCTTGGAGGGGGGGTCTGCAACACAGTGATGCTGAGGGGCACAGGGAACCTGCACCATCTCCTGGGAGTTTGCAGTCTGCTTAAATAAACTGTGACCTTGCCCTAAAGGGAATTGTGTGTTCCCTGTAGTGACAGGACAAGGGGAAATGGCTTGAAGCTGATGGGATGAGGTGTTTCTGGAGTGGGTAAGCGATTCTTCCTAGTGAGCACTGGTGGGTCATGATGCAGCTGGTTTGGCATCTGGTGGATCCTGGTGCAGCTGGTTTGGGATCTTGTGGAGTCCTGGCAGTCACAGGCACTGTGAGGACCTTGCCTCACGTGGTAATTCAGTTTCCATCAGACCTTGTCTTTATATGACTTGTTCCACACAAGTCGCCCCCCCAGATCCTGGCAGACCCACCCCGGGCAGGCTGGGAGGGGTGTCCACTTCCCATAGCAGGAGCAGGAAGAGCTGCTTTCAGTGCCGAGGTTGCTTGCTTGCCTGTGCTGTGTGGAGCCTGTGCTGCACCTCTGTTCCCAGAGAGCCCTTCCCTGCCACTGTCCTGGGTCACAACCAGTGGCCGCTGACCTTTTTGGGGAGCAGGTCAATGTGCTGGCACGAGAGCTTGAGGGAGTGACCACCCTGCCCCTTGGTGTTCACAGACCGCTCTTCCCACACGCGCACGTGGTGCTGCAGAATGTGGAGGATGCTCCAAGATGGAGAAACTGGAATCTCCCATCTTCACCAACTGCACAGGGGTTCTCCAAGAACTGGGTGGCCCTGGCTGTTGTGCCACCACAGCTCAGGCAGGAGCAGCAGAGACCCTATTCCTCAGAGCAGGTCCTGGGTGTCTGGTCTGTAGCCTGGAGCTGTGGGTGGTTGAGCTGTGCTGTGTCTGCACTGAGCATGTTGCAGTGTGTACTTGACAGTGTTGAGGCTTTGTGGTCCAGGCTGTGTCTGGGCAGCCAGGCTGCCGAACAGGGGTCACTTTCTGCTTGCTGGTTTCTTGTGTCCTGGCAGAACTCCCCCTGGAGGTGCTGCTCCCTGTGTGGGAATTGCGCTCCTCCATCCTTCCAAGTCCACAGATGTCACAGTGACCGCTGCTGTGAGAGGATGGGATTTTGGTATTGCCAGGTGTTGCCAGGAGGTGGCCCTGGCACAAGCAGGGACAGTGCCCTGTGTCTTGCCGTGTCCTGTCAGCTTCAGGACTCCCTGAGGTGTGCCTGCCCTGAGGGGTGGCTGTCGGTGCCCTCACTGCAGAGGTCCACTGAGGTGGGGGCTGGTATGGAATGTGCCTTCTGCCCTCTTGGCTCCAAAGAGGTCTGGTTAAAGAACCTTCTTCTCAGGATTGCTCTCACAATTCCTGTGTGCAGAAATCTGGGGTTCAGCAGATGCCAGGACAGTTTGCAAGGATCCATCAGTGGCGGGGGGCCTCAGTTCTTGGGCTTCACTTTAAGGATGCTTCTGTACCAAGCAAAGATCAGGGAACAGGTTGTCAAGAGCCCCTTGGCCACGGTCACCTCAGTGATGTTCCTGAGGAAGAGGAGGAATGATGCAGCACTGGTCCTGGGGGGCGCAGGAGGGACAGCAGCTGTGCTGCCCCGTGCTGTGGATGACTTCTTGAGCTTCACCTCTGCTGCAGATCTCAAGTGCATGGTCCTGCCTTTCCTGTGCCCTGGGCGCTGGAGAGGGCAGGAGAAGACGGCCAGCAGCTCCATGGCCCAGAACCCGTGGCTGAGGTGCTGGTGGCATTGCTGCTCTCCATCATCCCCCTCAAACACTCCCCTCAAAAGCAGGCCCAGGCTCCAGCATGAACTCTGTGGGAGGTTCTGGATCCCCTGCCCAGGGGTTTGGTTGGGTTTCTGCGGCCTGAGTGGGACAGCAGGTGTCCCTCCTGCTCAGGTGTGACACTGTTCCTGGCCATCAGGGTGATGGGCAGCATTGATTGCTGTCTTCCGGGACAGTGGGGGATGGACGTGAGGGAGGGTTTGGCTGGACCACGTCACCAGAGAGGCCAAGAGCTGTGCACAAGGGTGTGCAGGGCCTCGTGGGTCTGTAAGGTGACACCCTGAGGGGTTCTCTGCAGAGTCCTTGGTGGGTCCCTGGGGACCTTTGCATGCTCTTGCTCTGTCCAGACTTGGAGTGCTGGGTTTGCTTTGAAACGCTGAGTGATGCTCAGGTGCTCTCAGTGACATTGGGCAGTGGGGCTGCTCAGGCTCTGTGGGCAGGGCACACCTCACTGGGAGGTGTGTGTGGCAACCAGAGAAAGCAGAATATGCAAACAATCCCCAAAACTGGTGTCAGGGATGGCAGAAATTATCCCAGAAAAGCCTGACAGATGTTCAGGAAGTAGAAGAGCCTGGGCCCAGCATGCAGAAAGGTGAAGGTCACCTCAAGGTGCCTCATTTCGGGACTGGGGAGATGTTATCCCGCCAGTGTGGTCTCGCTGGCCTCATGGTTAATTCCTTATTAGCAGTAGGGGTGTGGGATCCCTGCCCACAACAGCAGTGGCTGAGGTTTTTTTCTGGATATTTCCTGGCCCCTGGGGGGCCTGAGCTCACAGTGTTCCCCAGCAGCATTGAGACGGGAGATATTCCCACAAAGAACACTGGATGCATCTGGTTGGAGGGGAGGAAGGAGCTGGGGAGAGCAGGAAAGCAGCAGATTAATATGATCTGTTTGGTGAGTGCAGGATGGGTTCCTTGCTGTTTCTGGAACTCACATTTAGCTTGGGAGTTGGGACAGGCTCCCAGCTTTGTGAGAACCCAGCTGTGGCCCCATGGACCTTTGGCTGTGTCTGAGCAGGATGTGGCACCGTGGCCGCGAAGGTGCCGGGACTCTGCAGTTGCCGTTGGCATCTGACCTTTCCAGACGGGCTCAGTCACACCACAGGTGTGGTGCAACATCTTTTCTCCTGGAAAAGGAACATGACAGCTCCATTATTGCACAGGTGCATGGCATGAGGCATGCTGGGGTGGGCATGGTATGTTCCCAGTGCCTACAGTTGCATTCATCTGGAAGATTCTTCCTTCTGTGATTGTGGGGGTACCTGGCCAGTGTGCAAGAGAAGACCAGGAGTGACAATGTGTTGTTCTGGATTCCCAGCAGCCCAGCTCATTTGCTGTCATGCTTTTGGTCAAGGTGTTTATTTCCAGAAAAAGCAGGAGATTGGGAAGGCTGGAATGCTATCGTGGGCTGTTGGCGTCAGGCAGGGAGTTCACAGGAACTGGGAGAGTAGTTCCTCAGGTTAATTTTCTGAATACCTAGAGCCTGTGAGGGTCACAAGGGCCCAGACTGATGGAGGTGGCATTGCCCAGGCAGTTCAGTCCAGTACCTGGCCCCTGGGGCTGCCTTGAGGGGTGACTGAGAAGTGACTGACTGCTCAGGGATTCCCCTGCAGCAGCCCAGGCTTGTAGAGTCTCCATGGTGTTCATAGGAAGAAGTCACTGTTCTGTGTGATGCCCAAGAGGGCCAGTGGCCTCTGGGACTCGGCCTGAGCAGTGCAGGCAGCCTACCCTGCACCTGCCCTGTGGCTGGGCCACGTGGGTGTTCTGCTGAATCTTCCCTGTGGATGGGCTGGGCACAGTTTGAGCCCCAGGTGTTGGCATCAGTCAGGGGAAGGGCCTGGGTCTACCTGAAGCCCTCCAGAAATCTGTGGGTGGAGGAAGCTGCTTTCTGGACTCTGACCCTGTCCTTTCTCCCTTTTGCAGTGGCTCAGAAGGTGGTGGCTCTCCGGAAGAAGCACCAGCTATCCATCGGCCCCTGCAAGTCCCTGCCCAACTCACCCAGCCACTCATCTGTCTCCGCAGCCTCCATTCCTTCTGTCCACATCAACCAGGTGGGGAATGGGAATGGGGAAAGCCAGGGACCTCTTGCGCTCTCTACCCCCTCAGCTCAGTACCCAACAGTTCAGCCTTAGGCTTGTACCACTGCCCTGGGCTGGCTCTTTGGAGGAGCAGAGTGGTGTCACCTTGGTGCTTCTTCCATAGCCCAGAGCAGCTGTGGCTGCCCTGTCCCTGGGAGTGTCCAAGGCCAGGTTGGAGCAACAGGGCTTGGAGCAACCTGGTTCTAGTGGAAGGTGTCCCTGCCCATGGCGGGGGGTGGAATGAGATGTACTTGAAGGTCCCTTCCAACCCAAAGCACTCCATGATTTTATGGTTCTGTGACAGTTTGATACTCGCCCTGAGGTCAAGTGTCATGTCTAAACCTTTGGCCCTGGCTCATGGTCCCCAGACTGTGTCGTGCTTTGGTGGACTCACAGCAGAGCCGTGAGCGGTGCGTGGGGAGCTCTTGGGCAGCACAGGGGGCTGTGAGAGGGTCGTGCTCTGGCTGCCCCAGCTGGGCGGGCACAGCTGCTCACGGTCCTGCCTCCCCTGCACTCGGGAAGCTGGTGGTCTACGTGCACAAACATCTGAGGGCTTCTGAGGGGCTTCTGAGGGGATGCACCTGTGGAGAGATGAGCTCAGTGGTGAGCTGAAGGAGCAGAACAGGGAAGGAGGTTCCCTCCCTTCTGCCAGAGGAAGGTCTCTGTGCTGTTGGTAAGGGTTGCCAAGGGCTTGGTGCGGGGAGGATGGTGACGCCGTAGGTGTTTGTTCCGTGATCCTGGAGCAGAGCTGAGGCAGGAGAGAGAGGTCAGAAAGCAGGGCAGGCTCCATGGTGAGGGGCTGGGGAAGGAGATCCTTCAGGCAGCCACCTCACTGCTACATTCCCAGTGCCCACAGAAATGCTGGGTGGATGACTGGTGAGGAAGAAAGGAGAGATCCTGGGCTCCATTGCTCCCCAAGGCACTCAGGCCAGCAGATTCTATCTCTGCAGCAACTGGCATACAGAATCACAGGATCTGTGACCTGGACTGCAGGAAGTCTGCCTGTGGCTGAGGGACAGCATGTGTAGCTGATGGGTTTTCCATAAGGGGATTGCCTTTGAAACTCTGGATGTATCAGAACCTCCCAGCGCTGGGAGGACTTCTGGTCCCCCACCACGGGAGCCTGTCCCTGCACAGACCTGAGCCATATCTGCAGCCACCAGCTGGACCATTACATGGGGAATTTTCAAATATCCCCGTGAAGTTTATACCTGGTTGTAGAGGCTTCTAAAGCTGGATTGCAAGTAGGTGGGTGCAGGTTTTTGCAGAGACCTGTGCCAGCTTCCTGGTGCTCCAGGTCACCTGGACACCAGCAGGTTCAGGTGAAGTCTGTGTGCAGGTGGATGGGCTGCTCGGGAAGGTTGCAAAGCCAGGTTCTGTCAGAGTATGCTTGTGTCCAGAAAGCTGGGGACAGGTTCAATGGGAGACATCCGAGGTGGAGAGCAAAGTCCCAGGGAAATACAGATTTGAATGTCTCTGCTAATTTGAGGGTTTTGTTAGCAAATTGTGTACAGTATGAGCCTGGCTGGGAAGGAGAGGCCACCTGTGCTGGAAGGGAAGCAAGAGGCTGATGGCCAAGGTCAGCATTTCTCAAGGGAGCTGCACACTTGTTTGGTGTTTTCTTCCATGTCCAAAGTATGGGAAGAGTCCCAATAAATATGTGCTGTTGGCACTGGCTGTGCTGGGCAGTGAGGCTGAAAATGTTTTCCCTGTACGAGGGATGGAGTTGCCAGACTCCCCAGGTCCCCCAGTCTGAATCCAGTCGCTCATGTGACTGTGCATGGAACCTGCAGAGTAGCAAAAATTCGTGGGAGGGACGAGACCCCAACACAGGAGGAAAGTAAGCACATGACTGATTTAGCTGAGGAATGAGTTCAGAGATAGACCAAACCTGACCTAAAATACACAGCTGTGATGTGAAAGAGCTCCTTAAGGAAAGGCAGCACTAGAACCAAAGGGGTGGATTTAGGATTGGCTACAGGGAAGCAAATTTTGGAAGAATTTTCTAACTGCATGTCAAGAGCTTTGTGAGGTGTTTGCTCAGAGCCATCCCTGCTTTCCTCTCCTCTCCTTTCCTTCCCACAGAGCACCTCTCAGCACGGCTTGCAGATGGGGTCTGTGTAGAGGTGAATTCTGGCTGCCTGCTTGGGGACAGACCTTTGCTCTCTGTACCTTGCTGTGCTCCTGGCTTGGCTGGAGGGACGTAGGGAGCTGTGGTGGGAAGCAGAGCTGTGAAGGGAAGTAACGCAGCGTGCAGCTCACCGGGATTGTGGCTTGATGGCCTGTGCCCCCTCCCCAGCCCTGCTCTGTGCCTGTCCAATGCCGTGTCCCTCCTGCCCTCAGCAAACCTGGGCCCCACAAGGGTGATCAAAGTCAATTTGTGTTCCCTGGGTCTTGTGTGGCCCCACCACAAACCCTCTTGGTGCCAGTGACCCGTGCAGCGATCTTTGCCCTGGTGTTTGCACGTCTCTCCCCCATTACTAAGAACACTTCTAAAAATAGTGAAGCAATGGTGAGTGATCCTAAAATGCCGTGAAGTATTTCCCTGTTCTTGCATGGGCTTGGAAGTGAGGTTCTGGAACTGCTCCCCACTGTCCTCAGGGAAAATCCAACTGGCTTTGGGAAACAAATTCACCTGTAACTGATGGGTCTGACAGGGAACTGGGCAGAGCAGCCCACACACTCGGGTGTGTGCTCAGGCTGCCCACGTGGGAGGGCACAATGCCCAGCTGGGTATTGGGGAGCAGTGCCCTGGTGTCCCCTGCCCCTGGCACAGTGATACGTGGTGGGACGGCTCTGGAAGGGGGTGGACAGGCTCGCCCTGCCAGGAAGGACCAATGGGAGAGTGACAAGGTGTTGGTGGAGCAGAGCTGAGCTCTGTCATACCTGAGGGCCTGGGACTCTCACCAGGGTTTCTCATTTGCTTTTGCAAGTCAAAGAGCAGTAACTGGCACAGGGAAAACAGGAAAAAAGCTCTCAAGGAAGAGTTTAGGAACACAGGACTTAACATGGAGATGAGGTGGAGAGAAGCCAGACAAAAAACACAATTAGGAGTTTTCGTTTGCCTTTTGCCGCAGGCATCAGTGTGCACAGGTGAGACACACACTCGGGACAGAAGGATCTCCTTCCCTTCCAGTACTGCCTGGGAGGGCAGGAGGAGTCCCTGGAACAATGGGACTGGCATTTGGGGGCAGGAGGAGCCCCTGGAATTGGGATTGGCAGTACTGCTCTGGGCCTGGTCTGCAGCGGCAGCTCTGTCCTCTGGAGCTGCCAGTGGAGAAAGCACTTTTCTTGGAATGGGAGCAAGGTGTCCCCCACAAAGGGCTTCTTATGGTAGGTAGGAGCTGGGAGCCAGCCCTGCCCCTTTTCTTGTTCTGGGCACAGCTCTTCTGGAAGTAGCTTGACACTACTGGCTGAGCCAAACTAACATTTTTGGAAATGGCCACTGCTTGTCTGGTCTGTCAGTCAGACCAGTCCAGTGTGGTTACTGGGAGAGGAGGGACTCCAGAGGACCCTGGTGATTTTGTTACCCCTCTGTCTGGAGGATTCCCTTCTCCTGGGACAGGGCTGCTGTGGATGTGTCCTGGTCTCCTTGCACAGTGGATGATCCTCTTGGGAACCAGCCAAAGGCCCTGGTTTCATTTCTGCCTTTGGGAGTTTGGGGTTTTTTTCTCTTATTCCGCAGCGGAGCCTGGAGGATGTTGCTCCATCCGTGGGGAGGGGAAGGGAGCTGTAGGAGCAGGTCAGCCCTGGTCAGGGTTTTCCACGAGCTCTCACGAGTCACTAGATGTGCTCGGCGGGTCCCTGACCCTGGGTATTGTGTTCAGCTTCAACCTGGTTCTTTGCAATGGCAGGAGCCAGGGCCAGCCCTGGAGTCCTCTTGGGGACACAGATCTGTCCCTTTGGCCTTCCCAGCAACTTGAGGGGTGTGGGTCTGCACCCCCTGG
Source organism: Corvus hawaiiensis (assembly GCF_020740725.1). Taxonomy (NCBI): domain Eukaryota; kingdom Metazoa; phylum Chordata; class Aves; order Passeriformes; family Corvidae; genus Corvus; species Corvus hawaiiensis. The sequence goes on along the minus strand of NC_063213.1, from coordinate 260,521 downwards.
AGCAGGCACCTTGTATTCCCCAGAACCCAGCAGCTCCAGGGAAAGCTCTTGCCTGCTGCCTTGGGCTCTCCTTTCTGTATCTTGCCCACACCTATTGCTGGGTGAGCAGGTTGGATGGGTTTGGGAATCCCACTCCTCACTTGACCCTGACTCCTACGTTGCTCCCGCCTGGCAGCTCCTGGCCCTTGCCTGCAGGGAGGGGATGGGAGTTTCTCGGGCTAGTGGGTGCTTGCAACACCTGCAGAGTTGTTCTACCTGATTTCCTCACTTTTGCTGCCCCGTTCTCAGTCTTTCTTCAGGGCCTCTGGGATGCCTTTGGGAGTTCCCAGGCTGTGGGTGAGTCACTGCTGTGTTTGCTGTGGGATGGCAGTTTGTCTTCCTGCCAGGAAACTGGTTCCCAGCAGCTGGCAGGAGGTACCACAGGTACCCCATGCAGGTACCTGGCACCTGGCAGGCTGGTGGAGGGAACTGGGTGTCCCCCTGGGCCTTGGGGGCTGCTGCCATCCCCGCCATGCTCTGGGCTGCCCAGTGTCATGGCTTTTCTCGATGGCCTCAGTCTGCCTTCCTGCACGGGCTCTTTGGGGGCACTGGGAGGGCCTTCATCCAGACTTCAGCAGGAGATCAGATGAAAGAGGTGGAAAATCAAAGTTTGCAAGTGAAATGAAGCCCCAAGGGCAGCTCACCTGAGCTGGTAACAGTGCTCACTGGCCTGCTGCAGCACGTTCTGTCAGAGTTCAGGAGCTGCAGCGGCAGGCGTTGGCGTTTCCCTGGGGAAGCCCGTGTCCTGTTGCCCGCTCAGCTCAGGGTGCCCACATTCCATGGTCCATATGCTCCTCCGGCTTCTCCCCTCTTCCCGCAGACACCAGGTTGGTGTTTGCTGTTTGTGTGTGCTCTTCCACTCCGAGCCCTTCCCAAACTACTTGTTCTGTCTCAGGCCTTGTTACAGCAGGAATTGCTGCCCCTGAACTCCAGCTGCATTCTGCCCTTCCCAGGCACTGCTGATGCTCTTCCACCAGTTACACACTAATGGGGAGGATTTGTCCCATGAGTGTTTTACCAAGTTTCCAGTTCCCACTGTGTTCTCAGATTCCAGTGGTGACCACAGGTGGTTGTTCAGGTCCACCAGCAAAGTACCTGCTGGTGGACCTGAACTGTCATCTGGTACTGGACCAGAGCTGTCATCTTGTCAGGGTTCTGCCACATCTCTGAGATTTGTCCTGTGTCCCTGGATCCCATGGAAGTTCTGGAGTTCCCTGCTCCAACGGAGTGGAGGCGGCTCAGGATTGCCTGTCTGAGCCACTTTCTATCTTTGAGGGACTTTCTCCTCTGCCCCCAAACTCATGGGAGCTTCCCTTCATAGCCTGGTGTGAACCATGCTCCAGCCCCAAAGCCCTTCCTGAGGTTTGGCTGTCTGTGGGACATGGGAGGCTCAAAGGCCAGAGTCCTTTGTCACTCAAGGACAGTAACCTTGGCTCCAGCACCAGGCAGACTTACCGGCTAAGGAAAGTTATTCTGGCCAGACAGAAATGACACACAAGACTGCAGGGAGCAAGTAAAATATAAACCAGGGTGTAGCAAAATTTCTTCCTTGAAGCTTTAGTGTCCATCACCTGCATCCACAGGTTCCAGCTGCTTTGGCAGGAGCTCAGACTCTGCAGCCTCCTCTGAACTGGCTCCTCCCGACAGTCACAGCATCATGAATGTGCTGCCAGGGTCACCGAGACGTGCCAAGCATGGCCAGGAGCTGATCTTGGAGGGACATGGGGAGGTGGGCAGCCATGCCCAGCTCACTGCTCCATGTGGCAGGTTGTCTGTGCTGCAGCATCCTCCTTCTCTTCCTAACACTTGGACTATTTCACTTTCTTTGACCTAGTTCACACATGATGAATCAGTTAAACACAGACTGCCCATGTGTGCACTCAGTGGCCCTGGCTCTCTTCCCCTGCAGCTCTTCCATCATCACAGCACCTGTGAAACTCCTGTGTGGGTGTTGGACCTGGGATTCACAGGAGCTCTCTCTGTTGAAGGCTCAGAAGTCACTGGCAGGTGACATGTTGCTTTGCCCCTTTGTGTCCCTGGTGGTCCCCTCTTCCCTGGGACTCAGCAGCAGAACCTTCTTGTCCAGTGCAGGGCTCCTCAGCCTGCAGAGGAGCTCCCTGGCGACATTCCCTTCTCTGGACAGAGTTCCCAGGCTCTTCTACTTGTGGAAAAGCACAGCCAGACCAGGTTCCCTCTCATTCTGTGTTTCAGGACTCCAGCAACGTTCGTGTTCCAGACAGGCTGGGATGGTCTGAGCCACCCACCTGCTCACAGCATGGAATTCCTGTCCTTGCTCTGCCTCCATGAGGAGGAAGCTGAAATGCTGCTTGGGTGGCTCTTTCCTCTCTTTAAGTTCCCATTGTGAGTCTTCTCCCATTTCTCTTGTCAAAGATGAGGGGATCCATGACTTAGGTGAAGGTTGCACCTCTCTCTGAGACTGGGCTGTGGGTAATGGTTGCTGCTCTGCCTGTGCAGCCCCTTTCACGCTTCCAACATTCCTGAACTGCTTGTCTCAGAATAAGGTTCTGATCCCACTGGGGGTGAGTGGGGGTCTCTTGCAGAGCCTCTCCAGCAGATCATCACCCTATGTGGGCTCCACTCCTGCTCAGAGTGTAGGCAGGATGGAGGAAGTCACTGGGCTGCTGATGCCACCACTCTGCGAGCGTAGAGCTGGGAGAAGGTGGGCTGCCCCTTCTGGGATGCTGGAGCTCACCTGCCCTTCTAGGGGCAGCTCCTCCATGTGTTTCTGAAATCCTGTTCCAGAACTGCCAGTGAGCTCGGGCTGCTACGTGCCGTGTCATAGTGAGATGTCCTGGGCTGCAGATCTGAAATGATTCCATGCAGGTGTTCTTTCTGGCATGTCCCTAAGCCCCTGTCCAGTGGCTGCCCACATTGCTGGCATGGCCAGGGTGGGAGTGAGCAGCCTTGTCTGGAACAGATGTGTTGGTGACGTGGGTGCATGGCTGCACAGTTGGATCTTCCTCTTGCCATGAAGTCCAGTGAGGTGCTAGTGAAGCCCCTTGTGTTCCCAGGCATAGGCCACCGCAGCCATGGCTGTGGAGTGTGCCAGCCTCAGGGTCTGCTCAGATAGACCTCCAAACCAGCAGCAGAGATGGGTTTCACACAGAGCTTGAGCTTGGGGTGTGGCACTCTGTGCTTCAGGACACGGGAAAGGTGAAGGCTGGCCTGGGGACACGCATCCGCACTGGCATCTCGGCTGTCCTCATGGATGGATGAGTGGGACTTGGAGCTGTGCGGGCTCTGGGCTGCCTCGCAGCCTCATGTCTGATGTGCTCAGTGGAGAGGAAGGGAATGATTGCCCAAGGAGAGTGACCCTGGTCCTGTGTTCTGGGAGCAGGTGGAGGTGCCCTAGCTGTGCCCCTCGGCTGGGCACAGCTATGTGGGACCCCGCTGCCCCAGGCCTTGTACCACACCTGTTTGGAAGGGCTTCAGCTGGGTTTCTCTGGCCATTTGCTGCCCTTCTCTTTGATTTCAGAACTTGAACATGTGAAAAAACTAGAGCAGAAAGAGAGGAAAGGCTTCCCAAGCCCCTCTGTTGAGCAGGAGCAGTGCCTGGCATTGGAGGTCTCTCTGAGAGGTTGTGAGCTCTCCGTCCCTGGAAGTGTTCAAGGCCAGGTTGAATGGGGCTTGGAACAATCTGGTGTAGTGGAAGTTGACCCTGCCCATGGTGGGGCGTTGGAACTAAATGGTCTTTAAGGTCCCTTCCAACTGAAACGATTCCATGATTTTTTGGATGTCACCCTATCCCAGTCCTGTGCAGCACTCCCTGCCCTGGCATGAGGCCACGTGGGGCAGGTGGTGCTCCTGCAGTCGTGCCCCCAGGTAGCCTGTCTCTGACCTCTCTGACCATTTGTCGCCTCCTCCAGGCCACCAACGGTGGAGGAGCCTTCAGTGACTACTCCTCCTCTGTGCCCTCCACCCCAAGCATCAGCCAGCGGGAGCTGCGGATTGAGACCATCGCTGCCTCCAACACGCCCACCCCCATCCGCAAGCAGTCCAAGCGGCGCTCCAACATCTTCACGGTAAGTGGCACAGGGAGCCCAGGAGCTTTGGGGTGGGTTTTCAGCAGAGGAGAGGGGAAGGGAGCGGGTTATGGCAGCCTGACCCCACGGGCTGTCCCGCACAGCAACCAATGCTGTGCTGGCAGGAGGGCCGGGGATGCAGGAGTGTGTGTGTGTGTGGGAGGGACCTTCTGTGTGTGCAGGGACCGTGGTGCTGTGGGCTGCTTCAGGCAGAGTGTGCGTGCATGGGGGAGCATCTGGGAGCAGGACATTCCTCGCACACGTAGGAGTATGCAAGGGTACACTCATGTGGGTGTGTAGTGCGTGTGAGCTCCTGCTCCTTACGGGGAGTGCAGCTGTGCATGCACAGCACCAGTGACTCTGCTCATCTTCTCCTTGGGGCTGCATACCCCGAGCGTGGCACGGAGCCCCTGGTCACTGGGCCTCCTGTTTGGTGCCGGTGATGCTGTGCCCAGTGGTGCTGTGCAGAGCTCAGCACCTGGCATGGGGCCCCACTCCCATTCCTGAATCCTGCTTCTGCGTGACTTGAGCAGCGCACGTGGGAGCTGCTGTGGGTGTGGAGGGAGGGAAGACAGAGGGGAGGCAGCGAAGCTGTGGGCCCCAGGTGGAGCAGGGTACATTTGCAGCTCTCAGCTGTGCTGGTTGCCTTGCAGCCTGCCTCTCTGCACGCTCTCACACCATGCACACGCCGTCCACGCAGTGTGCACAGTCCTGCCCTCACACTCAGCCTTGCTCTGAGCACAGCCATGAGTGTCCCCTCACTGTGAGCACACACGTGTCCCAGTCCCATGTCTAGTGTAGGCATAGCCTCTGTTCCCTGTGTACGTGTGCAGGCTCCGGCCTTGCTCCTCTCCCCATCTCAATGTGCTTTCCAGCCAGCCATTGCTCAGCACACTGTGTCTGCTGTTTGTGGAACCAGCCACCACAAAGCCCTCGTACCTGTTGCACCGTGTCACCCTTGTGACCAGCTCTGAGCCCAGACCACACAAATTCAGTGTCCTATGCCCCATTCCTCTCACTGCACCATTGGCATCCCAGATTCCCCACTCCTTGTGCTGGGAATGTGCCCATCTCCTTGCTTTCTGACATCCTGGAAGCTTCTGCACTGACCTCCCGAATACTCTGTGCCTTCCCCCCGGTTGCATCTCATGCACCCCCAGCTCTCTGTGCACGCCCCAGGCCCACACTCACCCTGTCTGTGTGCTGTGGGTGGGTGGCCTGTGCTCCCTACCCCCTCCTGCCAGCACACACTGCCCCTTGCAGCAGGTCCCCACTCCCAACGCATGGTTGCTCCCTCACTGCCTTCCCCTGCGGGTGCTCAGCCCTTCTCGAATGCCCTGTAGCTCTCCCGTTGCCGTGGCCATGCCCGCCCTGCACGCAGCGCTGGCGGATGCTGGCCCCCCCGCCCCGCCGTTCTGTCGCTCGTGCTTGCTGCCATGCCCGGCGCGGGTGCTCGCGCTGTGCCACCACCCATCCTGCTCGCTGCGCGCCGATGCGTCTGGACTCGCCGCTGGCTCATGTTCACGCTCTCTGGAGCCCCATGCTCGCTCACTTGGGGTGGGCACACGCTTGGGGGAGGAGGAGGGCGGCTTGCTGCGGGGCTTACGCTTGTTCGCTGTGGACGTCATCATGCGTGTAGGACTCTCACATGCTCACTCATCCTGGGCTCACGCTTGCTCTGTGCCGCGGGCTGACCTGTGCTCAGCCGGTGTGTGCTCACTCGCCACGGGGCTGGGGCTCACCTCACCTGCTTGCTCGTGTGCTGGTGCACATCCATGGCTCACGTTGACGTCTTCACCCATCTGGTCGTGGCAGCAGCAGCAGCTCCCGACACCTCCCGCAGTGGGACAGGACCAGGAAGGGTGGGAAGGGAAGGAAAGGGCAGGCTGTTTTCTGCCACTAGCTTTTCCCAGGCAGGCAGCGCAGGTGTAGCCAGCAGCCCTCATCCTTGTGGGGTCCCCAGGTGGGCACAGGCCTCTCCGAGGTGCAGTGCTCGGCCCAGCTCTGGGAGCTGCTGCAGCCCCAGTCCCGAGCTATGCCTGACTCCTTTGCTCCTCTTCTCCTCTCCTCCTTCTCCTTTCCTCCTCGTCCCCTGTTCTCCTCCTCCTCTTCCTTCTCCTTCTCTTTCTCCTCCTCTCCTCTTCTACTCCTCTTCCTCTCTTCTTCTCCTCTCCTCCTCCTCTCTCCTGCTCTGGCTCCTCTCCTGCTCCCCTCCCACTCCCCACTGGATCGCACCCCCCCAGGGGGTCTGCGTGCCCCAGAGCTCCAGGTGGTGACAAGCTCTGCGCCCACCCGCGCCTTGAGGTGCTCACCCACTCCTGGCCCCCAGCCCCAGCCCCGACTGCTGCTGCCGCCGGCGCCCACTCCGTGGCCTGTCCGTGCTGTCCGCTGGCGCCCATCACTGACAGACTCATGTCCGTGTTCTGAGTATAACTTGCCAAACTCTTTATTCTTTCGATATTTGCAGATATGTGCCACTGTTTCCAACTTTTCATCAACAAAAAGGCCTTTCCAACTCCTTCCAAATTAGAAGATCCAGGTGGTTACACACGGCACCTCTGTACAAATTCTCTCACTTTTCATTGCCTCTCCAGGGCCGGATAAGGGATGGGCACTGGGATTGATCTAAGATTAGAGGCTCGCCCGCCCTCCAGCCAGCATGGGTCCCCCCCTCGGAGACACGCAGGAGCCTTTTAAATCCCCCCAATGTAAAGTCTAGGAAGCGCTGAGACGGCCTGCGCCTGCACTTTAAGCTGGGACATTTCTGGGCCTGCTGGATGCTGTCTAGGCACTGCCCTTTCTCGGGGATGCCAGGCGGACGACCCTCCTGGGACGGGAAGACCTGCAGACCCACCGGGACCGGGCGACAGCCGCGCATGGAGCTGGATGGGCCAAAAGACGCTTTGCTGCTGCCTGCGGGAGCCGCTGCAGCGCCTGCCGCTAGCGCTCCGCTCCTTCTTCCCTCCTGCACCTCTGCAGCCTGCATGGACTCCTGCTCCTTCTCCTCTTCTCCTCGCAGCCGAGCAGCCATCTGTGTCTCTTTAGTTTTCTTCTCTTTTGATCTCTTTGTTTGGTTCTGGGCCCAAAAGCCGGTGAATTGGTGTCCCAGGCGCGCGGGGCTCGTATCCCTTTCTGATCCAAAGCACACGGGGCCCTCCTGGACTGAGGGGGTGTGTAGGACGCTCCAGAGAGACGCTGCTGCTGCCTCCTGCCATTGTTGTGATTCTGAATGTATTGGTTGTGCTCCATGCCATGTATGACTTGGTATTTCCCTCTGTCCTAAGCACTTTGAATGAGTTCTGCTCAACAGACTGTAAATTTCATATTGTATTTATCAGAGTTTGCTCTCCCCGCGGCCCTTGGGCGCTGGTGGGTCCCGCTCTCGCCGCTCTAGACATGTGGTAGATATTTATTGTCCATGCTCTTTTGTAAGGGGCTGGTATCTCTGCCCGGTGACCTGTGCTACTTTGTATGGTGCAAGTGTGTTACCAGAATAAATATGTTGGATTAGTAGAGGTGTGAGTTCCTTCACTGCCTGAGCCTCTCCTGCTTCCATCCATGCTCCACCTGCATCCCATGCCATTTCTGTCTGTCGCCATGTCCTGTGTGCCCCACGGGAGGGGGGGGCCACATAGCCCCGCTCTGCCAGGAGGAGGACAGCTCTGCTTGCAGTGGGGGGAGAGGAGAGCTTGCTGGGGGGCTGGGCTGGAGTGTCCCGAATGTCCCTAGAGGGGCTGGGTGAGGGCCCAGCTGCTCTGTGCGCTGGGAGAGCTGGCCTGGGGGAGAGCAGAGTGGTCTGGTCTGGAGCCTGCTGGGGACAGGGGACCGTGCGTTTTGGTCTCCCGTGCCCAGCTCTAACGCACCTGTGTCTCTTCTCTTCCAGTCTCGGAAGGGCGCGGACCCGGAGCGCGACAAGAAGGTGCCGGAGTGTAAAGCGGACAGTATTGGCAGCGGGCGGGCCATTCCCATGAAGCAGGTTCGATGCTCCCCCTTCGCCCCGCTGCGAGAGCAGGGTCCAGGGAGTGTGGGCTGGGGCACCTCTGCTCAGCACGCAGCACGAGCCCACTGAGGGCTGCTTGGTGCCCCTGTGCCCCGGGGGGCTGCCAGGTCCAGCAGCCAGCGTGGTGCTGGGGGTGCTGGTGTGGACCCCGTGCCATGTGTGGGTGGGGGGCTGCTGGGGGGCCTGCAGCGGGGGCTGCTGGGGGCTGCGGCAGGGCACTGCTGTGGAGCTGCGGCGGCGGCTGCAGAGCGGTTCCAGCAGATGGCATCCATGCCCCATGCCCGCTGCAGCCCCCGCCGCAGGCTCTCTCTGCTCCTTTCCTGCTTCTCTCCTCTCCTGTTCCTTTCCGCTCCTGCTCCTGCTCCTGGCAGGACAGGAAGGGGGTTCCTCTCCTCATGGGCTACTGCAGAAAGCTGTGAGCACAGTGCCCACGCTGTGAACTGTTGGGAATCTAAGGGAGGCACTGCTTCCTCCAGCAACAGCGCGTTCTGCTCCTGCCTCCTGGCTTCCAGAGAAGCTTGAACTGCCTGGAGTCGACCCAGAGTGTTGCCTGCCCTTGTGTCCGTCACTGGCAAGCAGCGACTGATGATGTCCAAGCCGTGTGGATTGGCTGGGTGGTGTTTCCACCAGGATTTCCTTGCATTACAGGAAAGACTGATCCATACGCTGCGTGGCAGTGCCCGGTTGTGCTCCTGCCTTGCATGTTGTGCCCCCGTTGTGGATCCATTTTCCCCCGACAGTCCCTGCTGGCCTCTCTGTGCTCCATGTGCCCCCAGCACTGCCAGGGCTGAGCTGCACAGACCCAGTTGTGTCTCTGCATTGCAGGAGTGCTGGGATGTGAGGCAGGAGAGTAGAGTCTACGTCCCCACCAGGTTCTGACTTCCTAGTACCATTCCATGCTGAGATTCCATGGGGAAGGACTCAGTGAGGCCAGGCTAGCTGAGGAGTGGAGTGGTGGGTCAGAAGAGAGAGACCCTGCTCACTGCTGGAGCTGCCAGAGCTCCTGCCCTTCCCCGCCCATGGAGTAATCCTGCGGCAGGTTTGTGCAGGGCCGTTGGTGCCCCAGGCAGGGGGATGTGCTGTGAAAGGAGGGTGGTTCTGGGAAGGCAGCGTTGGGAGGATCGGCTCTGGGGCCAGAGGGAGCAGTGACAGGAGAAGCAATGCCAGGGTGGGGGCTGTGGGATCTCACACATGGGGGCTCTGCTCCTGAGGTGCCCGAGTTTGGCAGAGCCCCAGCAGGAAGAGGCAGCCCAGCTGCGTGCGGGCCATGCCCTCCTCTGCAGCACAGGGCCTGTTGGCGTGCAGTGGGCCGCTGTTTGTGGTGGGTCATTGTTGGTGTGCGGGGGGTCATTGGCCTGAGGTGGGTTGCTGATTGCGGTGGGTCGCTGGTTTGCCGTGGCAGTGCCCATGTGCTCTGGTTTGGGGTCAGCCCAACCTGGGCAGCAGGGGAGGTGGCGGGTGGCTGTTCTGTGGTGAGATAGAGGAGGATGAGAGTAGAGCAGCTGGAGCCCTCAGTGAGACCTGACTCGATTCCCCAGAACCTGCTGCTGCCTGCCAGAGGGCTGGTCCTGGGAGGGTCCCTGCCCCCCCTTCCTCCCTCCCTTCCCTCCCTGACAGGAAACCTGGACGTTTGGGTTCCTTTTTCCAGCATCTCCCTCCACTCGGCAGGGCAGGATGATCTGCTCCTGTGTCTCCATGCTGCTGACAGGGCCCGTCCTTGCCTGATCTGCCAGAGGCTCTGTTGGTTTAGTGGGATTAAGTCATTCCGTGCTGTAGGCAGGGCAGTGCTGTTCCTGTGTGAAATGGGGAGAACTGGAGGCCCAGGTCTGCAAACACAACCTGTACATCCTTTCTGGGCTTTGCAAGGAGGAGATGCCAAACTGCTGCCTGGTTCAGGACTAAGTGGAAGTACCAGTTCATGGCACAGCAGCTCACAAGGAGAGCCTGGAGCAAAGAGTTTCCATGGGAGACCCAGATCCATGCTGGCTTCAGGACTGGTGCCTCCTCTAGCCAGAGTTGCAAGAGGTGATTTCACAGAGATCCTGGCAGTGTTCTTACAGGAACATACATGGGGGGAAGTGGTGTTGGACATGTGGACACTAGCTTATGCCAGCAGATAGCCACATGTGGCTTGTGGAGAAGGGGTTGTCAGGGGGTCCAGAGTGAGGTTAGCGCTGCAGTTTGGCACATTGGTGCCATGGCCCTATGCCACAAGGAGTGATGGCTTGGTACCACCAATGGGGAGAGGAGCTCCCAGGATTTGTAGCTTTGTATCACAAAGACTCAGGACAGGGGACGGTCACTCTGGTCTCTGGTATGGACCTGCCCCTTCTGGAAGATGGTGGAGGTCTCATTGCTTGCTGTCTCTGCAGGGCAGTGGGAGAGTGGGGCCTTTAGTTAGACTGCCCAGTGGTCCTGCCCAGCCATAAGAGCAGAGAAACTGGTGGGTTTGGAGCTGTGAGTGGCAAATGTGCAGGATCTCCTGCCTGGGTTAGTGGCCAGCATTGCACTGTTCGCTTCCCTTGGCATGAGCACTGCTGGGCTGGCATGTTTGGTGCTGGGGCTACTGGCAGCTTGCCTCGGGAGCATTTGGGTTCCTCTGCTTGAAAGAACGAGGCTGGTCTGTGCTTAGATTGCCAACCAACGGCTGAAGGCAGCGAGTGCTGTGGGGCAGCAGGCTCCCCCATGACACCCATGGCTGCAGTCACTGTGATCCACAGTCCTTTCCTGGTCTCTATGAGGACACAACAAGCTTTGGGAAGCACTGGCAGCCCTCCTCAGCATGCAAGGCCTGGGCTTTGCATGGAGCCAGGAAGCAGGAGGCTGGGCTGGGTGCTGCAGAAAGGAGAAACATTGAGGAGACTTGGCTGAGGAGTGATGCGTGTTGCTACTACAGGGTGCTTGGTTGTTGCTTGTCTCCACCTTCTCCAGCACAGCACCTCTGGGTGACCTGATCTGTCTCCCTCATGCACATCTGGAAAAGATGGAGCTCCCCAAGGGGATAGGTGAGACTGTGGGTGTTGGGGCCCCCCACACCTGGGACGGTACCTACGCACCCTCCAGCCTCTGCCAGGGCTGCTCTGTGCCAGGGACTCAGGGTCCCACAGTGTCCTTTCGATGACGGTCCTGCAAGGCTGGAAGAGTTCCCTCATAGCTGGATGCTTGTCTCTGAGAAGTGGGTTAATTAGGCCGGGAGACGAAGCTTCCTCAGCTGTTTGTTACCAGGAACGAGCTCCTAATTGCACATCCACCAGATCTTTCTGGCAAGGCCGCATGGAGTGCGCTGGCAGCCTGGGGGTCCCCTGGCCCCTGGCCTGGCTCTGCTCGGGCCGTGCACTCCAGCAGGGCCCAAGGCGGGTGACTCCTCCTCCTTGGGAGCTGGGATCATGCTGGGAGCTTAGATTACATTTAAATTGCCATTTGCATTTTCCAATCAATACGCGACTTCACAATTAAGTTTGGTGTTAAAATTCTTAGCAAAAAGTGAGTGGAAGGGAGATTTGTGGAGTAAACGAGTCCTCTGGGGGCCATCGCTGCTCCCTGCTTCATTACGCTGCATATTGCTGCTGCTGCTTTTACTGTGCACCAGCACAGCCCAGCGCAGCACAGAGCCAGGCATGGCCCACGGAATGCCGGGAAGGGGATAAAGAGTGGGGAGAGGAAGAGGGTCGGGCTCTTCTGCCATTTGTCTCTGTCACCTCCTTCCCTTTGTGTGTGACATGGGAAGAAACTTGTGGAAGAGTTATTTCCTGTAAGTCTTCCCACACGGTGCAGAGGGAGGTTGAGGAGCACCCGTGTGCGCCGGCACAGGGGTCTCGGAGCTGCAAGGAGCCTGGCTGGGAGGCTCATGGGGAGCGGGCACAGGAGCATGGGTGGACCACAGCCTCAGCCATGGGTTGTTCCCGCTTTTGGACTCCTTTTCCTTCTGGCCTGCAAAAAGGGGCTGTAGTTCTGGGTCCTCCTTTCCAGCTTGGAGTTTGGTTGTGCTTCAGTTTGCCAAGTTGCAGGTTTGAGGCTGACCTAACTGCAACCAAACTGATCTCTGCAGGCAGCATGTGTTTGGGGCAGGCTGGGAGTGCTGGAGTAGGTGTTTCATAGCATCAAGGTGCATCAGGTTGAAGACACATCGAGGAGAGGAGCTGTTCTGCAGGATGTGTGGGCAGGTCAGGCTGTGGAACTGAGCCGGGTTTAAAGCCAGAAGAGGGATCATCATGCCCAGGAGGGATCATTACATGCCCAGGAAGAATCTTCATGCCCAGAAGAAATCATTGTGTCCAGAAGGAGTTGTCACACTCAGAAGCCAGAGAATTCCACACAGTTACTTTGAGTTAGATCTGTAACCTCAGTGTGGTCTAGAGCAGATTTGTTTTGAGAGATACCGAGCAGATGTTCTAAATTACAGAGAATTCACCAGTTACCTGGGTGAGCTGGTGGATGTTAAACTGGCTTTGTATGGGAGGAGGAACGATCATTTTCATACAGGGTGTGGGAAATATGTGGCCCAGCTGTGGTGTTAGAGAGGACAATTTTGGGTAGGTCCAGAGTCAGGGTGCTGAGGAAACTGCTAGCTGCATGTGGGAGGACAGCACACAGGACCAGGCAGATGTCCTGCCCCTGGCACAGCATGGCTGCCACCTCATCTGGGAGGTGCAGGGACATCAGGATCCCATCTCCAGCGGGGAGGACCACTGTCCATCACTGCAGGTTTTGTGAAGAGGTTGGAGTGACATGGTAGGGCTGAGCCTGTCCAGGGAGGGAGGGGTGAGGTGACCTCCCAGCACTCCTCCAGCTCTACTTTGCTGTGACAGTATCACAGATGGGAGTTTACTCTGTCTGCCCTGTCTCACCCCACAAGCGCTGCCAGACTGAGGCACCTTTCCCACAGAGCACTGGGAGCTTGGGAACTGCTCAGTGATGGCACATCAGCCCAAGAGCTCACACATGCGCTGCTCCCACCCACTCCCTGTGCAGGACCAACCCTGACAGCCCACTGCAGGGCCCTGCCACCTGGCCCCTAAGCAGGACTGTGCCTGCTGTCCTCAGCAGCTCAGTTTGCCCAGTGAGGAGGCAGTTGGGGTTAAGGACCAGTCACTGCACTTATTTACACCACGCAGTTGCCACATTACTTTTAGGTTTTCTGGTTTTATGTTTTCTTGGAGTTTTATTTGAGCAAGACATTGATGAACTAGTCTGAGTCAGATGCAGGTTGGCTGGACCTCTGTAAGTCCTTCTGTTGGACACAGGTTTGCCATTTATAACCACACTCGTTCTCAGACATGGATATGTTTTGTGAGCTTGCACTTGACTAGTTCTCATTCCATCCATTACTGGCTCTATGTGTTGGGGAAGATGAAACAGGAAAGCCTTGGAAATATGATTGCCTGACAAAAGATTTTGGGAATATGAAAACTACAGGCAACATCGAAATGAAAGCCACTTTTGAAATACCAGGTCTTAGTTACTGAACAACTAGAAAACAATGGTATGGCCACTGAAGTAATCCCCTCTTGATGGAACAATACCCTCTGCTTGCAAACAGGTCCAAGGGTCAGAGCAGACCCTACTAGCTCAGCAGAAGGGGTCCAAAGAGTAGTTTTTAGAAGTTAAGATGTAACACTCTATGGTAATATAAGAACTCTTATAGGCTGTATGTAAATGCTATAGGATTTGTATCTTGTATTAGATTGGTTAGTGACAATTAGAATATTCAGTGCAGAAGATGATTTATTGTATTGTAACCAGGACTTCAGACATTCTCATTCTCATTCTCATTCTCATTCTCATTCTCATTCTCACTTCTATTCTTTCTCTCTTCTATTCATTCCTCTCTTCCACTTCTACTCTTGCTCCTACTCTCTCTCTCTCTCTCTCTCACCCGTTCACTCTCTTGCTCTCTTGGGCCTGCTCAGAGCTGAGTCTACCAGCTCTGAGCAGTGCCCCAATACCCACGCCCTTTACAATAAACCGGCTGTGTCCCAAGACCTGCCTATAGAGATCTCTCGTCTCCATCCGTCACCGTCTACGTCCGGCCGTCCCGACCAGAACCTCAGAACCCCCAGTAACCTACATCTATGGATTTTGTACAGCTGGTGTTTAAGGGCATTGCTGCTCAGTTAAAGACCTGACAGAAAGCTAAAAGCTTTTGTCAGCACAGTCACTCCTGCCATCAGATACTGTGTTTTACCCAAGGTAGAACCAGGCCTCTCTAATGTCCTGTTTGCACTGGCTGACACTGGCTGCTCTCCTCTCCTCTTGTTCTTCGCTGATCACTCTTTGCCATAGCTTTTCCATAGATTTGCTTGGTGTGAGCATCCAGCCATGATTCCAAGGGTCGTTGCTTGTCCCCTGGCAGAACTTGGCAGAGCAGGAGCTGTCGGTCAGCTGCCACATTCCGTGCCATGTTCCCATCAGCAACTTCTGACTACTACTGAGTGAGTTCTTCAGCTCATTTCCTTTGAGCTCTTGAGGGCAAGGTATCAGATCCTGGCAAGGGATTCGATCCTGACAAGGGAGGGATCTGATCCTGCCCACACACAGCTTTGCCCTAGCCACTCTGTTTTGCTGCCTCGTCCCTGCACGTGCAGGAGGCAAATCCTTTTCCCGCTGTGTGCTGCCTGAGCACCGAGCTGGAGTGGTCACGGGGCACTTCTGCCTGTTCTGCACCATTTATTGCTGATTTCACGGTCACGTCTGGCAGCGTTGTCCCCCTGCATGTGCCAAGCCCCACCACTTTGTGCTGGGCCTTTGCACCATGCAGGCACAGCAGCTCAGTCTCCCGGCACTGGGATGGGGCCCCCAAATATGCCGAGGCTGGCAGGGCTGAGACTTTCTGCCCAGGTTTTTGAGGAGGGGCTGGCCTGGGGCCCAGATTTTTGCCACATTAGGAACGGGCAGTCTGGGTGTCTGTCCAGACAGCACTTTCGGAGGGCCCAGGCCCGACAGTTGGTAGATCCAGCTTTTTCCCAGACTCATTCCTACTTTTGTCCCCCCATGCTGTCCTTCCCTCCCTGCCGACAGAATGCTTGATGTCCTCTCCCTGCTCCAGAGCCCTTGCACCTGGTGTCTTGCCCCAGCTTCCTTCTCCCTCTCCACTTCTGTCCTTACCTGGTACATGATGAGTTGCTGCTGGAGGCAGATTTCCTGAGGAGGCAGAAATGGATGGGGAGAGGATGAGGAAGGTCCGTGCTCTGAGCCTTGGTTCAGATCAATGGAGTTAGTTCTGGGTTACTCTGGGAAGAGGGAGTGCAGCACATGCGAGTGCAATCATTTCCTGGCCCTGGGAGCGTGTTGTGCCAGAGACAACAGGGTAGGTCTCATGTAAAATCCTGATGAGAAAAGGGGATCACCCTAACTCAACTGCCCAGGACCTGCACTCCTTCCTGCGATGTGTCCCTACTGTGTTTGACAGCTCTCAGAATCACAAGTAGGCGAGACAATGTGTATCCCTTGGGAGACCTGTATTTGGAGTGTGGTTTCTCAATCGGCCCCTGCTTGTCCTCAGTTTTCCCTGCCTTGACTATGCCTCTGTGCTTTGGGTGGTGGGAGAAGGTCTGGGAGCAATCTGTGTCCGTGGTAGTGAGGTTGGCCCCTGCCCTGTGTGGGCACTGCCCTTCAGCATTTCTCAGAGGGAGTGGTTTGGGACACCAGGGGATGTGATGGGTCCCTCAGAGGACCTGGACATTGGCATTGACTTGTGGAGATCCTTATCCCTGAAAGGGAGGGGGCTGTCTGTGGGGACTGAGGGATTGGTGAGGAAAGGGTGCAGCCCAGGGAAATGCTGTGGGAAAGCAGACCTAGAAGATGTTTTCTTGAGTCTGCTCATTGTTTCTTCTCAAAGACCAGTCTCCAAGGGGCAGTGCTGGAGCAGAGCGTGAGGTGCCTGGACCAAACACCATCTGAGACTCTTGACTCCTCTCTTTTAGGGCATTCTCCTCAAACGCAGCGGCAAGTCCCTCAATAAGGAGTGGAAGAAGAAGTACGTGACGCTGTGTGACAATGGGGTCCTCACCTACCACCCCAGCCTGCACGTGAGTACTGGGCTGAGTGGAGGAGCAGGGTGGGACAGAGCAGTGTCCTTCATGCTGTGGCTGCTGCTGCAGGTGCTCTTGCAGCAGCCATCATGGCAGAGAGGGGCTGGGGAGGAGTTTGGTAGCAGATGGAAGTTCTGGGCTCTGCCCTGTGCAGGAGTTCAGTGTTGGCCACCTCCAAGGCAGCATTTTCAGCAAACCTGGTTTTTACCAGGGTCTGGAGGAGACTCTCTCTCCTGCAGGCTGTTTGTTCAGTGCTAGGCTGGTGGAAACACGCTCTATGCAGGATTACACTGGGGAGCTACAGTTCTCTCCTGTTTACCTGCTCAGTCCATTAAAGTGGGGCCTACGCTGCAGCTGGATGAGGAGCAGGCAGAGAGCTCTTTGCAGCTATATCTGATGGTGCCATTTGGGTGTGGAATAATTTTCCTGGCTGCTAGGTGTTGGGTAATGGAGATGAGGTGCCTGTGCGGAGCCTGCCAAGCTGAGCTGCCGTCGGTGCAGCTCTGATACTTCTCGCTGCTTGGCTCAGGCATGCAGCTGCCGCCCCATCCATCTCTGTCGCCTCCCCACTGTGGGGCTAATGGCTTCTTCCCTATTCCCTCTTGAGCACAGTTTGCTGCTGCGGCAGCAGCCACGGACAGACACACCTGTGACACAGGCCCAGCACCTCTGCCTAGGATGTACTGCCACAGGACAGACAGACAGGCAGTGGCTGGGGGGCACAGGGTGGTTGAGGGGGCTGCAAGGAGAAGAACAAGTTGCTGCAGCTCTTGTGAGTATTCCCAGGCCCTCAGTCTGTCCCCAATCTCCTCAGATGTGTGGTATTGGAGTGCCCTGAGCCTCAGAGTCTTTCTCCTCATTGCTAACTCTGCACCCTCACTCCAGGGTTTGCCATGCTGAGTTATCCAGCTCTGGAGCCCCTGGACCCTCCTGTCCTTGAACTGGAGACCCAGCCATTGCATTTCCTTTCTCTAATTTGTTGGAGCTTTTTCTTGTAGTCCTCAATCCCGATACTATGCTGTGGTCTGCAGTTCTCTGACTTTGTAACCCCCGTTTTTTTGGAGCCCCAAACCAGGAGGAGTGGCTGCTGCTGCCATCTCTGCATGTGTGCTCACCTGTGCATATGGCTTTATCATATTTCCACCATGGACTGTTGTTACCATCAGCTGTAGAGGCAAAGCAATTTCTGGGCTGTTGTTTAGCCACTCTCAGACGCTGCTGCTGCCACACACCAGGTTTCTCTCCTTTTTTCACCATTCCTTCCTCAGAGGGTGATTGAGATTGATGCCACTCCCTTTCCTTCCTGCACATCAGTGTTTCATTTCATTACTGCGTTGCCCTGAGAAAAATCTGGTTTGCTTCCAGCTGGTGCCACTGGTGATCCACAGCCCGTTGCTGAGGGTGGTATGCGCTGGGCCTCTCCTGCCCAGTTTCCACGGGGAGCTCTGAACCTTGCACCTGAGATAGCAGCTGTATCGCCTGATGTGTTTACCTACAGCGAGGGTGGATTACACGTGGGCACAGAGCGTGGGGCTGCCCAGCCTGTCTGCTGCAAGGCTGAGGTTCTGCGTGCTCCCCGTGGTATTGCCTGCCTAAGAACTGGGGAACGGACCCTGGCACCCGCCAGCGTGCCCCATTGTGTACTGCAGTTTTGGCAGCATGCTGGTGGGATCAGAAAAGCCTCTCTGCCTCCCTTCCCCCCCGGTGCCTGGTGTATGACCTGCTTGGAAGGGATAGATGCAGGGACAAGCAGGAGGAGGAGGTAGTCCAGAGGAGGATGTCCTGTTGTATCTGCTCCTCCCCACCTTCCAGAGTGAATCAGGAGGTGCTGTGGTGGATTTGGGCCCTGTGGGCAAGGCAAAGCTCCCATGTCCTTTCACAGGATGACACAAGCAGAGCACGTTAGGGTTGGAACAAACCTGTGCTCCCGAGGATGGGCGCATACTCTGCTACCACTTCAGCATGGCAGCAGAGCCCAGGCTGGCTGGTGAGGGGAGCTGTGGGCTGGAACAAACCACAGAGTGTCAGCCAAGGGGACGTGCAGCATCCAGTTCTTGCTATGGGAAGACCCAGCTTCTTCCCTGTGTGTGCTGCCATGTATCTGGGGGATGGCAGAATTCTGGGTGCAGCAAAGGGGTCCCTGGGGGCAGGCTGAGCCTTGCAGAGAGAGAGTCTTCCCTGTCCATCAGGATGTTCAATGCCCCAGGGCATTTTTGTGCTCTTTCTCTGTCCCAGTGGCTGTTCCTTGGCATGAGTCAGGGCAGTTCCTGGCTTGTCTTCTCTTCCACCTCTGTTGCATTCTCTCCCTGTCCCTCCTGGGATGGGTGTCAGGACCCCAGAGGTCAACAGCCCTAATTTCTTTCTCCTCCAGTGCGCATCTGGCCAGGATGTGTCTATGCCCCATTGGATGGAGGTCAGGGCCTGGCTCTGGCAGTGCTGATTTTACCAAGCAAAGCTTCCTGGTGGAGCTCTTCATCTGTTTTTGGGAGTTCATCACTCAAGCCTATTTCTGGGTCTGGATCGTGGCACCTCCAGCCCAACTTGAAAGTTTCCTCAGCAGGAGTCACGCGTAAACTCCAGGTTTGCAGTCACAGGCTGGTGAAGCGTGTGCTGGTGAGCTGGCCCTGGCCCTGGAATTGCTTTCCTGATGGAAACAAATCTGTCTTGACCACCAGCCCAGACTCATGCTTGGGAACGTGGGGCAGTCGGTGGGTTCCTGCCCTGAGGTGCCACCTCTGCCTCTGCACCAGAGCCGTTGGTGGTTTCAGGGACAAGCGGGATGCCTGGAACTGGAGGCAGGAGTGCTGGGGGCCTGATCCCTGGATTCAGCAGGGCTTTCCTTGTTGCATCTATATTTTTACCTTTCTGTGAGTGTGTTCAGTGACAGGAAAAGAGCAAGTTGTGTGAAGAGCCTGGTGCAGTTTCCCATCACTTCCCCAAAGCCTTGGAGAGAATTCTGCTGCGGGAAGGTGCGTGGCTGAGCCCAGGCTCGCCGGCCTCACTGCACAGAACCAGGGAAGCAGCTCCCATTTTGCAGCCAGTGGAGCCATTCACACAATCACCTTCTGTTAATTCTATCTGCAACATCAATTAAATTGTTTGTAGAAACTAATTGAATGTGGCTTAATCACACATCTTAATAGCTTTCCACGCTTTGAACTCGTTGTTAATTCCAGTAATAAAATGAAATGAGAGAACTGGCTGGGTAATTAGCGAGGAGGCTTGGGAAGAAATTGCTGTTTTATGGTGGGTAATAAAAGCCGAGCGCCAGTGACCGCTCGCTCCGGCAGGCAGCCGGCGACCGCGGCAGTTGTGCTGAGTGAGGGAAAATCCTCCAGCCCCTCTGAGGGTCCCTGCCCAGGGCTGTCACCAGGTCTGCACCCAGCTGGGAGCAAGTTGGTGTGGTGTTTGCTTAGGTTGGTGGTCTCAGAGTCACCCAGGGCACTGGATGGTGAGTGCCAAGGGCTGAGGCCAGGCTGCCTGGCCCCTGGGAGCATAGGAGGGTGTGCTGTGAGGACAGGATGCCTGCATGGGGGTCAGTGGAGAGAAAGGAGTTCAGACCAGGGCATGAAGGTGCCGTTGGGAGACTATGACCCTTGCAAATAGTCACCTGAGAGCACAGAGCATGGCCTGTGCAGGCCCTCTCACCTGGTTTTGGGTCCAGGATGAGAGGATTGTTGCTCCTGAACTGAGCTTGTTCATGTCTTTATCTTCTTGGATATGGAAGCAGACAGGGACCATCTCTGAGTTAATCTTTTTGGTGACCTCCTTATGAACTGGAGTAAACCCAAGCTCCCTGCAGCAGCCACAAGCTTGCCCTGGACAGCTCTGGCTCCTCTCCTGATGGCAGCACAGGGATGGTGTCCCCACCTCCCTGTTCTCCCAGAGCCTTGAGCTCCAGTGTTGGTCCCTGCTCCCTCAGGATCTGACCAGCAGTTCCCCTCTCTAACGCTGATTGGGTCTTCCCCTTCTGAGGGCACAAGCCTGAGGAGGAGTTGGCCTCAACAGAGAGGGCTGGGGAAGAACCATGGTGTCCCATGGAGCAGGGAGGGATGGGAGGCACAGGAAGGGACACAATGCTCGGGAGAGATTGGAAGTCTGCATCCTCATTCTGACTGAAAGCTGAGATGCTCTTGGGAGACAGGGCAGAGTGATAGTTACAGTCTGCACATGGGGTTTTGGTTGTATAATAAATTGTGTACCAGAGGAAATGGTGGAAGCACCAAGTTTTGAATAATAGGAAGTTCTGCAAGTGAATGTGCAAGGGAGTTACCTGAGTTCTGTTGGTTTGGGTTTTTCTTATCCCAGCTGAGACCTGAGAGGGAATTTCTAGGTGTCCCATTGCTTATACTGATATGATATGATATTTATTATATTATTAGCTGTTGCAGCTGAGTGCTGAGATTAAACAAGGGATGATAGGGAGAAGGAACTGCTGGCCACCTGCGTGCCCTTTGGCTCCATCTGATCTCTGATCCCCAGCCATGCTTTCCCAAATGGGCTTGTCCTGGCATCTGACAGGGCTTAGTGCTGATCCTGAGCATGGGGGAGCTGAGTGTGTGTGGCTGGGGCAGGGCTGATCTCCACCCTTGTACCTCTCTGCTCCAGGACTACATGCAGAACGTCCATGGGAAGGAGATTGATCTGCTGAGAACTACGGTGAAGGTCCCGGGCAAGCGGCTCCCCAGGGCCACGACAGCAGCAGCGCCCAGCGCCAGCCCCAAAGCCAACGGGCTGGCCAAGGAGCGGAGCAGCTCCCAGCTGGCAGGAGGCACAGGTAAGAGCTGGTGTGGGTGGCACAGAGGCAGAGGCCGTCCCTCCTGCAGTGCGTCTGCAGCCCTGGGCTTTGCTGAGCTGAGAACAGAACCCCTTCTGACATGTCCTGCTTTTACCACCCTCGGGGAGTCCCCTCGGTGGCCCTTAGCATTTCTGTGCAGGTCCCAGGTAAGCTGCTGGTAGGATTTTGTGCTGACTGGTGTCCAGGACAGAAGAATGTCAAAGGGTTTAACTGGCAGTGTGAATCCCTGAGGAATTTCCTCACCCCGAGGAAAGTGTTGAGGCTGGTGAGCTGCTACTCATGGTGGAAGCTGCTGCTCCATAAATCAAAGGAAATCCCAACTAGGGTGGCTCTTGGTTCCTGACTGTTTCTTTCTGGTTTTGGCACCCTATTTCCTCCTCACTTTCCCCTGGAGAAATGGTGAAGATCTGGTTTGGGATCATCACTCTCTCTGCACACTGAAGAGGGGCAGTTGCCCCAGAGTGTGGTGAGGCGAGGCTGGCAGCCCCCCAGCCTCTCACAGAGTTCCTGCCATGCTCCTCCTTGCTGCAGCTGCCAGAGGAGGTTCTCACCCTGCCTGGGGAAACTGTTGAACTTGGGGCCTTCCTGCCCACATTTCCCAGGGCCTTCACTGTGTCCTTGGGGCTGGTGTCCTTGGCCAGGGTGGGCAGTTTCCACCTGCCTTCTTCCCAGCTAGCGGTTGGCACAGTCTGGTGCACAGGTTATGGAAAACACTCTGTTTGGGATGCTGAGGGAGTGCTGGTGGTGCTGCTGATCACAGAAATCCTTCCAAATCCAGTACTGCCACTGAGAGTGAGCTTGGGCTGGCACATCCCCATCTTGTTCATTCCTGCTCTGTCCCGTGGTCGGGGTGCTGTCAGCACCGCGCTTCAGAGTGTCCCAGGGCTGAGGGGAGGTGGGATGCAGCTGGGGTGAGTGTGCAGTCCTTGGCATCACACACACACACACGGGGAATGAGGCACAGTAACATCTCTGCTCACATGGTGCCAAGGAGGACATAATGAGCCCTCCCAAACCCAAACTGCTGTTCCTGTCAAGTCAGACATCGTCTGTGAATAAACCGTCTGTTCTGACCAGGGCTGCGAGCTCTGCCTGTTCCTTGCCATGGCTCTCCCCTGTACACTGACACTCTTTCACCACCACCACCACCCACACTCAGTGTGCCCCAGCGTGGGGACAGTTCCTGATTCTGGACAGGGACACTTCTCTGCCTGCATGTCAGAGGTGCCTTGTCTGAGTTCTGACTTAGCAGAGATATCAGAGCTGCGGGAAGGATTCAAACCACAGAGGAACTTATGCTGATGTCAAACCAACTGCTCACGTAACCCCATATCCTACTTCAGCAGTCCTCTCAGTGCTGTTGGGCTCGCAGGAGCGGGTTGGGATGTGCCTGGATTACTGATGACTCCTGCTGGAAAACCAGTGCCAAGGAGTGAGTACGGCAGGAGACCTTTCAGTCGGGGCGACAGAGCTGGAGCAGACACAGTGCGTGGGGGCTGGACTTGGAGCAGTTTACACGGGAGAGGAGATGCAGTGTCCCAGCAGGGGGGAAATGAATGTTGGAAAAGTTTATCTGGAGAGCAGTTGGACTTAGCGCTGCCTGAAACCTTTAGAATGAGACCAGTTTTCTTTTCACAAGACGTGCTCTGGTCCAGCTTGTGGGTGTTGCTGTGTGTGTGTGTGTGCAGGGGGTGGGACCTTATGCTACGATGGTCGTTCCCATGTAGGGTCTGTGGATTTGGGATCCCCTGCTGGCTGTCTGCCCTTGGGCCCTTGTGCAGAGCAGTGCTGTGTGTGTGTCCATGCAGGGCTCAGCACTAGGACAACAGCTTTAAGCACATGTTGTGTGTCTTGTCTTGGTTCAGGCTGTGTCTGCAGTGTCAGAAAGGTTTTCCTCCTGGTACACAATCAGTAAAGGCTTTTCTTAGGAATTTTTTCATCTCGCTCTGATGCCTCCAAGCCCAATAGCAGTGGATGCAGTCACAAAATGCACTGATGGGACACAAACCCTCTGAGGTGATGTGCTCTTATTCCTGAGCAATGCCCAGGGCTGGATTTGGGGCTGATGGAGAATATGCCTGGCTTCAAATTAGCAGCGACCTCACAGTTTTGCCGCCTTTGGGGCTGTGGGTGAGACTGTTACTGGATCCACTGGATATCTCTCATCTGACACGTGTTTTGGGGACTGGAGAGGAAGCACTTCAAAGTCTGCACTTCTTTGCCAGTCACAAGTTAATCTTCAGAGGACACAAAGTGTGGAGACATAGGGGATTTGCTGTCTTGCCCCAGGAGTCTCTGGGCAAAACCAGGTGGCCGGTGATTAGAGTTCAGAGCAAGTGTCTGTGGTTCCTCTGTGACCTGAGTTCTGCAAAGGTGAGTGTGCTGGCTGATGTCCACCGCACACACAGTCCTTACCTGGGGTGAGGAAAGACCAGGGACAGAGGGGAGAAGAAAAAAAAAGAAGTCTCACCTTGCCCTGTATGTGGATGAAATACTTGGATGTGGTACTCTGGTGAGGATTCAAAATAACTCCAAAGCAGGTATAGACAGCTTCAAGCTAAATACGGTAGGAATGAGGTAGGGACTTGTGTTTGTGAAACCAGTGGGGGCTCTGAGCTCAGTCATGATTGTGCCAGTATTTAAACCATTCAAGAAGGCAACTTTACTGTAGTTAAACTTGGGTTTATTTTAGGTTGGATGAGTTCCTGTTGTCCAGAGGAGGCCATGGAGATGCTCCAAGGGCTGGAGCCCCTCTCCTGTGGAGATAGGCTGAGAGAGCTGGAGGTGTTAACCTGGAGAAGAGAAGGCTCTGGGGAAGGCCTTGGAGCCCTTCCAGTGCTTGAAGCTGGAGAGGGACTTTGGACAAGGGCCTGGAGTGATGGGACAAGGGGGAATGATGTTATACTGAAGGAGGGGAGGTTTATATCGGATATTAGGAAGTTCTTCCCTGTGAGGGTGGTGAGGCCCTGGCACAGGGTGGCCCGAGAAGCTGTGGCTGCCCCATTGCTGGAAGTGTCCTAGGCCAGTTCAGACAAGACACTGGCTGGAGCAACCTGGTCTGCTGGATGGTGTCCCTGCCCATGAGGAGATGGAGCTGCAGTGGTTGGGCTGGAGAGGGCAGGAAGGGGATGAGCCAGAGCTCACAGGTGCTATGGCCTGAAGGCAGGTGTTCACTAGAGGTGTGGCACTGCTGGGTCAGGTGTCTCCTTCAAATCCCTGCTGTTCCTCTTCCCGCTGGAATGTTACTTCTCTTGCCCTCTTCCTCACAGTCCCCCAGGTGCATCCTTGCTATGGTTCATCAGGCTCACCTACCCTTGTGCTGTGCTGCATCGCATGTTTCTGGCTCGAGGAACGAGGGCAGCTCGTATCAAAGTGCAGATGGGATGAAAAGGGACTTCAGTGGGAGGACAGATGGTGGCACAACAGACACAGCACAAGAGCCTAGCCTCAGCCCAGCTGAGCCCTGGTTTCTTGCTTCACAGAGGTTTGTAGGGACCTGCTCCAAAGTGTTAGCAAAGGGGAGATGGGCAGGGAGGTGCTGGAACTGTGACACCTTTGCAGGTTCATACATGGCACATACCACAGCCATGCGCGGAGCACACGAGCTGGCACTGCATCGCAGCTCAGTGGTGTCAGAGGATGCTGAGGAGAGCTGAACACTAGGAAGCCTGCCTTGGAGTGGGAAGTGAAGAGAAGTGAAGGAAGAGGCTGCAGCAGTGCGGAGATGGTTGTGGTTGCAGGCAGTGATTGGAGGTGTTTCCAGCAGCAGACAGAGATGGGACTGAAGGAAACAAACGTGGGGGAGCCAGAGCACAGAGTGAAGGGAGCAGGCTAAAGGGGAAAGTTCTGCTCCACTCTGGGGGGCTCATGGGGGATTCTCCAGCTTGCTGAGGACCATGAGTCTTCCATGGGGTGTGCTGCCGAGCGGATGGCAGCCACATCCTCAGCGCAGGCGACGCTGAGTGGGCCGGGCCAGTTGGACTTGGCACGGAGGTGTGAGCTCGAGCTCTGGAAGGTTTTAGGTGGGGGCTGCCGCTGGTCAGTTCCTTTCAGCCCGAGGAACAGTCTGCATGGTCTGGCACGTATGTCAGGGCCAGTGCCAGTGTGAGTCCTCCTGCTTCTGCAGCATCACCCCTGCATCTCCTCCAGGGAAAGCATTTTCCAGAGTGTGTGTTGGTGGGAGGCACTGCTTGGCATGCAGGGCTTGGTTGATGCTCCTGTTTGCTCTGAAGTGACGAGGGTCCAGCTGTCCCTGGGCCGAGTTTTGTGTGCTGGCACCAACTCTTGGCTCCGCAGCACAGGCTGGGGAGCCTTCGGTGCACTGAGTGTGGCAGCGCACCTGTCCCGGGGCTTCTGTGCCGGGCGGGGTGGTGGGAGGGAGCCTGTGCTGGCCTCAGCCCCTCCAAACGTCGGGATGGCAGGGGATGGTGCTGGGTCTTCAGGCAGCTCGGGATCTTTGCTGGGTTCATGGTGACGCCTGACAGCTCTGTTGTGGCTTCTGGAGCCGATGGCCGGGAGCATTTGCACAAGGCAGGCGGATGGAGAGCGTGGTGCCGGTGCCGGGCGAGCACCGCGGTGGCAGGGTCCCCCCCCGCCAGGCCCATGCCCCCCGATGCTCTGCCTCTGCAGAGTGAGGGATTGGCTCCCCCAGGCCGGGGTTGCTGAGCCTGCTGTGATCATGTCACGTCGGGCTCCGTCGATGTTAACATCTCATTATCTTTGTTACTGTAATTACATTATCCGCTGCTTTATGCAGAATTATTCTCCGAGGACTAATTGATGGATCCATGTTTAATTCATTAATCATTAGCATCAAATTCGACAATTACAGTGCACACTGATTGTGGAATTTCAAATGTAATGAGGGAAGAATTAACAAAGAAAAGGGAAAACCTGTTTCCCTGGCACACCGCTGCTCGCCGTGGGGGACAATGACATTGAGGGAAGAAGAGCAGTGAGAGCAGGGTGGTGCAGGTCATGGCAGACAGGAGGCTGGTGGATCATCTCCTGCCTGTCTCCTGGTTGTGGCTGCACAACAGATTCTTCAGGTCAGAGCAGAGTCATTAATCTCCTAGGAAAGAAGGGAAATTTGGGGACTCAGGAGGGAAAGGTCAGCTCCCACTTCTGAAACGAAGTTGCTTTTGCTTTCCCCCCTGCCCAGCAGCTCCGATCACCCTGCCCTGGCATGTGTCCAGGAGCATCCCAAGTTACACCTGTGCTCCACACTTTGCAGGTTAGCTGGATGGATTTTGTTGTCCCTGGGATTTGCCTGTAGTCCCATGGCTGCTCTGTTCCATGCACAGTGTGTGGCTCCTGCTCTTAAATCCATGGCTGCCACGTGTCATTTCGGTGTGTTCTGCTCGGAGGCAGGATCCTGTCCACTGTGCTCTTTATCGTGGTCCCTGTGAGCTGGGCAGCAGAATGAAAGCCAGAGCAGGGCCGCCAGTGCCTCCCCCTCAGCCTGCAGGACTCCTTGGCACCGGGGTGGGGGCAGTGCCCATGCGCAGCTGGGTCGGTGCCAGCTGTGGGGATGCGCCCTCCCTCCCTCCAGCTGTGATTTCGGCTCGCTCACTTGGCTTTCTGTTGAGTCTGACTGTAAAAGTCCAATGTTAGTCACTGCTGTTCAGCCAAGGGCCAGGGCAGGGGCTGGAAGATCTTCGAGGTCGCTTCTGACCCAAGCCAGTCTGGGATTCTGTAACTTGGACATGGGATTGCCGAGCTGAAAGGAAGAGGGTGAGGGTCTGTCTATTCCTCTATGTGAGACTTCTGCCCTTCCCAATAATATGTTAAAGGGTTGTTTGTAGTCTGAAGATGAAGCTGAGATGAGAGATTTACTAAAATTTATCTGTAATTAATATTTTGCATCATGAATCATGTATAAAATACTGCAAATTCATATTTATATTATAAATATTATACATTCACCATTACAGTCATACAGTAACCTCTTACGAATGTTTATCTGCATGTCTGAAGGTGGAGGATGAATCCAAATGTGAGGCTTGAGCTGTTGGTTTAAAGTTTTGCATTGCGTGGAAGCTAGAAATTGTCAGGATTCCATGGGAAGAGGAGGAGTGTGGTGCCAGCCAGGTGGGATGACACAAGGCAGGACAGGACCAGCAATCCTTGGTGCCTGGTTCTAGTGATGGACACAAGGCTGGAGGGCCGAGATTCTGCTGGATCAGCTCAAGGTTTTATTTGCTAGGATATGCTAGAGTGAGGATGAATTTCGTATTTCCAGGCATTGTAACCTGATTATCTCAGCTGTTATTTCTTTCTAAAGAAGGAATACTGAGGCAAAGAGAAGGTGAAGCCAAAAGTGTTGGAAGCACCTGCTAACTGTGTTCCCCCAGTTTGGAGCCCAAGAATTGCTTTTTCTCTCTCAATAATTTGGCTGTTTTTTAGGCCTTTTCACCATTCCTGTCATTCAGAGCTCAGTCTGCCCCAGGCACACGGAACAGGAGCACATTGTTAGAGGCTGGTTTGGGCAAGGGTTGGTGTAAGTCACTTGAATGGTAGTTCTGGGGTTTTTGCAGCGGTGTGTGGGTTGGATCCCATGTCCCCAAAGGAAATACTCGGCTCTGAGGCCCTTTCAGTTGCTGACACTCGTGAGCTGTGGCTGCCCTATCCTGGAAGTGTCCAAGGCCTGGTTGGATGGGGCTTGGAGAAGCCTGGGCTAGTGGAAGGAGTCCCTGCCCCATTGCTGGGTGAACCCTATGCCCAGAGGAGATGTAGGATGTCCTCAGGGCTCTGCTCTGTGCTGCTGTTTTGGGGAGCCTCTGCAGCTCCAGCACTGCATTGTGCCTCCACACAGGCCATGAGCCCCTGCAGCCCTGTCCTGTGGAAGTGCCCGGACACATGCATACAAAATTGCCCAGAGTGTCTGGCCATGCTGTGCCCCCAGCCCTGACTCTGCTCTCCTGCCAGGGTGGGCTGTCCCCACCTTGTCCAGACTGGTGACAGAGTGAGGCCATGTTCTGACAGCCACCTCACAGACACAGCTCCTACATGGCTCCTGCTCATGAAACAGGCAGCTCCAGAGCTGTGCAGGCAGGGAAAGGTTCATGGAAGGGATTGGAGCACATAGGGAGCTGCTGGTGCTTCCTCCCTCCACACCCCAGCTCTCCCTGTCCTCCCCGGTGGAAAACAGAGACTGATTTTCTCTAACCCAACAGTATAACCACTAACCCTAATTAGAGATAATTACTGAGAGCCGATACACTTATTCCTTACCAGATCACTAAGGAGCCATGCAGTGCAGGACTGAGCAGGGAAAAGGCCTTGGAGAAAGGGAGGAGTAGAGAAGCAGGGAGGAAGAACCACAAGGCAGCAGTGCCATGATGATCAGAGTCCTGCCCAGGGCTGGCCAAGGTGTCCAGGGCAGCCAGGTGGGCACAGGGCAGCCAGGTGGGCATGGGCCAGATAGCCAGGCCTCGGGGGCTGCAGCTGTAGCTTTCAGCATCCTGGAACATTTTGCTCAGGGTGCCTTGCATGAGGCACCTGGATAAGCTACAAGGTTGTAATTAGTGGCCACCTGTGAAAATCTCAGTGTAAGTAACTTGCTGGTGCTGCCAGGGAGGGCTGGGCTGGAGGGGTGGCTGGTGTTCTCCAAGGTGGACTGAGAGCCTTCTCCAGCAAACCAAGCTTTCTCATCCATACAACCCAGGCTTGTGCTGCAGGAGGGAGAGGGGCCAGGGAGCGAGTTGTTACAGGCCACAAAGTCCTACTCTTTGCTGTCACACAGCCCCAGTTCATCCCTGGCCGCAGGCAGTGGCTCCAGTGGTGAGTCCGTCTGGACCTTCTTCTGCCATCAGCACACAAGGCCTTTGCCTGGGGTCTGCATTCTGCTGCTGGGCAGGGAGGTGTCCCAGAGGAACATGGAAAAGCTCATCACTAGCAGGCAAGGGACAGGGCCATCCTGTTCTCCAAACAGAGCAGGGCTTGTTCCATCCCCTTGGATTTGTGCACCCCAGGAAGTTGTGCTGCTGCACACCAAGCAGCCTCTGTGGACAAAGCAGGCAGGGGTGGATAAAGCCTGGTATGAGTGAATGGCTTTAGAAACCACAGTTATGTAGAAAAATGCAACAATTCCAGCATCCCCCAAATGGCCCTTTCCCAGTTGCACTTGGGATCTGGGAGCAGGAGCTGTTCTCCATCAGTCACTGCAGTGCTGGTCCAGGTCCACACTCCTCAGCAAACCCAGAAAGTTCTGGCTCTGCTTCCTTCCCTCCTGCAGTTCTGTCTCAGACCCAGGTTCCTGCTCCACCTGTGCATGCAAACGGGGATCCATGTCGGTGCTGCCTGTCATGAGTGTCCATCTCCCACTGCCACCACAGGGATCTCAGGGGGG
Source organism: Corvus hawaiiensis (assembly GCF_020740725.1). NCBI lineage: Eukaryota > Metazoa > Chordata > Aves > Passeriformes > Corvidae > Corvus > Corvus hawaiiensis. The sequence goes on along the minus strand of NC_063213.1, from coordinate 231,261 downwards.
CTGCTGCACAGCATCTGTTCTGGGTTGTGTTTTAGACAGCGTTACTTGCACGTTTTCTGCAGCTTGTGATTCCAGGTTTCTGCAGGGACCGTAAGTGACACCTCTATTCACAGTAACAGACCAGGAGAGGGATCTGGAGCACAGACCATGCTGCCTTCATCCGCTCCTGCCGCTCATTCCCAGCACCTTGGTTTTCTGAGGTAATCCTTTGTAACATGTTGGACAGTAAATTACATTAATGTAGTAAAGTCCCTGAAGGACTTTATCAAGTTGCAGTAAAGCTCCTGTGGACTTTCTGAATTCTGGTTCCAAACAGCAGAGCAGCTCCCAAGGAGAATGCCGCTGTTACCCCCACTTCAGCCAATCACCAGACTAAGTTCAGTAGTGTCTTGCATAAAAGTAACCTGGTTGTGTTGTGCTGGTGTTCAGGCAGAACAAAATTCAGATCAGAAATGGAGTATTAAACACACACATGCACCGACACATGCATACAAAAATGTATCCAAGCCAATTTCACCAAGCTGGAAGCAATTACGTGCCAGATCTTTTGGGAGAAGGAACTTAAACAGGGAAAAAAAAGTGAAGCGTAATTAGGAGTTTTTAAAGAATATTTTACTGGATACCAGAAAGTTAAAAGGAAGGTTGTACTGCTTAAAAGTATGTCAGTCTCGGTGGAGAGGAGACGTGAACTGCTCACTCTCTGTCCCGATAGTGAGAAGGGGCAGGGCCAGGTGGAGGGAGCTGGCTGCATGGTGCTGCTGTGGTTTGTGCAGCTGTATCTGTGTGTGTATAAAAAGTGATAAAATTAACGGCAACATGATAAAGTAATGGGTAAGTGCTGAGCAGGAGCTGGAAGCCGCAGCCAGTTGGAGGCTGGTGGCACTGGTGTGGCCCGGCACAGCCAGCTGGAGCCGCGGTGGAGGGCCCCGCTGCCGTTCAGAGCCGTGCCAGCGCTCCTGGCCCAACATCCGCCACGAGTGATTAATTGTGAGCAGCCTTCAAAGTGACCCTCCTGGCTTTATGGGAAGGATTCCAGCTCCTTGTGTTCCCAGACTCACTGTGGCTGCAGCCACACAAAGGGTTGTGTCTCCATTTGCTCTGGGCTGCGGGCTCCTTAGGCTGCCCCGGATCGTGCTCCATGCCTGCCAGGTGTAGGGAGGAAGTTGAATAACATTTGAGAGACGATGGTGGTGAGGAGTTTAGGAACAAAGTCACTGATGAAGTAAGAGCACCAGGACAGCATAGCTGCTGGGGAGGACCTCCCATCTCCTTCTCTGTGGGGACAGGGGTGTCCCAGCTGACAGAGTCACCCGCCCCATGGAGAGCTTCCCATTTTGGGGACATCTACCCAAATCTGTCACTTCACCTCTGTTCCGTTCTCCCAGAGGAAAACCTCTCTTTCATCGCTCTCACAAGTGCTTTACTTGGCAAAAACTCAACTCCTGTGTCTCAGTTCCTGCTCCACGTGCTGAGCACAGGGCAGCTCCCGTGTCCTCCCTGGTGCTCTCTCTGTCTTGGTCTCTGCAGCCTGGTGTGGATGTGCCGTGTGGTCTCCTTCACCACTATTCCATGCCAAGGACTCATCTTTGCCCAGTGCTGGGTGAGCGGCTGCTTGGGCAGCTGCTTCACCCCGTGACAGTTGTTCAGCCTGTGAGTCATGAGATCAGTCACTGCTCATGTATCTCACCAAGTCCCTAATCCTCAACTTTTTACATATTCCACGGGGTTTCCACATAACATACAAATAAAAGTGATGGATCTGGTACTGGGCGCTCATTTCCCAGCTCACCTTCCACCTTGGCTGGCACAGGAGCCTGCACTGCCATGGCTGCACGAGGGGATGCAGAACAGGAACCAGTGGAGTTACAGACAGTGAAAGGGTTTTTTTCAAGTTTATTAGGAACTAATGAATCCTAACCCTGGCATTCCTTCATTACTGTATGGGAATAATAGAACAGTTAATAAGGAAAAAAAGCGAAGTGTTCAGTGAACACTTGTATTGGTGCTTGGGAAGAGGCAAGATGATGTATCTCAGCACAGAATGATGAATTCTTCATATTCCAGCTGTAATTAGGCAGCGAATTAAACAGCAGGTAGGAAATGTGGACATGTTGGAATCAGCAAGGCTGAATTATTTACAGGAGTTGTAGAAGATGTGGTCAAGGTCTTTTTCATGTATGGGTGGCAACAGTCAGTTTTGGGGTGGAGAGGACTTGCACAGGGCTCAGATTAATAGATTCATGTGTTCACAGGAGAGGAAAAATGATGGACAGGAAAGACTGTAAAAACCAGGAAGTGCTCTCAGAATCACCTTATAGGAAGATCTGATGAGCTCAATATATTTAGCTTATTGGAGAAAAGGTTAAGAGGTAATTTCAACACCGTCTGTAAATACCTGTATAGGAACAGAAATTTGGTGAGAGAGCTCTTTATCAGATAAAATGTACCAGGATCCAGTGACAGTGGCAGAAGGAAGACAACTCAGGCCAGAAGTAAGGCCCAGATTTCAGCAGTGAAGGCAATTAACCACTGGAACCACTTAGCCTGCGTCACTGTGATCTCTCTGGCACCAGCAATATTCAAGTCAGGATCAGATTTTCTGACAGTTCCATCATTGTTCAGGCAGGAGTGACATAGGGGCAGACCTGTGATGTAACTTTGTGCTGAGCAGCAAAGCTTGGGTAGTCCAAGGGCTCCTTTGGCCACTCCCTGGCTCCAGGTCTGCCATTGCTCTTCCACGAATCTGCCTCTTCATTGCATGGCTTTCCTTGGCCATGGAGCTGCTCGGTAGGTGGACATGGGGTGCCTCAGCCAGCACCGTGGGCTCTGCTCTGTGTGGGGACTTGGAGCAGGCAGAGCTCAGGGTGGAGACAGACAGAGTGGCTGCAGCTGCCTGCAGTTCCTGGGCTGGTGATGTGCGCTCAGTGCAGGATTTTGGGGGCAGCGTCCCTGAGGTACCCATTCCCACGCTTCTCCAGTCTGTAGGGTCCTGTGACGCTGTACGTGGGGTCGGTCGCCCTCTAAACCAGAGGTGAGCTGGTTTGTTGGCTGGAGAAGCACTGGCTCATCTTGTGTGTACTGGAGCTTTGGCTGGGGAATGGGAAGTGTCATGGCCAGCCCTCCCCATCCTGCTGCCACAGCCAGCCCAGGCTCTCAGTCGTCCCAGAGACACTGGCACCATGCGGAGTTTTTTGTTCTGATGGTTTGTAACCCACGCAGGTCAGCTTTGGTAGGAGCTGGGGTGTCACGTAGTTACTTAGCATGTGCACATGTCCAAAACCATGCTCTGCAAGGGCAGCGCTGAGAAAGGAGGGAGATTTCCTGTGTCAGAGCATCTGCGAGGCCCAGTGCAAGGCAATGGCTCCTGCTGTGTGCAAGCTGGCAGATCCTAATGGCCCTGCTACAGAGCTGGGCTGGGAAGCCTCGGTCACCCACAGTTCGGATCAGTGATTCCGTGCAGACGTTCACTGTTGGCAGAGCTGGGAAGAACACCTGTCCATCTGTCACTCCAGAACGTGCCCCACCGTGCCTGGGAACGGTATGGGTGCTCAGCATGGTGGCCAGCTCCCAAGGAGAACGCACAGGTTCACCTCTCCATCCTGGGGCTCCTGGTTGGTGGGAGCCAGCCCATATGTTCTGGACTCATGGGAATTGTTCAGGAGGAAGGACCCAACAATGTCCAGGTAACAGCATGCAGTGCTTCATTTAGAGACCCAACCTGAGAGACTCTCGACTCTGGACTGGCTCTGGGGCACAGCTGGGTCTGGGAACAGCAGCCACAGGGTCATCCCGGGATGACTGCCTTCCTGCCACAGCAGCTGCCAGGCCACTGACGGGGCGGGGGGGAGTTATGTCCTCCCCAGCAGGGTTTTCACAGGCAGGCAGCTCTACCAGGCTCCTTGGCTCTCACCTCTCTTCAAGAACCAGTTGGTTTCTGGGAGTAGAGAAGTTTCCCACTAGCTGGAGCTGCGTTCCAGTCCAGCTCAGGGTCCTGAGTAGCCACAGATTTTGGGGAGGCTTTGAGACATGTTCAGCTGCGGGCTTCAGCCAGGCACTGGGGAGCCAGTACACTAAGGTGACTCACAAAAATCCTGGTTTTTATTTGGAATAAATGATGATGTATTGGCAACAAGTGGTTGAGGGGCAGAGTGATGATGACTCCTTGGGACACTGTTTGACAGACAGTGAATAGCATTAACCTGCACCGTGCTGTTGGCCTCTGCACTACCAGAGAAAACAGGGTTTGCTCCATGGCAGGGTGTCCTCACCCATCCTGGAGCACCTCCATCACCATCTTGAGCCACACTGACAGTCCCTCTGCACCGTGCTGCAACAGCAGCATCCCTCTGCCTGTGAAGGAGCAGGGCCTGGCACTCCAGAGGAAAGACCTGTCCTGTACTTGGCCATAATCCCGGGGGATCCCAAAACTGCTCTCCAGCTGGTGCCTCTTTAAAAGTCAGCATGGCCCATTCCCTCTGCCAAAGCTGGTTTCCTTCACACTGTAAGGGCCTGGTAGCAGCATCCAGCATAATGTCGCCAGGAAGTTTCACCAGACATTATGTATTATTTTGCCAAATTGCTCTTGAAAATATTAAAGAGATGCTAAAAAGATCCTCAAGTGATTCTGCAAATTATCTCCTTCCTGACCAGTGGTGCCCTTTTGGCTAACTCACCTTTATCCTGTTCCCTGAGCAGCACCACCTTAATGAAGAATTCCCAGTTTGCTCTGATCCAGGTGTTTCACCGAAGCATCGGGGCTGCCACATGTCATGCCTGGGAAAAGGCCATTCTGGTTTTAGGTCATTTTCCATCCAGTGCACCTCATCAGTTGGGCTGTACTGAAAAGGCATCACGGAGCCATGTGAGTCTCTTTTGAGGGAGTTGAGGAAGCAGTGACTGGGAGAGGGACTTGGGGAACTGTCAGCGGTTTAGGGGTTTAGTTCCTGCAGATGTTGGCTCAGAGGCAGGTAGTATTTACATGTCACCTGTCACTTGCCCAATTTACAGGGAACATATCCAGCAGCTGCCACAGTGTCACTTTCAAAGGGATGCAATTCCTGAGAGCTCTGGCCTTGCTGGGGCCACCCAGCAGCTCCCTCAGACAAACCCGAGTTGCACAGCACGAGGTCTTGTGAGTGAGCAAGTGGCTGGGCTGTGAGGGCATTCCCCCACAGCTGGGTGCCTCCAGGCAGCTGGAGTGAGGTGCAGGGAGCTTGGAAGGGCTGCAGAGGCCGATGGAAGCTGTTCCTTCTTTCAGAATGAAACCTTGGGCATTTGTGGCAGCCTGTGCTGCTCTTCGGAGGTGTGATGAAAGGCATGTCCTGGCAGGCTGGGGCTCCTGGTGTGGCTGGGTGGGGGTGCAGGGGGCAGATCTGTGCTCCCTAGGGCCCTGCAGGACTTTCCCCTCTGCAGGAGAAGCTTCTCTCAGGCCATCTGTTTCTGCTCTCCCTTCCTCACCTTCCTCTGCTCCGTGGCTGTAGCCATAGCCAGGGCTGGGGGCTTGGGGCTTGGGGCTGGCAGACACTGAGCTCTGAGCATCCCATCCCATCCCATCCCATCCCATCCCATCCCATCCCAGCCCAGCCCAGCCCAGCAGCACCATTCCCAGGACCAAGCTCATTCCGGTCCCAGGAGAGCAGCGTTGTCCCTGCTCCAGCAGCAGCAGGCTCCCTCCCACGAGGAGGCAGAGAGGAGATGGATGCAGCAGTCAGGAGCAGAGCGCCAGCTAATTACCCTTCCGAGTGTGTCTTGTAAATTAAGGGCTAATTAGAGGCAAAGTCAGTGTCATGGTTTTACACGTGTTTCTGTGGCGCTGAACAAGGGGAGGGAGGGGGAACATGCAGCAGGCAGGCTGGAGGCAGGCAACGTGGGGGGCTCTGCAAGGTCCGGGCAACATGGGGTCAGGGTCCTGGCAGCACAGGGTGCAGGCACCAGGGTCCTGGCAGTTTGGGGTGCAGGGTCCTGGCAGTTTGGGATGCAGGGCACCAGGGTCCTGGCAGTTTGGGGTGCAGGGTCCTGGCAGCTCAGGGTGCAGGGCACTGTGTCCCAGCAAGCCCTCCATCGGCACTGCTGGCAGGCGGGATCTGCAGGCGAGGCTCGCAGGTGATCCCTGCACAACAGTGCAGGGAAAGGGGATTTTTGGTCCAGGATGAGTATAGGGAAGAGGAGGGTGGGAGGTACCTGCCATGCTGGCCCTGAAGGGGTGGTGGCAATGGTGGGTGGCAGGCATGCCTGGTGCAGGTCTGGTGGCCACATCACCCCTCTGTTCAGCACTTGCCTTTGGAGGGGGTATTTGGGCTCTTGAGCTGTCCTGTCAGGCACTCAGCAGCCCTGGCCCCTGGCTATGCTTGGGCACATCTGAATAGCATCCCTTGGGTTTTCATGCAAACAGCAGGGACAGAAACATACACTTACGTACAAACTCTGGGGCTTCACGTGGGATTTTGTGGGGCTCTGCTCTTTGTAGAGTGTGGCCCAGCACAGGGATAGGTTGCCCAGGGAGGTTGTGTCATCACCCTCCTTAGAGATACTCCAAACTCAACAGAAACAGCCCAGGGCCACTGGCTCTGGGGGGCCCTGCTTGAGCCGGGGCTGTACAGGGTGATGCCAGAGCTTCCTTCCACCTCAGCCATGCTGGAATCCAGGAGAGCTGAGTGAATCTGGTTTCACACAGGAAGACACAGGTGAGCTGTCCTGGCTCCCGCTGGGGACCTGCTTCCACAGGTGTCCATTTGCTGCTGTGGAAGGCTCCCACTTGTACCAGTCCTGTCGGACCCACGGCTCGGTTCCTCGCAGCCCAGCTTTGTGATGCCTGCAGAGGGGTCTGTTCAGCGGGGCTGGAGCTGTGGGTGTGTGGCATCTGGAGCTGTTCTGTGGTCCTGCCCTGGGCCATGGCCAGGTGGGCTGCAGTGAGAGTTGCAGCTCAGTGTCTGTGCCTCCAGGCAGGGAAGGAGGAGACGTAGCTTTGGAGCAGGGATGGGGCCCTTTCTCTCACCCCTGAGCTCCCAGAGCACTTGCTCTGCAGTGGCTGGAGCCAAATGGCCTGAGGGGAGCATGAGAGAGGGCTGGTGGCGGGCAGGTGCAGTGGCATCCCTCGGGCCAGTGTCCTCCTTCATGGCAGATTGCCTGCAGACTGAACAGGAGGGTGTGTGCTCCCTGTCAGAACCATTTTGTTCGCTATTCTGGACATTTTGGGTTTCCTGTAATCCAAAAACACTTCACCCATTTTGCATCACTGAGTGATCTTGTCCTCTGTGACAGCCTCTAGTCCCAAAAGCACTCCTCTCCTGGGGGTTCAGGTTCCTGGGCTCAGCCGCAGCAGTTTTGAGCTAGTGGGAAAAGGAACTCCCACCTGCCCTCCCTACCTTACTGACATCTGTTCCCCTGCTTGTTCCTTTGACACCCTCCATGTGATCTCACGCTCTCCCAGTGCCCCCAGCATGGCTGGATTTCCTGCCAGGGACACACAAGAAAGTGAAATTGAGAGATGAGGGTGGGTATGCTGGTTGTGGGGTGGGTTTGGGTTTGCCCAGGTGCCAGAGGCTGTAGTGAAAATCATGACTGTGAACTCCAGCTGTGGGGAAGCTGCGTGCCAGAATCCCCAGCTGTGCCTCCCGGGGTGCTACACTGAAACCCACTAAGCTGGAGGTTCCTCTGGGAAGTGGGGTGTGCTGGGCTCTTCTGTTAGCACCTTTGGGGTGATGCACCAGCATGCCTTGGGAGAGGAGAGCCAGAGAGAGCTTGTCCTCATGTGGAGCCACCCAGGGAATGTGGCATCAGGTACGGGACAGCTTTGCCTTCTCCCACCGTGCCTCCAGGCAGCAGTCAGTCCGTGCTGAGTTCCTCTCTCTTGCAGGTGCTCCCCACTCGACCAGCAGCACCTCCCTGCACTCGGAGCGCTCCATCAGTGGCATCAACCTCGTGGGCTTCAGCTCCAAGCCGGACGGGATGCACCAGCGCTCCTACTCTGTCTCCAGCGCAGACCAGTGGAACGAGGCCGTGGCGATCCCCGGCAGCTGCCCCAACCCCTGTGAGTAGCCCTTCTGGCCCTTCTCCCCTCAACCGCGGCAGGTAGGGGGGATCATTTCGGCAATGGGGCAGTTCTGAGCTCTGCCCTGTGATTGTGAGCCCAGACTTTGCTCATGCATGTCAGACACAGCCTCTGGGCCTCGTTGGGGCTGTCCAGTAAGGGTAAGGGTCAGCTGGCAGTGTCCCAGCCGGGGAAGAAGCTGTCCTGCAAGGCATGGAGAAGCTCCAGCCAAGGGACACTGCTCTGCAGCAGGATGGCTCCAAGCCCTGTGCTCTGATCTTGCTCTGAGCTCACCATGCTGGGGTACCACTGCTTTCTCCCATCACTGCACCTTGTGGGCACCCCCATCTCCGAGATTTCGGGGCAGTTGAAGGAATAGGAGTGATTCCTGTCTCTGGAGCGCACACTGAGCACGGCCTGCCCCCTCCCCCCACGCTCACTCGCTCTCAGTGATGTTTCAGGACAGTTGAGTGAATTAAAATAATTCATACATTTCCCAACGTAGCCACTTTGCCGAATTGGAAAATAAATGCTTTTGTGCTGCATTCATCACTCCTTCGTTCCTGGCTCTGCCGCCGCACTAAAAAAGCAGTTAAATGCACATCAAGAGTGGAGGAGCCATTTCCATGCCTGCTCGCCCCTTGTAGTTCTCATTAGCGCGGCAGCCGCCCCCCCGCCCGCTCCCAGGGGCTTTCGCAGTTTAAAGGAGCCTCTTTATGATCATTACCGGAGTCCGACTGTGCGGGCGCCATTTGCAGCTGAGGAGGCTCCTCATTTGTAACTGTGAAAAACTATCAATTTCAGCGCGCCTGATGCAGCGGCTCCATCATTGGCCCCATCAGCTCCCTGCTGGAAGCGAATTAATCAGACTGTTACTGCTGATGGGGCAGCGCGGGCGAGGGGAGCGGAAGGGCGCAGCACTGAGCGGGGATGTGCCGGCAGCCCTCTCGCCTTGGACGCGGGGGCAGCGGGGCAGCCCGCGCCGGAGGAAGCACATTGCGAGTGGGGACTGGGCACGGGCGTGTCTGCTTGTCCCCGTGCCGGGAGAGGGTCCCCACCGCAGGTGGCACCTTACCTGGCCCGCAGGAGCCGTGAGCACAGGCAGCAGGAGCCCCCGTGCCCCGGTGGGCACAGCAGCAGGTCTGATGCCCTCGTGCAGCTCTGCACAGCGCACGTGTGGTACCGTGGCACAGATCGGTTTTGGGGCATGATCCCTCTGCAGAGCAGCCCCTTGCCCCAGTGCCCTCCTGCCCCAGGAGCTGTCGTGCCTGTCATCCTTCCTCCCAGCAGCCCCTCAGCGGAGCTGGGAGCTGGTGAGGCCATGCTGTGGTTTCACTCTGCCCTGCCCTTGCCTGGCTGTCAGGACAGCAAGCCAGCCCGGCCCATGCTCCCCATCCCTCTGCCCTCTGTTGCTCTGCCTCTTGTGCTACTACTCTCCATCCCTTTGCTCTGTGTCCTTCTGTTCCTGTCCATGGAGGAGCTGTCCATGCTCACAGCACCTGGACCAATCTGCCTCTTTTATGCACAGTAGCTGAACACTGTCAAATGAGAGTTGATCTGCAGGGTCTGTTGTAGCAGGAAAAGGAATAATGTTTTTAATCTAAAAGTGGGTGGGTTTAGACTAGATATAAGGAAGAGATGTTTTATTGAGAGGGTGGTGAGGCAACAGGGTCCCAGAGAAGCTGTGGTTGCCCCATCCCTGAAAGTATCCAAGGCCAGGTGGGTCAGGGCTGGGAGCACCCTGGGATAGTGGACGTGTCCCTGCCCGTGGCAGGGGGTGGAACTGGATGAGCATTGGTCCCTTCCAACCCAAACCATTCTGTGATTCTTGGCTGCTGCTCCTCCCAGTGATGTGGAGGGGTGAGACACCAGCTCAGTGCTCACTGTGTGTCCTGTATGCTGGTGGCTATTCATCCACTCTCAGGTCCCACCACACTGTGCTGGACCCCAAGCCCTGTGTTAGTGCTCCACGACTCGTCACTGGGCCAGCTGTTCTGGAGGGCCTGCGGCACGCCATGGGCCACCAGCCTGGGGGTCCCAGGCAGTTCTCAGGGCTGCATCCCTGTCTGTGTCCCCCACAGCCACAGCTGACAGGAGTGCATGCTCAGTGTCATGAGGGAGGTGGCATTTGGTGGGTGGGCAGCGCTTTCCACATGGCAGGGCGTGCTGGGCTGAGCAGCACAACCACCCCTCCATCAAGGGGCTGAGCTGAGCGAGGCTGTCCTGCACCACGCCCGAACCAGGCTCTCTGCTGTTTCCAGTTCTGCATGGCAGGGCAGGTGAGGAATATTCCTCTGCTCAGAGCTGATTTTGGCCACGTGCCAAGGCTGTAGGCTGCCATCCCAGCTCCCAGGGACAGGCTGTCTGCTCTGGCTGTGCCCTGGAGAGTACATGGAAGAGCAATGGGATGGGGCCGTACGGTCATATAAATGTGCTCCAGCACACTCTGTATCTGTCCCTTGTGCAGGAGCTCTGCAGCCCACCTGTGGGGTCCCAGGGTCCCCTGTAAGGCTGGCTGGTTTGGAGAGGGGCCCAGGAGGTCCCAGGTGTGCCTGTGAAGGGTTCCCTTGGTGAGACAGAGCTCTAGAAGTCCTTGGATGGGTCAGAGGGGTTCAGTTGTCCTACTGGGGAAGGAGAGAGAGTAAGCAGTGCCTGACCTAGCAGAGGGAGTGTGTTCCATGTGCTGCCCCCACCCCATTGCTATCCTGTCTCCATCCCACAGGGGCACTGGAAGTCCCCAGCTCTGGTGTGGGCTGCTGGGCAGTAAGAGCAGGGGTATGGGTGATAACCCCTCGGGAGTTGCTGGGCTCATGGCAGGCCACAGGAGTGGAGTGCAGCAGTGTGTGACCCCTCTTGCTGAGCCTGGAGTGGGGCAGGGTGCCAGAGGCGTGGGATTTGGCCCAGGGAGCATCCTGGTGAGCAGGTGGGCAGCAGAGGGAGGATGGAGGCACCACACGTAGCCACTGACATGAAAGTTCAGGTCCCCTGTGACATACAGCTGGGAGCTGAAGGTGCTTCACACCTGCTCTAAGCACGGTCCTGTAGCAGGATCAGTAATTTATATTTATAAAACCCGAGTCTGATTTTATTAGATTTATCTCTCTTAATTGTCAAGAGTGAGCTATTTCCCCATGGATAAATAGCAGCAGAAACACCCTACTAGTGTGTGTCAGTGCAGGAGAAACCAGAGTTGGGAGATTTCCAATGCTGCAACCTCTCTCAGCTGTGTGAGGGGCACACCGGCTGCACCTCGATCCCTGCCTGGGGCATCTCCTGGCCTGTGGCCCTCTGTGTCCCTCTCCACCCCACTGTTGGTGTTTGTCGAGACAGACCAAGCCCCAGGGAGCCAGTCCGACCAAACCAGGATGAACCAGGGGAGCAGAGGACGGGCTGGGGTGGGAGAAAGGCTTGGCAGGTCCCTGCTGTCCCACTGCTGGAGCTGCTGCCCTTGTGCAATGCTGTGATTCCTTTCTTAATTCCAGTTGCCACAGAACATGGAAATGGGAAGTGAGGACTTGATGGGAGACACTGGACTGTAGCAGAGAGGACAGCAAGCTGCCCAGGGCAGAGGTCCTGGGCATGGAGCTGCCATCTATGCCCTGGGGGTGGGTGGACACTGGAGAGGCAGGAGTGGATTTAGGAGAGGGTTAACAGTGCAGCGAGGGCTCCTGCGCCTCGTTGCCTTCCCCGGAGTCTGCATTTTTATGCTGATTGGAAGCCTGCGCTGTGTGTGCTGCTGAAATTGAATGTCAGGCTTTTGATTTTGTTGCTGGTCTCTAATGAAATTTGACATTTAATGGTGAGTGCAGCGGCAGCGTGTGTGTGTGTGATCGGAGCTTGATTAGCGCACTCTAATTGACAGTAATTAGGCAGCTCCCTGATTGTTTCTAATTCTGCTATTAATTGTAAGGAACAGTATGATTGAGGATAAATTTGGTGCGTTGCTGCTGGGGATGCAGCTTCTTCAGCTCCGTATCGGAAGCCTATTGAGCCCATCATGCTCAGGTTCCTGAGTGTGGCAACCCCAGTCACCTCGTCTGGCAGAGCAGTGCTGGGAGGGCAGTGCTTCTGCAGAGGTTCTGCAGATCCTGGGGCCTGGATCTGCCCCAGTGAGGCCAAGATCACCCTCTGGGCCTGTCCCTTCCCAAAATGCTTGTGCAGCCCTGTGAGGACACTGCCCTGTGAGGGAACTGCTTCCCCAGGAACATGAGTTTGGGAGTGGGACATCCAGCTGCTCCAGAGGTGCTGCTGTGCGTGTCCCGGCTGCATGGATGTCCCTGTGTGATCGTTCTGCATGGATCCCAGTGTGGAGCAGGTCCAGCCTGAGTGCCCAAGGAGCTGCCAGCCCTGAGCTGGAGCGGGTGTTGCAGCGGCCCTGTGCCATGGAGCTGAGCAGGTCCTGCCCTGTCTCATGGGGTAGTGTGGGTCGAGCCAGGCAAGTGCTGGGGCTGGCTCCAGAACACTTCGGTGTCTCTGGAAAGAGGAGACTGTCACTGTCCCACTGTACATGACTTGCCTTATCTTTGTCCCCAGCTAATGGTACAGCCGACTCACTCAGCTCCAGCCCAAACATTTCCAGTGCTGCCAGCCCGAAGCTGGAGCCGCCTCCGTCACCACATGCCAACAGGAAAAAGCATCGCAGGAAAAAGAGCACAGGGACAACTCGGCTTGATGGCCCCAGCACGGCAACAGAAGGTAGGAAGGGTCTGCCTGGGGAGCAGCTCTGCTGGCTCAGAGTGCCAGGCACCCAGGGGTCCTGTGGTGCTCGGTGGGTGCCTGGGGCTTGGAGTGCTTCTTATGCAGGGCTCAATGGTGACCTGGGGCTCGGAGCACTCATTGTCCAAGCAGCTTGTGCTGAGGCAGGAAGGAGCAACCAGCCTCTCTGATCTGCCTTTTCCTCCATGTCCCACATGCCGTGCAGAACCACTGTCATGCCTGCGCCTGCAGACAGTCACTGGTAGTTAAAATTACTAACTGCAGTAGCAGACCTGAGAGCACACCATATGGTTAAGGTGTGCTCTCAGACACTTTCCACCACAAGGACCTATTTCTGTTGACTTGTAAATTGGCCAAGCTTTCATAATTTAAAAGACCTGTGCTGGGCATCTGCCTCAGGCTGAGGGTATTTTGGAAAAGCTTGTCTGCTTCAGGGGACCAGCTGAACGCGTGTGCGTTGCTTTCCCAGTGCTCAGAGTAATGATGGTTTTTGTGTTGAGAAATTCTGGTGTCTGTGGTTGCTGGAGAGGGACCAAAAGCTTGACATGGAGGCTGCAAGGCATAGGGGAACGTTCTGCTGGGAAAAGACACCAAATCTCTACCAAATCAGGTAGAGATGAGCCTGGCAGCCACATTCTCCAAAGCCTGCATCTGTGCTTAGCTGCTGGAAAAAGTGAGATTTGACTTTATTCTTGGTCATCCTGTCCCACAGCACTCAATAAGCTTCTGTAGTGAACCAAAGTAAAGATGTAATTCAGAGGGGAGGAGGATTCAGTACAAGTGTTTGAAGCTAACAGTTGCTGCAAAACAAACCAGAAAATATTAGTCTGTACCTGAAAGTGCTGCAGCTGTCGTGGCACCTTGCTCCAAATCACATGTCTGCCTGCAGTCCAGCTGCCCCGGTGTCCCATAGCAGAACAGCTCTTGTCAAGTTCTTGTTCTTGGAATGATTGCATTGAAGGCGTGCAGAGTTGGGCAGCTCTGTTGTTCCTTTTTAGCTGTTGTAGTTGTCTGCATCTGAAATGCATGAGTCTCAGGCAGGCTTCCCCTCTATGGTGGTTGATTGAGGAACCTTGAGCATCGTTTGAGGCTGTCATACCCACTGGTGTCTCCTGGATAGCAAGAAGTGTTGCCTGTAGTTGCACTTTTTTCTTAGCTCTGCGTGTATGTTATCTCCTCAGCCATTGTTGCCCTTTCCAGATTGGTTTGCAGTTCTCAGCCCAGTGCTTGGGAAAAGGAGAGGCTCATTCTTTGTGTGAATAGTGGGATAGTGAAGGAGGGAATGATTTTGCACCCCCCCACATGTAAAACTGAGAAAGCATGTGCTGAAGTCCTGTAAATAAAATGTTAAGAAAGAGTTTAAAGGAGGTCCCAAAGCTGACCTCGGTGTGATGATTTGGTTTATTATGTGGATGGACATGAGGGCTCTCAGCTGACCACGATGAACACTGAAAAGCACAGGACTGATGTGTCAGTGCTTGCAGAGGAAGTCTGGTCCTGCGGCTGCTCAGTGCAGCTGACGGAGTGTGAGAGGTGCAGATGCTGGGACCTCATGTTACACAGAATGTAATGCAATTTCGTAGTGGAAAAGGTAATTGAAATGTGGAAACACTTTTATGAAGCAGTAATATGGACTAACCACTGCTTGAAGTCTTAAAATTTGATTAGTTCCTTTTCAACAACACATGTGTGCTTGGCAGAATTCCCAGCCCTCTGCTCCCAGACGCACAGACTGGAGGACCTCCTCCTTGTATGCCCAGGACAGGAGTCTTTGAGCAATCCCAGTATTTCCATGATTTCGCAGGGAGGTTTTTTCAGACACATGCTCACTCTTTTTGTCCTTCCTGGTTTGGCAGCATCCCTGGAAGATGGAGTGATGGGGGTGGAGCCATGTGGCAAGCATGAGGGCATCAGAGTATTTTTGTTGATTCCTGCACTGGTCCTTGGCCATGCTAGTCAGCTGGGCAGAGATCTGTCTTACCTGAAGTGGTACCTGTGTCTTGTCTCAGGTTGATATGGTTCATTTAAAGCCCTATCAGGTGCTGGGGCAATGTAACTTTTCCTACAGTGTGAATTCCTTGGCATTTATCAACACAGAACTTCATTTGCCAGCGAAGTGTCAGTTACCAAACTTCATCTGTCACTGCACAGACTTTGTGCGCCGTGGATCCTCCTGCCAGAGCCTCTGGCACCAGTAGCAGGAGCAGGAGGAATCCCTGCTCTGTGATCTGCAGTGCTGCTGGTGCCCCAAGTGCATGGCAGCAGGTGGCTGAGCTGCTCCAGTGTTGCAGTGGGAAGGAGCAGTGTGAGCACCATGGGAGGGATGAGGAGAGCATGGCACAGCAGAGGGGGCATCCGTGACCCGCAGTCACACGGGCAGCCCATCCCCCATGTCTCCAGTGTGAACCCAGACTTTCCAAGCCCCTGTGTCCTTCTCCAGTGGGTGAATGGGTGCAACACCTGCCAGCTCAGCGCTGTGGTCAGGCAGAGGTGATAGAACCAGCTGCTCCCAGACCTGTGCTGGGGCACAGTGGTGCCATGGGCTGCTGCATGGTGGGTTTCTGGCTTTTGGTCAGGTATTGACAAACTGACCTCGCATTTATTTTTTTAAGTAATCTAGTATATTAGAAAATTGATCCAATTGCAAAATTTGAGTTCCAGAGGCTGGGTCAGTTCTGTCATGCTCCCAGCCTGCCCTGCATCAACAGGACCTGTTGCTGTGGGCAGCGTTCCTGCCAGCAGAACCGTGCTCCGAGTCCATGGCAGAGGCCACTGTTGCTGCACTTAGAGCTTCCCAGCTTGGACCTGTTGCAGCCAGTTCCAGCAGCAATGAGCTGTATGCCCCATTTTGGCATGAGGGGGACATCCTGATCAGGAGAGGACCGTGTGCATCCCTGTGCTCAGCGTGAATTACGGAGCTGGGTCACACACTCCTTTTCATGCAGATGATCCCCCGCCTGCCATGTGCCTGCTGCGCGGCTCCTGCCTGTGGTACCTTTGTGAGTGACTTGGTTGGTCTCTCTCCTGCTCCTAGCTCTGGGACTGCTCCAAGAACTGATGCAGCTCTGGACACTGTGACAGCTCATCACCAGGACCAGCAGGCCAGGGCAGAGGCAGAGACAGAGGAGCAAGTGACTCTGGGACTGGTGTTCAGGTGGCCACCCATGATGGGTCACTGCCCTGCATGAGAAGTGGAGACTGGCAACAAGTACAAGGAGGTGCTGAGCCTCTGCTTGAGGTCCCATCCCAGTGTCTGAATGGTCCAACTGTGAATCCTGGGCTGAGCATTGCCCCTCACCATGGGCATGGCCAATTTGTGTCATGGACTGGTGTCCATAAGTATGATTGACTCCCCCTTGAATCTTTTTTAGCTGCTTTTGAACTGTTACAGCAGTTGTTTTCAGAGCAGGGTGATTTGAGTTTTTTGCTTTCGCACAGTCAACACGGTGAAAGTGTGAAATCCCTGTGCCAGGAGCGGGGCTGCCAGGTCCTGTGGCAGAGCTGCCATCCCTTGTGGCCGAGCTGCTGTCCCCTCACGGTGCTCATCCCTCTGTTCACTGTCCTGGCAGGAGCATGGGGACAGCCCAGTAAGGAGCCGTGCTTCCCACTAGCTCGTGTTATTGTAGCTGTGCCGGTGTGGGGAGCACTGTGGAGGGACCCCCCCACCAAAACTTCTTACCCACCAGGAGCTGCATGGGGCCAGGCAGGTTGCCAGGCTCAGCCTCTGTCACAGCATCCCTGTGGGCAGGAGCAGCCCGGGGGGTATGTGAGGGAGCAGGTTTGGGCTGTGCCCAGGCTGCCTGCACCTGCCTGCACCCGCCCCATGCCCGTGAGCTAGGCACGAGCAGCTCAGGTTAGCATCCTGGGAAAGTTGGTGAGGTCTGGGGATAAATTGCCATCAGTTTATCTCATTTAGGAGGTAATCAGAGCCAGGGACGTGCAGAGCAATTGAATCTTAGTTGTTCTGAAGTATCATAAATCAAACGAGCTGTTGCTTTTTTACATGGGCTCATGTTAAAGAGAGCTCAGTGTCAGGCTGCCAGGGAGCATCCGCAAACTATGGCAGGCGTGGGATTGGGCTGCCGGAGATGTCACCAAACTGGGGAGTGCTGCACAGGCTGTCAGGGAGCACCCACAGGCTGGCAAACGTGTATCAGGGTGTCAGGGGACGAAGATGCTCATTCCCATGGTGGAGTTGCAGTGTCAGCCTGCAAGGACCATCAGGAAAGTCTGCTCTCATGAGAACCCAGCAAAGCTCTGTGGCCAGAAGTGCCCTATCCTGCCACGGAGCAGCCCACAGCCCCCCTGCAGCCGCACTCCCCTTTGCCTGGACCCTCGGCCCCTGTCCAGGCTGCCAGGAGGGCCAAAGAGCCACCAGACACAGCTGAGGGCAACAGCACCTTTGCGACGCTCCCTGCTCCAGTCTCCCCATGGCTGCCAGAGCTCCAGGGATAATGAACTTCTCATGTGCTTAAAGAGTGATGCAGGGTGCATGGCGAGAAGCTGACAGCCCCTTAATGTGCTTCTCAGTGGCGGCCAAACGACGCGGTTTTGTCTTTGTTTTTTAGTTTTAAAACCCACAGGAAATTGATGGCCAGTAAAGAGTTGTGTTGGGGCGATGTGCGTGATTAATGCCAACTGTCAGGGGCTGTCGAGGCCGATCGTGGCAAGCCAGGAGTGTGAGGCTGAGCCGTGCTCACCAGATTGCTGGGGATTCCAGCTGCTATCGCTCAGCTCCCGCCTGCCCCACACAGCTTGTGTCACCCGCACGCGTCCTTCCACCAAGCCTCTTAATTCAGTGCTAACAAGTCACTCCAGCTCATTACAGACCCTGGAGCTCCCTGCTCCATCCTGGCGGGAGGGAGGCAGCCTGTGCTGGGCATCTCTGTGGTTCAGCCAGTTCCCCGTCTCCAGCAGCTCCCACCCCCTCAGTCTGTGGTTCCTGAGGGACCTTATACAGCTCCATGTTACCCCTCTGAGAGACCCTCATGTGCACACCCCTGACCCTGCCACAGGCCACTGCTCACACCATGAAGCTCACACCATCCATGCCCTCCCTCCTGTGACTCCTGCCCTGATGCCTGCTGGCCCGTCTGCCACCTCCGAGGCCCGCCCCCGCTGTGCACATGCTGCACCCCACATTGCATCCTCCCCACCAGGTACACAGAAATGACACTCTTTGACCCTTACATGACCCCCCTGCACACCCCTATGTACCTGTGGTGTCCCTTGGGAGCACCTGCTCCTTCTGGCACACTGTGTCCTTCCCCACATGGGCAACACATGTTGGGACCCCACTGTATGCCCTCTGTTGTACAGCTCAGTGTGCCCATCCACGCTTGAGCCCCCGCTGCTGCCGCCCCCATCCCCCATGCAGTCCCTGGTGGGGATGTGCCAGCTCAGCCTGGGGCACTCCGGGATCTGGGGGCGCTGGGACAGCAGATGCTGGGGGGTCTCCATAGCGCTGTTCCTGCTGCGCTCTCCTGGCGGCTGTCCCCGCAGAGGGGCCTGTCCCCGTCGCACTAATACAGGTTGGGAATATTGGGTTTAATGATCTGCAAAATGAGGAGGTAGCGAGCTGACATTTACGAATGGTGCTGCATCCTTCTCTTCCCAGACGCCTGCTAATTTGTTGATATCCCAAACACCTCATAATGATGTGGTACAGTCACAGCTTGCAAACAAGCATCCCGAGGCCAGGGGCTGCTGGCTGCCCTGCTCCAGGACCCTCCTCACAGGCTTCGCAGCTGGAGAGCGGAGATGTGGGCCAGGTCTGACAGGACCTGCCCCTGGTTCCTGCCATGTGCCCCACATGCTGGAGGCGTCCCCCACCTCCTCCCTATGTGACTACCCACTCTCCAGGGCCTCTGGAGGCACTTCTACTATGCCAGCAAAAAGTGGGAGAAGGGCTGGGAGTGGGAAGACAGCATGCAGGGAGAGGCTGGATGTGGCTGGGAAATGGTGAAGAGCAGAGGTGACAGAGGAGACTTGAAGAGTGGGGCTCAGTGCCAGCTCTGCTTCCTGTTTTGCTAATGTTGAGTGGAATCCTGCTCCTCTCTGCTGGACCTGCTGGGATGCAGGGAAGGTGTCCTACACTATCCTGCACCCATCTGCTCAGGAAGGAGCCAGCTGGGGAGCTGTCTGGCATGGAGGGCTCTTTGAGCCTGGTGTGCTGGCATGGAGATGCTCCTGCCATTCCCTGTGCTGAACTCCCCCTTCCCACGGGGGAAGAAAGTGCTGCCCTGGGCCTTTGGGCTGGCGTGGGGGAGCTCTGTCCAGTGCCCTGTGTAGAGAGGGAATTGCTGTGCCGTGTCCAAGTGCTCGGAGCACGGTCCTGCCGCACTGGGTGGGGACCAGAGGGACATTGTTCCATCCTCTGTCCTCACAGAGCTGCTTTGTATCCCAGCTTCTGGGACAGGGGAGCAGCCCCCCTATATTGCTGCTTGTGCTCTGAGAGTGCTGTCCCAACCTGTGTGGGGGCACCTCAGGTAGGGGTGAGGGATGGGGCCAGCCTGCCCCACTGCAGCTCCCCGGGGGAACACGCTGCCTGGGGTGACCTGCTGCACTCCATGGAGAAGCAGGGTGTCCGTGGAAAAGGAGGTGGGAAGTACTGCTGCTGTGGCTCCGCGTCATGGTCCCCACAGGAGGGTCTCTGGGCTGGGCACCAATGCAGGGTGTAGCCAGAGCCCTTTGCAGAGCAGGACCAAGCTCTGCCTCAGCCCTGTATTGAAGCTTAGGCATTTTTAGCCCCCAACCCCATCTGCTCAGAGCTGTGCTTCCCCCCCACTCAGAGCATAGAGAGGGGACTTGGCACGAGCTGTGAGAGCAACACTCCGTGTCACTGCTGCTCCCCTTCCCTTTCCTCTCTGGCATCCCACAGGTGTCACTGGGACACATGGTTGCACTGGGCACCTCACTGCCAGGACTGCTTTGAGCAGCAGATGCAAGCTCCCTTGCATCTTGGTGGGCACTTCCCTTCCCTCCTGCTGTCCCTTTGGTCTGGCTCCCAGCCGGGCACACAGGATGTCCATTCCCTCATTCTTGGCAGCCCCGTGGTGCTGCTCTGCTGTCCAGAGGATGCTTCCCCCCAAGGCTGCAGTGTTGGCAGAGGGAGGGTGACTGCCCTGGGGCTGCTCATCTCACTGCAGTCCCTGCCTGAGTCGTCTTGGCTGCTGGTGGGGTCTGGGTGGCATGTGGCCCTGCTCTCCTGGCCCTGCCCTCCCTAATCCTGCTCCTGTTCAGAGCCCTTGTTCCTGGGCGGTGTTGGAAGGGGGGTCATGGGGTTAACACCCATTAGCAGAGCCGGCTCACACCAAACTCTGCTCAGCAACTCTTCACGGAGCTCAGTCTTTAAAACATCATCAAAAAATCATCAAGAGAGAGAGAGGCAGCGCACTCATTTCCACTGCCCACTAATTCTAATGGAGCTGGTGTAATGGGCTCCCACCAGTGTGCTGGGGGCAGCTGGGGGGCCGGGCTCTGCCGTCTGACCCCCGGGTAGCTGCTCACTTGGAGGCAGCTGGGAAGGGCTCCCTGCTCCTGTAGGAGTGGCTTTCTCTGAGGTCTGAGCCCTGTCAAGTTGGAGCTGACAAGCGCTGGGACTTCTCTGAGAAGGAGCCTGTGCCCAAGTGTGGGGCAGGGGAGGGAGCTCTGCCAGCTCTGCTTCAGCAGAGGCAGTCTGTTCTGCTTATGTCATCTGCTTGGTGCTACCCTTTCGTCCGGCCAGAAATGGCCCTGCTACATTGGGAACCTGTACCTCTCCTCAGAAGAAGCTGCGAATGCCCACTACTTTCCCTAAAACAACGACTTGAGTCTGATCCAACTTGTATGGGTGCCCTGGGGAGCTCAGGAACTGGTCCCAGGCCGTCCCAGAAGGTGGGTCTCAACAGTATTCAATGCTGCTGCAAGTCCTTGATTCCCTTCCCAACTCTGCTGATCCTCACGTGTGAATCCAGGGGTGTGATCCCACAGTGTCACACTTTCCTGTTGTAGTCCTGCTATGCTGAGGCCTCCAAAGGGATCCAGCCCCATAGTGCCATCCTGCACTATGAGGTGGGGAGTTTGCCTTAGTGCAGCAGAAAAGCTGTGGTCCTTTGTTAGCTCTTCCCGGGCTCCGAGAGCAACAGGCCCTTTGTTCGGCCTGAAGCTGGAATCCAGGAGGCACAAAGAAGGAAGGGAACGGAGGTCCTGTGTCTTGCAGAGCTGGCGCCAGGGCTTTGGTTGGACTAGGACTGCTCCCACGGCTGGGACTGGGCAGCCCCAGAGCTGTGGAATGTCCCTCAGCTGTGATAGTGGGAAAGTCCATCCGAGTCAGGTTGGAGCCCCAGAAATTTCTCTCCCAGAAGGAGGGAGCCTCTTGCCCTAATATGAATGTCCTGAGCAGAGTGCTGGGAGCCACATGGAGCCCCCCAGCCCCAGCATGGTGCCTCAAGGAGCAACAGTGAGCCCCACGCCAGAGCCCTGGGCAGGCAGAGCAGGCATTTGCTTCCCTGGGAAGCATACATGTGCAGGAAGGCTGGGGCTGGGATTCCTGTCTGTCTGTTTGGTGGGGAGGTGCTCACCAAACAGGAGACAGGAACAAGAAGGATGCAGCCACGTGAGCCCACAGCAGGAATCCTCGCTGTGTCCTGCTGACCACGATGTCCTGCTTCCTGCTGTGCAGAAGGGGCTCAGCAGCAGGAAGGACTTTAAGTGCATCCAGTGTTTCCCGAGTCCAGGCAGCTGGCTTGGGCTCTGCAACACAGTGGCAGCAGCCACAGGTGGCTCAGACCATGGAAGGATGAGGTTTGAGCAGAACAGGGCCTGTTCTGGTGTGTCAGGGTCCTCCAGGAGCACTGTCTGCAGACGCTCCATCCAGCACCTGGGCAGCCTGTGCCCCAGGGCACTGCTGCTCACTCCTTCCTGGCTGGCAGCACTTGGCCCCAGGCAGCCACCAGTCCTGTGGCTGTGGGGGGATGGTCCTGGCTCCCCTGCAGTCTGGAGGCTCCCTGCCCATGCCTGGGTCTGGCAGCACGCACAGAGGCTGGTGCCAGCAAGCCAAGGAGGCAATGCCTGTTAGCCTGGCTGTTGGCTGGTTATTTCTTCTCCCAGTATTCACAAGTTAGCAGCTGTGTATTTTCCAAGAATCTTGTTCTTGAGCTGGGACTTGGTAACTGTGGGGTCCCTCCTGCAGCTGAGAGGTGGAGGAAAGGGCAAAGTGCTGGACGAGTGGGATGTCCCAGTTACACCCGTGTATCACAGAGAGGGGAGAGCCCAGCAGCGTGGCTAACTGCCTGCTCCCTGCAGTCTGTCATCCTCCTGAGGGCTCAGAGGCTCTCATTCCAGCAGGAGAGAGGCAGTTGCAGGCACCTTTCCCCAGAGGAGGAAAGGTGATCCCCAGGCTGATTTAGGCTGAAATGAGTAAAAGAGCCTTGCCTTCCTATCTGGGAAGGGCAAGCCAGGACAAGGCCTCATGCTGGAGTCATTCCATCCTCCCCAGGCTCTGATGGTGTGGAGAGCCGGCCTTGTGTTCCCACAGCAGTTCATGAGCACTGGTGTTCTCCAAGCCTGGGACTTGTCAGTGCAGGTGCTGACCGCCAGCCCGGGACGAAGGGCTGTGCTCTGCCACCGTGCCCAAGGGACCTGGCTTTCCTAAGGAGACTTCCCAAGGCTGCACTGTGTTCTGGGGACATTCGTGGACACAGCCTGGCTCAGATGGGCGCAGGCAGCCCTGCAGTAGCCGAGGGTGGCCATGGCCTTGGTGGGACCTAGCCAGGGGTCTCTGCAGCCATTCACTGGGGCTGCAGCAGCTCCTCAGTCCCTGCCTTTCTGCCACTTCCCTCTGCAGTGAGGGACTTCTGTGCTGCAGAGAAGTCAGGGAGAGGAGCAGACCTCCCTCAAACCCCTCCAGACTCCCCTGCTCACCTCCCCACGTCATGCCCAGTGTGCACAGACCCTGCCAGGCTTGAAGCCAGCACAGCTCTGCCTTGATGTGGACCGGAGGCCCCTCGGCCTCCGTGCTGTCTCTGGAGCTGAGCAGTTGACTCCCTGCTTTTAATAGAGAGCTGGGAAGGCACATTATGGAGATGAGGGTGTTATTTGCATAACGCTAATTAGGTAATTACAAATCATTTTGCTATGAGCTGAAGCGTGTGCTGTGACATAACGTTTATTAGTCATTCCATTCAGGCCCCGCTTAGTTAAGTCATTTACTGCACTAACTACTGAAGTTGGCAATAAAAGGTAAATGCTGGTGCTGGGTGTGAGGCTGAGACACGACACCCCGTGAACTGTGCCCGTGGGGGGCTGTGTGAGGCAGAGCCAGGCTGGCAGGTGTTAGCAGGGCAGACCACCTTTGAAGCCATGGTGAAGAGCTGCCTCTGAACCCACTGCACAGCCCTTCTTGCACCACCTCACTCCGTGTGCAGGGCCCATGCTCCAAAGCCACTCGTGGGTGGGCACTGAGCCCTGGTGCTGGGGCTGTCTGCAGGCACCAGCTCAGTGGAGGAGCCAATTTCACTGCTCCAGAGGTTGGCAGCTTTCTCTGAGGGTGGGACACAGGGCAGAAGCCAGTGGAGCTGTGTGGGGCAGAGCAAGGGAGGTTTGGCACAGAGCTCTGATTCTTCTCTGCAGGCACTTGCCTGTCCCAGCCTCCTGGGCTCTGCTGCTGCCTCAGCTTGGCCATTTGGGGATGGCAGTGGCCTGCAGGGATCTGTCCCATGGCAGATCCCATCCTTCCCAGCCCTGTGTCATGGCACACCTTTCTCTTCCAGAACCAGATGAGCCATTTGAGTTCATTATTGTGTCGCTGACGGGCCAGACATGGCTCTTTGAAGCCTCAACATCAGAGGAGCGGGAGCTCTGGGTGCAGGCCATTGAGAGCCAGATCCTGGCCAGCCTGCAGGGCTGTGAGAGCAGCAAAAACAAGGTAAGAGGCCTTGGCCAACTTCTGTTCTATCTTCTCTGGCATCTGCTTTGTCACATTCCTCCATGTCCCACGCTTGCCTGTTTGTCCCTCTGCTCCCAGGGAGAGTTCAGTCCCGTCCCTGGGACTATGCAGTTGCCCCCAGGTTTCTTGTCCCCTCTGGCCCACCTGGCTCTGGCCCCATGGAGTACTCTGCATCCTGTGTGGCTGGATCCTACATGGTTCATTCCCTCTCTGGACATCTCTGCCCTTTCTCCCCACTCTGACCCACTGTTCCCTGCTTCTCTGGTGCACACCTGGCCACTCCAGACCCTGTTGTCAGAGCCCCCATGCTGGCCAGCCTCATGGAGTGTGGTGTGGCACACTAGGAGGGGTGCAGGACGCATGGTAGGGTGGCTGGCCTGCAGTGAAGGGGGTCTCGTGGGGTTCTTTGCAGACTCGGCTGGGCAGCCAGGGCGACGCACAGGCCATGCAGGCCGTCCGCACCGCACGTGGGAACAGCTTCTGCGTGGACTGCGATGCACCGAGTAAGAGATGCTACAGTGGGCAGGGGGCTCACCCAGGAGGGGAGGGGGCTCCAGCCACCCCAGTCACCCCTTCTCTCAGCCCATAGAGACCTGCTCTGTGTGTCTGTCCTGTCCTCTCCTGCAGTGGACCTTCTCCTCAGGGTTGGGGTACAGACCCACCTGCCACACTGGCCCATGACCCCTCACTGGCCAGCCTGAGGTCATGGCCTCTCCGTGCCCACCCCTCCCAGGGACACTGAACTGGGAAGGGTTTGGTGGGCAGGTGCCTGCAAATACGAGTCTGAACCACAGGAGACGGGCTGGTGAGTCTTGGCAGGTATTAACTCTCCCCCCCTGATCCTGCTGCCCTCAGATCCGGACTGGGCCAGTCTGAACCTGGGCGCTCTCATGTGCATCGAGTGCTCCGGGATCCATCGCAACCTGGGCACCCACCTGTCCCGTGTGCGCTCCCTGGACCTGGATGACTGGCCTAGCGAGCTTCTTATGGTCATGACGGCCATCGGCAACGCACTTGCAAACGCTGTCTGGGAGGGAATGGTGGAGGGGTACCCCAAGCCCACGCCTGAGAGCAGTCGGTAAGGGAGGTGGTGAACCCCAGAGATGCTTCTTGGGAACCACACCAGGAGGGCTGGGGGATGCTACAGGGGGTTGGGAGCAGCCATTGAGGCAGGCAGGATTCCTCAAGATGCTCCAGTGTTGGGGGTCCTGCCCGCCTGCGAGGCACTGGCCACCCTCTCCTGCCATCCTGGTGGGGCAGTGGGGCTCCATGGCGGCCACAGCCGTGCGGTGACTGTGAGAGCTGAGGCTGGCTGCAAAGCCGAAGGGGTTAACAGAGATGGCTTGGCAGCGTCGTGCAGGTCTCCAGGGTCTGTCCCTTTCAGGCCCTTGTCTGTCCCTATCGGAGCCACTCTCCTGTCACTCATCCCAACGAGAGCCCATTCTGTGGCTTATCAGCGGCGGAGCGCGGGTCAGGGGGCGGCGGCAGTGAGCATGCTCGGCGCAGGGCATTGATGGCCGCCCGCCAGATGCAGATGGATAGAAAGGCAGCAGATAGCGGTGGGACGGCGCACATCGATCCGCCGGCCCCGCGGCCCCGCCGGGACGGACGCGGACACCGCCTTTGTTTGCACCAGGCGAGACGCGGCAGCGATAAGGTGCCTCCCGTGGCACTGGGCTGGCGTGTGCAGCACTAACCTTCTCCTGCCACTGGCCATGGCCCCACACAGGCACGGGATAGGGACGGTCCCTGTGCTGCCACGGCACAGGCACACAGCGTTGGGGTGCGAGGGGCTCCAGCAGGGAGGTGCACAGGGACAGGTGTGGGGTCTGGGTGCAAGATGCTGCTGCTGTATAGGCATAGGCGTAAGCATACAGTGTCCATAGGGAGCTGTAAGGAGGTCAAGCAGGTGACAGACAGGTGTCCAGAGTGGGGTGACAGAACCCCAGTGGCAGCTGTGGGCACAGAGGCACGGCAGGGGCTATGCAGAACATACCTGGGTGTGACAGATGTTCACTGCTCACACAAGTATGTTCACGTGGCAGTGCTGATAATCATATTATCCTTTTGTGCACGGGGCCCAGGCAAGTTGTCTCAACTGTGACAGTGACAATGTCCTGTCTGGCAGGGAGGAGAAGGAGCGCTGGATCCGGGCTAAGTATGAGCAGAAGCTCTTTCTGGCCCCACTGCCCCAGTCTGACATCCCGCTGGGGCAGCAGCTGCTGCGGGCCGTGGTGGAGGATGACCTGCGCCTCGTGGTGACACTCCTGGCCCATGGCACCAAGGAGGAAGTGAATGAGACCTACGGAGATGGAGATGGGCGCACAGCACTGCATCTCTCTTGCGCAATGGCCAATGTAGTCTTCACGCAGCTGCTCATCTGGGTAAGACAGAACCTGCGGCCCCTACCGCAGGGCTTCTGGTGCTATCCTAGTGCTTCCCCACCTCCCTGCTACCAGGGCACAAGGCACCCTTTATCCATCCTGCTTCCGTGGGTTCTCCCACATGCCCACTCGTGCTGACCTGCCCACTCTCTTGGCTCCCTGTCCCTGGCCACCCTCCCAGCTCCCTCTTCCTGCCTACCCCAGAGACCCTCTGCTCCTTGCCACTTCCATGCCCATGGGCGCATGGTACCCAGGTACCACTGACCAGCTGCTTCTCTCCTGTGCAGTACGGAGTGGATGTGAAGAGCCGGGACGCTCGGGGCCTGACCCCACTGGCCTATGCCCGGCGAGCCGGCAGCCAGGAGTGCATCGACATCCTGCTGCAGCACGGTTGCCCCAGCGACAGCGCTGCCACGCTGACCCCCAGCCTGCCCCGCCGCAACACCAATGCCAACAACAACGCCTGCGCCACGGCGCCGGTTGAGTTCAGCGCCAGCCCCAGCACGGTCTAGCCCTGCACGGGCCCTCCGGTTGCCGCACAGCTGCCCTCCAGCCCTGCCGGGGACCAAGGCCGCAGGAATGGGTCTGAGAGCAGCACAGACAGGCCCCCGCGGTGCTTGCCCCCACCAGAACCCCTGTTCCAGCCAAGAGGAGGCTGGGAGCCAGCCGGGAGCCAGCATCCTGCTCCTCTGCACTGGTTCCAGCCACCTCTCACTGTGCAGCTGTGCAGACCCAGTGCTGTCAGCTTGTGGAGGGGCTCCTGCATAATCCCTGGGGTGGCTCCAGTGCACCCCATTCTTGTGACCGGTACATGGATGGGGGGGCAGTTTCTCCTGCCCCCCCCCCCCCCCATCACACACATCTGTAGATAAAGCAGGGGCTGGGGACAGTTCAGGTGTGTAGCCCCCCCCTGCACAGCAGTACCAGGGAGGCTGATGGCTGCACCCACTCCCTCAGGCAGGTCAGTTTGGGCACTTCCTTCCAGCTCTCCATCCGTGTTGGCCTCGCCACGCTCCCCAGTGCAGTGGTGAGGTGGGGAGCAGCAGGAGGTGCGTATTTCTCCATTGTGCCCCCATGCTCCTCTGCTTCTGGCCGGTGCAGGAGGGATGCATGCACCGATACCGCTCCCCGTGCGCTGATGCAAGGGTGGCATCTCCCCAGTGCAGCCCCTGGACAAAGGCCTCCCCAGCCTCCCTGGTGACCTGGAGCGTGAAGAGGATGGTCACCTCGGAATCCCCAGCTCTGTCTGTCTGTCTGTCTGTAGAGTCACTGTCCTTCCAGGTTAAAGCTCCAAGCTCCAAGCCATACACAGTGTCTCCATCAGAGCCTCCCGCTGGCTCCCACTGCTGCCCAGGTGGGGCTGGTCTCCAGCTGAGCAAGAGGAGAGGAGAGGAGCGTCTCTCTTTGCATTGGGGTCAAGCCTCTAGCTGAATGCTGGAACCCCAAGGCTTTGGACACTGCTATGGAATGTCTCTGTCACTTGTGTATAAAATGTACATTGGAAATATTTATATGGACACTCTGTATATACGGTTTCTTTTCCATGAGTTGCCCTGTGTGTGTTATCTGCAGCCAAGGAGATAAAGGCCAATAAAGCAACCCCCCTCCTGCCAGGCCAGCGTCTCAGTGTGCTGCCTTTGGGGCCTCCGGTGCAGCCCTGGTTTGCACCTGGGTCTGGTGACTCTCCATCCCACACTGACAAGCGTTCAGCCTCTTCTCCTCCGGCTCAGGCTCTGATAACAGCAGTCCTGTGCCAAACTGGGCCCCTGGAACATTGCAGAGTGCTGAGGGGTGGACGGGAGATGTGCCAACCCTGGGCACTGAGGGACAATGCCAGAACATGGCCCCAGAGGAATGCACAGCTCTGGTGGGATGGGAGATGGGCACAGCAGAGGGGTGTGCTGGAGAGGGAACATGCAGGGCAGGAATGCTGGGCCAGCTGGTCCCTGTGCACAGGACAGCGAGTGTGAAGTTGGGATGGGGCAAGGCAGAGATGGGCAGGGAATGATGGGCTGCCAGGGCAAGTGAGGAGTCTGCTATGGCTACAGAATACTGGGTGTCATTGCGTCCCAAGGCACAGGCAGACCCCTGAGCAGTGAAGGGAGCCGTGTGTCTGCTCTGCCAGCCCTAACTTTGCATGCTTCTCATAGCTGTGGGCAGAGCAGAGCCCCAGTGCTGGCAGTTCCAGGGTGCACCCCAGGCCACACCACAAACTGCAGTTCGGGGTTCCAGTGTCTCTGTGCTGTGCTGGGGTCCAGGCTCTGCTGCACTGGGACTGGGCACAGGCCTTGGGCCCCAAGCCTGTGTGGCAGTCTGCAAGGAAGGGAGGTGCCAGGACACCCCCACCTGCCACAGCTACCCCAGCTATCCCTGCCAAACCCCTGCTGCCTCCTCCTTGTGCCTCTCCTGTGGCAGAGGCTATCTCGCTGGGGTCTGCAGACAGTGGCCCCAGCCCCTCCACCAGCCCCTCCACTCATTGGTGTGTTCCGGCTGCGTGTGCCCATGTCATCATCCTCATCCTGGTCCTGGCTCTGGTCCTGGTCCTGGTCCCACTTCCAGTCCGGGCCCTGCACCCATGTCACCCCTCATTCCCGTCCCCTCGTGGTGCCCATGGGTGCCCCCACACCGGCCCTGGCCCCAGCCCAGTGCTGGGTTTGGTTAATTTCCTGGCGACTGCATTAGCGGGAATGGAAGCCGAGGGACGGCAGCTCCTCTGGGGCCCATTAATCATCCCCCTCAGACAAGCTGCCTTGATTACAAGTGGCAAGAAATTCATTAGGGCTGCGGCTCTGACAACTTTTATCTGCGCGGCTGGATCTGACTCATTAGGCAGCCAAATTAAAGCCATGATGGGCCCTGATGAAATTCACTGCTTGTTTATCTTGTGCGATCTGATACATCTGCCCATACATCATCTCCCGCGCGGGATCCCGCCCTACCCAGCCCTGGCGCCTCCCTTCACATCCCAGCCCTGCCCCAAGCCCCCGGGTACCCTGCCTGGACCCAGCTCTGACCCCAGAAGACCCCTCGCCTGCCCCCACACTCTGCCTGCGGCATTGGGGCTGGAGTCGGGGCTGTAAGCGATGACCAGGCCACCAGGAGCCATGCGGAGACAGCTCTGGAATCAAAACCATGAATACCCTGAGCTGGAAGGAGCCCACGGAGATCATCAACATCCAGGGTCTGGGGCCACACAGCCCAGAGCAGCTCCCCACGGCCCATGCAGTACTTGTGGGGGGTGCAGTCCCCTCAAGGCACCCAGACCCCTGGCCAGGTCCTGCTGGCAGTGGCACTGCTGTGGGCACACAGCCCTGTGAAAACAGGCCCTGTGCCCTGCTGCTGCCTGCATATTGCAAACAGGCGCTGGGGATCCCAGTGATGCCCCTTTGCTGGCACCCTGGGGCAGGGAATTCCACCAGATCCCCGCAGGCTCTGACACCATCCCAAGGAGCCTCCACCCCGCAGTGGGCCAGACCCCACCAGCAGCACCACTTGTGCCCTGTCCTGCCTTGCCCCAGCCCAGCATTACCCCAATGCTGGAGCACATCTGGGTGCCAAGGTGACCGATGTGGCTTCACGTGGCCCCAGGCCAGGACGGGCTGAAGCAGAAGCTCCATGTCCGTGTTCAGGGTAAGAGGTGTGTGTCCATGTTTAGGGGCAGGAGCTGTGTCCATGCTTAGGGGCAGGAGCTCTGTGTCTGTGTTTAGGGGCACTGTGTCTGGTTTTGGGAGCAGGAGTCCGGTGTCTGTGTTCAGGTTGATGCCAGGGAGGACACAGGCCAACCCTCTGCTCTGCTGTACACCAGAGGACCATGCCAGGGCAGCAGCACAGTGGGACTGTCCCTGTGTTACATGGCCCGAGCAGCAGCAGTGACCACTGCAGCTCCGTGGCAGCACCATGAGGATCCCACCCCAGGCAGCCAGCAGCACTCACACCATCGAGCTGAGGCTGGAGCAAGGGGGAGGGAGGTGGGTGCCACAGGACAGGAGCCAGGGATGCAGACTCGTGCCATGAGTAAATCCACGATATGCAGCCTCAGGCTGGGAACCAGCCAGACCACAGGTTTGCAGCACTTCCCAGAGAGCCTGGGCACAGCCAGAAAAAGGCCCACAGGGTACAACTTACAACAGAAGCCCCACAGGCCTTCTTGGAGCTCCAGCTGAGCAGGCACAGCCTCCTGGGGATCTGTAGGTGGTCAGCAGCAGGGCATGGGGCAGCACCGCCCAGCCCTGAGGCTGCTGGAATCACATGCTGAGCACGTGCAGAGGTGCCTTCAGGAGAGATGGCCAGAGCAGAGATCCTGCCACAGGGCTGTCCCATCATGTGTCCAGTCAGCTTTGTCTCTGGGAGAAAAGGCACAGGTGTGACAGCTCCGAGCTCCCTTGGCCTGTGCTCAGTAAGGTGCAGCACCAGCCAACACACTCCACTACAACATCTGCACCCTGTCTGTGCCCATTCACGGCTGTCGGGCCTCCGGGCGGGTGCAGATGCCCACAGCACAGGGACTCCCAAAGCCCTGGGGGCAGTTCCAGCCTGGCTGGTGGGGACAGGGTGCAAAGGAGTTGGGGAGTGGTCAGAGGGAGATCATGACCCTTCCCAGGTGCCAGCCATTGGGAAATTGTTTCTCTCCTGCCCATTGTTTCTCTCCTGCACCTGAGCTATCCCTGTAGCCACTGGCTAATGAATAACACCAGCACCATATTGTGGGCCATCACATCTTCATACAAGCACCTTGTCAGGGAATGCTGAGAACCAGCTTTGTTGTGCTGAGTGAATAAACACTCTGTGGATGCAATCCCTGCTCCTTTCCCAGTTCTTTAAGAACCACCATACAGCTAAACAAGTGTACAGGTTTGGGTAGGGAGAATTCCCTTGTAAATGCTGAAATTGCCGTCCTTAGGCAATTTCATATGACTGCATGTATATATGTGTATAATGCATGTATATGTATATAAACATATTTATATAAACAAACACATGTCCATAAATGCATACACACCATATGTATTTCTCTGTGTGTCTGCACCTGTGTCTGTGTGTGTGCACACGTGTGTGCCCGTGTGCATGTGTACCAGCCTGTGTGTTTGCATTCCTTCCCCAGCACACAGGATAACAGCCAGAAGCTGGTAGATGGGAAATTCCAAACAGATGCAAGGAAAAAAACATATTAAGAAGGTGGCTGGACAGTGGTACAGGGGCCCGAAGAGGAGGGGTTGCCCGCCCTTGGAGATACTGGAAGTCCGATGGGCAAGTTCTTCAGCATCTTGAATGGGACAGGCTTTGTGCAGGTGTTGGAGCAGAGACCTCCCAAGGCCCCATCCAGCTTCACGGCTCAATTGCCCCAGGTCTGTCTTTACTGCCCAGTTTTTCATTGCGGCTGTCCTCCCACCAACCCCAGTCTGACACAGCACCCAGAGCTCCAGCTCATGGGGGCCCCCACAGCTCTCCCCTCTGGGGACAGACCACAGCTGCTTTGTGCAGTGTGGGCAGTGCCATGCACCGTGCTCGCTGTGCAGTGCTTTGCTCTCCGCTGTGCAGGAGGCACCAGAGCTGTCACAATGCTCGGGGTTCACAGGGAGCTCTGCTCCGCTCTGCTCGGTACCAGGAACACTCTGCTGCTCTGCAGCTCTCTCCAGCAGCGCTGGTGACAGCATGAGTCTGTCACCTCCAGCAGCAGTACACAGAGCTGCACCTCTGCAGCATTTGTGGGGATTTTAACATGGCTGTTTGTAGGGCTGCAGTGCATACAGGCTCTGGGACTGGTCTAATACAAAAACAACAACAAAAAAATCTTCCATGCAGCTGAAAACTGTAGGTGTTGTATCCACCTCAGCAGCAGTCGGTGGATGAGCATGCAATGGAGCAGAAGTACTCTGCACATGCATTTCGGGTGGGCAGTGGCCTGTACAGTGGGGGAGGTGGGTTAAAGACACAATAAACCAGTGCTGCCACTGGGGCAGGACATATCAAGCCAGTGTCAGTTAGAAATGCCCAGTGGGAATAAGGGACTTCTTGGACCTTAAAACAAAACTTGCCTCCTTTCAATATCACTGCCCCAACCCTAGATCTGTGGACACTTTCTGGAGTGTTGTGGTTAACGTGCACTGCTGTGCTGTGATCGGCTGCAGTGGCACAGACCCCTCATGTGGACACATTTGTAGTGGCAGAGCCCTGCTTGTAGCTGCAAAATGGCTTTACCCTGCCTCCTGCCCTCCCACACAGAGACATGAGTACAGTTCATGTGCAAGAGCCACTGCAGTCGCTGCAAACAGCTGTGTCCCCTTTGCTGCCACGTAACACAGCTCAGTCCCTGTCTCAGACCAACACCCACCTGAGGAGGGAGAAGAGGTGCAGGTGCAGGCAGCTCTAACCTGGCCTGTTGAAAAGGGAGCTGACAGTTTTCCTCAGAGCAGGGCACTGGGGGCTGCTGCCAAAGGACATTTACTCCCCTGATCCAGAGGGAATGCCAGCAGGTGTTGCTACCTGAACAGGACAAATCCATGCTGGGGATGCTGTGAGCAACACCAGGCCAGGCAGTTCCTGAGGATACTTTCTTGTTTCCAGGTCAGTGGTGCAGGGACAGAGGCAGGTGTCCTGCAGTGGAAGCCAGCTGTGCTGAGAAACCAAATCCTGAAAGGATCCCGCAGAACTGTCTTGGGACCTGCAGCAAATATTTCTGTGGAAAGAGGCACCCACCAAGGACAGCTAGAAGCACAGCTTTGTCCAAATGGTTGCTCTGATCTGAGCTGTGTCTGTGTCTGTTGGCCACACAAGCCAACTGGAGCCAACAACCATGGGGCAGGAACAGCCACCCCCCAGTGCTCTGAAGCTCCAGGGCACCGCAGGAGGACTCAGCTGTACAGGCTGAGCATGGACCCCACGCTCCAGGTGAACAGAGTGTACCTGCCAAAGAGGGAAGGGACATGGGGAGGGAGCACTGCTCCCCAGGCAGCACAGAGGCCCAGCCCTTGCTATGGCATCAGGGAGGGCACCCAGGAAGGTGGAGTCAGCTCTGGCTGTCAGGGATATTTCCTGCTCTCCCAAGCTGTGTCTCCCAGGGAAGGTGCCAATGGCTGGTTGGACCCTTTGTGACCCAAACTCCCTATCAAGCCTCTGAGCAATTGATGCCCCAGCAAAACCTTGGAGAGAGCCTTCCCCCTCTCCAGGAACCTCTGGTGGCTTTGCCATGGGTGTTGCTACCACAGCACAGGCATAGGAGCTCCCTTGCCCCACGGACTCACTGTCAAACCAGAGCAGAGGTTCCCAAGGCTGGACACCCAGGGAAACACATAGCCCTTGTGCTGTTGACTGGGATTGCAGCTGTGCCCTGTGCAAAACTGGATCTTCATGGGGTTCTGGGGTTGGGCTCAGTATCTGAGATGGCTGGCTGTGGAAGCTCTCAAGAGCAGAGAATGGCTGGCCTGGATGTGCGAGCCCCTGTGGTTGTTGTTCCTGTCCCAGGGCTTCAGCACCAGGGAACCGCCTGTGCCGGGCCAGGGCAGGGGCTGCAGCCGTGCTGGGAGTCTGCAGCAGCCCCCACATTCCCCCACCCCGGGATGAGCTGCGGAGGCAGTCCCGAACCAGTCCTGGCCCCGGCTCCGCCGGCGGGAAGGCCGACCTGGGGAAGCTCCCGGGCGCTTCCCGGCCCCTCCTCTTCTCCCTCCCGCGTCTCGGCACCGGCACAGCAGCGGGTGCAATGGAGCCCGCAAGGCCACCGCTGCTGCTCGCACAGCCTCTGGCTCCGCGGGCCCCGGTACCGGCACCGGCCCAGGGGCGGGTGAGCCCCGGAGCCTCCCCTTCTCCCCGTCCGCTCGCCCTCCCCGACCTCCGCAGTCGCCCCTTGGGGTGGGCGCCGCCGCCCGCTGCCCCTGCCCGTATCCCTGTCCCTCTCGCTGTCCCTGTTCCCACCCCTCTCCCTACCTTGTTCTCCTTCTCTGCCCGCGCCAGGCCGGGGCCCCGGGACCCCCGTCCCTGCAGCGAGGAAGAACGTGGTCTTGCTCCATAGAAAATAATTTATTGAAATCACAGCTATACATGGGCGGGCGCCAGCGGCAGCGCGGGCCCGGCCCGGCCCGGCCCGGCTCAGCCCGGCCCGGCGGGCGGCCAGGGCCCGAGGGCCAGGCGGCCGCACCCCCCGTGGCACGGGCAGAAGGACACGCTGCCGTATGTACAGAGTTTACACGGAATAAATAAGGGACATGTACACAGGAGTGGGAGCGGGCGCCCGGGCCCCCTCCCCGCCGCCGCCACCCGCCCCAGGGTCCGGGAGCTCCGCTGGGCTCAGGGCCGAGCGCCTTGCTCGATCTGCTGGTGCTGGCTGCGCACGGCGAAACGATTGACGTGCACCGGGATGGGCACCACGATCTTGGGGTTGCGGACAGGCTCTCCCGAGCGGTTGCTGACATTGCCAGCCTTGATGCGTTTCCATTTGGCGCGGCGGTTCTGGAACCAGATCTTCACCTGCACCTCGCTCAGCTTCAGGGCATGTGCGATCTGCGAGCGCTCCGTCAGGCTCAGGTACTTCTTGCAGTGGAACTCCTTCTCCAGCTCCAGCAGCTGCTCGCTGGTGAAAGCCGTGCGGCGCCGGCGGCTCTTCCCGGCCCCGGAGCCCGGCGGGGGCTGCTCGGCGGCGGGGCCGCCCTTGCCCTTGCCCTTGGCTCCCAGCGCGGTGCCGGCAGCTGCCCCGTCCAGGAAGGGCTCTTCCTCGCTCTCGCCCGCCGAGCTCTCCTCCTCCCGCTCGCTGCACGGCGTCGCCGCCGACTTCACCTCCAGCTTCTCCTCGTCTGAGCTGTACGCCTTCCCGTCTGCGGGGCACACAGCGTCAGTGTCCGCCGGCGCGGCCCGCCGCCCCCACCCCACCCCACCCCACCCCGCCCCGCCCCGCCGCCCGCACCCCGTCCCGCCCGGGGTCCCTCGGCTCCCAGAGCCCCCGCAGCCGCGGGGGAAGCTCTCCCCGCACCCTCGGCGGGAGGCTGCAGCTCCTCCCGCAGTCTTGGACCCCGTCACTACCGCGTCCCGCAGCCCCGGAGCGGGCGAAGCAGCGGCTCCGGCCCCAGCAGCAGCAGCCCTGCACCGGGTCCTGCTGCGGGCAGCGCCAGCCGCTCCACTCGCGGACCCCAGCGCCCTGCTCCCCGCAGCCTGCCCGGCGGCAAGGGTCAGCACCGACAGACCCGGCGGCCACCCCGGGGTCTGATCCCCTCAGCAGTTGCCCCATCCCACGGCCCAGCCGTAGCAGGTCTCAGTCTAGTGGAGAACATCACAACACTTCCAGGTCTGGACCTTCGCATTGGAAAGAACGCCCATACCTCGTCTCTCAGCTCAGCCCTCCCTGTCCCTTCCCAGTGCACCAAACCATCGATGCCGTTCAGAAAATAGCCAGCCAAGAGCTGCAGAACTGTCCTGGAAACAGCATCCAGAGCCAGCTCCAGCCCAGCAAACCTCTCTGCAGGGCTCTACAGGACATGGGGTGGACCAGTTCTGGCTCTCCCTCCCTAATCCAAGGACACACCACAGCAGACTGTGTGGCCAGCGAACAAGGTGCTGAGGCAGCTGATGCTCAGGGCTCAGCTATGCCCAGCAGTGGGCAGAGGGGCAAGACAGAGCCTGTCAACACCACACAACAGACAGCATCTCATCCCAGGCCACCAGACAGAATGCAGTGCTTGGATCACCACAGACACCTCTGTTCAGCTGCCTGTGAGGATATTGATAGGGTACCGGGGTATGAATCTCTTCCTTGCAAGCTTCTTGTGTCCCAAACTGCTGCCTGAATGATTAAACAGCCATGGAGCAAGGGAAGACATGGTGGAGATAGAGGGGGGGAAAGAGGCCTGCAAGACAGTCACTTTCATAGTAGAAGGACTCAAACAAAGTGAGAAGATGTTCTTGGCCATAGACAGAGGTCATGAAGGGAGGGCCCAGAGCTATGCACAAGCAGGTGAAGAAGCTTTTCTGTCGTGCTGAGACTAGAGAGACCAGAAAATTCTTCGTCTGACCCAAGAGCAGTAATCACTGCTGGA
The DNA here is from genome assembly GCF_020740725.1 of Corvus hawaiiensis. Lineage (NCBI taxonomy): Eukaryota > Metazoa > Chordata > Aves > Passeriformes > Corvidae > Corvus > Corvus hawaiiensis. The sequence goes on along the minus strand of NC_063213.1, from coordinate 195,186 downwards.
AGGAGTTGTCCTGAAGCACTGCCACTCTATATAACCCACCATGCAGAAGGAGAAGCAGCAGCTCTCCAAACTTCTAAGCAGCGTCCAGGTACTGGCACATGCAACCTGGGCCACTGGATCATCTCAGTGGGAAAGGCAGAACAGCCCTCAGAAGCCTGATAGTGCAGGGTTTAAATACATAAACAGAACTGCAAGAGACTACTTGAACCCAGAAGACATTCCTGGTAGTCTGGTGACTGTGGAGATCCCTCATCCCTTGTTAGTCCTGCAGCAAGCCTATGGCTTCCTGAGAGCCGGTGGGTGGCTTTGGAGATCTGGAATCTTCTCCCCGCTCCTCCTGCTTCCTACAGTGGGAAAGAACATCATCTCTATCCTGCTGCAGAGTGATTTCTTTCTTCCTGAGGGTAGGGAGCAGGGGAAGAGATTTCCCATGTGCATAGAGGGTAAAGACCCAGAGAATTTATGCTTGTGGGGCTGAGGATTAGCAGCAGGTGGCAGGGAGCACTTTGGCTGCCATTGCACAGGCTCATGCAAGCACTTTGCTGAAGAAAAGAAGAGCTTTTAGCTTCTGTGTACCGTCTCTCTCTGGTGGAGCACGGGGCCTGACAAGGTAAGAGAGCTCTTACGAGGAATTCAGTGTCTTCCCCAAGGGCTCTTTAGGTCCTGCCCTGGCACTGCAATTCCCCAGGGATGGCAGATGGCATCCCAGCAGCCACACCAGCAAAGAGTGCTGGTAGGACAGTTTGCTCCTGTTAGCCCAGGCTGTGCCCCAGGAGACTGGAAGAAGGCTGAGCAACATGATGGTTTGTAAAACAGGTGCTATCTCTGAATACTCTCTTCTGAACCAGACTCCAAATTTTAAATGGTCTCTAGCACTCTTCCATTTGTGTCTTATAAAAGAGCTGGGTTTGCAGTAAGGAACTCGGAACTGTTTGATAACAGAATCTAAATCAGATGTTTTCACAAAGGAAATTGGTATATTGGTCTGTTAGTCACCTACTATGTCCCCAGCAAGGAAGGAATGAAGGCAGGGATCCCACCTGTGTGTTGGGGCTATACTGAGACTTTCAAGGCCTTTGAACATGAAGTGAAGCTGTCACGAAGCAAAGCATCATGATTGAAAAATCAACGAGAAGTAGTAGATGAAGAATAGGCCTTACTCACTGGTTGGCTTTTCACAAAGTCACAGCTGTTCATTGATCTTGTCAAAGACATTGAAGAGAATCCAAAGGGGGTCACAAAAATGCTCTGAGGGCTGGAGCACCTCTGCTGTGAGGACAGGCTGAGAGAGTTGGAGTTGTTCAGTCTGGGGAAAAGAAGGCTCCAGGGAAACCTTATTGCAACCTTTCAGTACTTAAGGAGGGCTTATAAGAAAGACAGACTTTTAACAGGGCCTCTTGTGATAGGACAAGGGGTGATGGTTTTAAACTAAAAGAGAGTCCATTTAGATTAGATATAAGAAAGAATTATTCACAATGAATGTGGTGAAACACTGGCACAAGTTGCCGAGATAAGCAGTGGATGCCACATCCCCAGCAACACCCAAAGCTGGGTCAGACAGGGCCCTGAGCAACCTGATCTAGTTGAAGATGTCCCAGCCCACAGGGGCAGGGGGTTTGGACTAGGTGGCCTTTAAAGGTCCCTGCCAAGCCAAACCATTCTGTGATTCTATCACTGTGGTTGTGGAAAGCATGGTGAGGAGACTTAGGTGTCACAGGTGACAAAGCTATTCAAGCAGGATCAGGAAGACCTGGATCAGGAATGGGTGTTGTAATGAGCCCTGTGTTGGTAAGCACACACAGCAACAACAGAAACTTCACCCTGTCCCCAGCTGAATGTGCAATCACTACATCAAACCAAGAAAGAGTCTCAGACTACTGCCTGAATCTCAGAGGAGATCTGTACAGCTCAGGAACAAACCTGCTCTCACAAGAGGTGTGGAGAGCTAGGGATGTTAAGTACCCTTACCCCAGGGTTCATGTCTTTGTGGCAGCTGTAGAAATAAGCCAGACTTCAAGCTTTGCTGCTTCTCACCACCAGTTTCCCTACATGCTTCTCCCTGCTCAAGAGGGGTGGCAACAGCTGGAAGCAAGTTTCAAACCCAGTGGATGCAGAGAGAAGCCCCAAAATAGTGCATTGATCCCTTTTGCTGATCCAGGGAGCAACTGATCCTGTGTCCATAGACACCTGCATGATGGAGATACTAACAGAGCCTAGAGACAGAGGCAGTCGCTCCAGAGTGTAAGTCACTTAATGTCAGTGAAACAATCAAAAGGAGGCATTTATTCTTCACAAGTTTCTTCTGCAGGTAAACAATCTGTGGAACATCTTACCATCTTGATGTGGCTGATGTCAAGGTTATCCCTCCTTTCTGGTGGACTCCAGGGGAGATTAGATAAGGCCACAGAAAACAAACTGGTCGAAGTTTACTAAATAAACAGAAACAACACTTGGTACAGGAAGTCCCTAATGTGCAGATGGTTGGATGTGAGGAAAGTATCATTTTAGAACTGAGCATTGCACAGGTTGTGCTCTCTTGCTCCTCCCTGGACAATTGCTTTTGGCCGGGGCCACGGACTGGATGTGAGTGCAAACTGCATTACAGATAGTTTTTGATGACTCCTTTTGACATGAATCATCTTTCTATTCCTTAATACTGGGAAAAAGCTCACAGCAGCCTTCCTGAGTTTCCTCTAAGATGGTTGTAAAACAAACCCCACTGTCCATCTCCAGTTTTGTCTGGTACAGCCAGGACAAACAATAGGTAAAGGAGAAGGTGGGCGCATTTGGCCTGACAAATCCCACAGAACTGGGTCCACATGGGCCTGTGCAGGGGGACAAGCATCCTTCATGGCTCCAGAGCAAGCCCAGTGCTCAGAGGCAGCAGGGGATGAACAGCAGTAGCAAGACATCTTCCCTTCCATCATATGATCCAGTTGCAACAGGAAAAGTCTTAGAGGTAGAATTTCTTGGATTCAGAAGTGGCCACGGTCTGAGACAGTTCATCTGAGTCCCCTGGGAGGAGGGAACATATTGGGCTCAGTTATGGAGGAGCCACAGAGGGAGATCAAGCACAATGGAGTTCATCTGCCCACAGACTGGAAAGACAAGGTTGTATAGACCTGGTTTTGGCCAGGGCAGAGCTGCTCTCGAGAAGACTTTCACAAAAAAAGTAAGATCGCACAGGGCTTTTGATTCAGCACAGAGGCTGGTGAGCACTGGAGGAGCACCCAATACCCCAGTAACCCATAAAGGCAAGGGGGAAGTAGAATGCCCCGACTGTCCTACTTGGGGTGCGAGTTCTAAGGGGTACTTGAGTGAGTGAAATGCTCTTCTGAGGGATGAACAAGGCAGGGCAAGGAAGACATCTGGGCTTACCCAGGAGAGACTAAAGAGAGGATGGAGAACAAACAGCCAAGCACTGCAAGAAGCAGCAGTGATTCTCAGCACACACCCATGCCAAGAAGCCTGTGAGACAAAGGTGGATTTCAGGAGTGGCCAGGGGAGACAGCTCAAGAGAGGCCACGCCAGAGAAGCAGCAGCTGGCTCGTCTGGGTCTTGCCGCAGGGACCCCTCACGCCCCGTGCTGCAGGACCCGAGGGAAAAGAAGGTGAGTGCTGGACCTGGCTGAGAAATACGGAGCAACAAGTCTCTGAGGCTGGTGCTGTACTCGGGGAGCGGCCGCAGCGCACAAAGGCGAGGACCCCGACGGGAGCCGTTCCCGGCCGCACCGAGGGTCCCGGGAGGGGCGCTGCCGCCTGCCCGCGCCGTCGGGCTGAGCCGGTGCCGAGACGGCGGGCGTGGCGGCCAGCACGGAGGAGAGCGGGGCTGCGGGCGGCCGCCTCGGAGCGGGACCTGCTCCACCGTCGCCCCTGGTTTAGAAAGAAAACTTTGAAAAGACGGTAGTCGCAGCACGGCGACGCCGGGAGGCACCCGCCCGGGACGCGGCATCATGCTGGGGACAAGGCGCAGCCCCGCGCCGCACCAAACGGGACCGGGACAGGGACCGGGACCAAGATCGGTGCGGGCGGGGAGGGCTGCGGACCGAGCCGTGGGACTCGCCGCCACCTTCCACCTCACTCGCCCCGGGCCGAGTGCCAGGACCTCGGAGAGCTCCATGCAGCTGGTCCGGCCGGGGCTCCGGGCCGCGGCGCTCCAGTCCCACCGTGGCGTCCCCCAGGACCGGCCGCTCTCCCGCCCCTCCTGCCCCGCGGCCCGGCCGAGGCAAGCGAAGTTTGACTCCCATCCGCGAAAGCTGTGGGCGCTGCGGACCAGGCCTGGGACGGAGGGGATTCGGTTCGGTCCTCCCGGCTCGGCCCAAGTGCAGCTGAGGGCAGGTCCCGCCGCCGCGACCCGTGGCGACCCCGCCGTCCTACCCGCCGCGCCCCGGCCCCCAGCACCTCCGCTCCGCGGCTCCCGTCCTGGCGGGCTCCGGGCCGCAAGACCGCCTTTCCCCAGGTGCCGCTCGGACGGCGGAGAGAACCCGGGCAGGTCTCCCCGGGACTGCGGGGATCCGGGTGAGGCGGGGCGGCTGCTCTCCGCCCGGCAGGACGGGCCCGCGCCGCTCTTACCTGCAAGGCCGGGGAAGGGGTCCGGGAAGTGCAGCGGCGGCTCGGCCGGCCCCTTGTCGCGGCCCGGGGGCAGCTCCTCCGCCTCCAGGCCGTCGGCGCCTCGCCGGCAGCCGGCGTCGGGGGTGGCGCGCGGCGGGGGCAGCTCCTGCGGCGGATAGAAGCCGTCGGGGGGCTCAGAGAAACTGGGCAGGGCGGTGGTGAGCGCCACCATGGAGGGCACGGCCTGGCCCAGGCTGGCGCAGAAGGTGTTGGTGAGGCGGCCGGCGAAGGAAGCGAGCGGGGCCAGCGGCGGCAGCCCCGACTGCAGCGGGGCGTGGGACAGCGCCTGCGGTAGCACCAGCGGCCGGTACGGCATGAACATGGGGTACCCGGTGTAGAGCAGGTGCCCGGAGCGCGGCGGCGGCGTCCCAATGAGCGAGTCGATGGAGAAGGCGGTCCCCTGGCCGCCGGGTCTCTGCATGGCGAGCGGGCGCCTCCGGCTCAGCCGGCACCAACTTTCCGGCGAGCTCGGGCCGCCGCCAACTCGCCGCGATCCCGCCGCCGCCGGGCCCCGCCGCTGCCGCGGCCCCGGCCCCGGCCCCGGCCCGCGCCCTCCGCCTCCCGTGGGCTCCGGCGCCCGGCGAGAGCTGCCGCCCGCCCGCCCGCTCGCTGGCTCGGCGCGGCGGAGTGGAGGCGCGCTCGGAGCCGCCCGCCCGCCCCGCTGCGGGGGGGCCGGGCCGGGCCGCCGAGGGGAGGGGGAGGAGGGGAGGGGAGGGGAGGGGAGGCGGGCGGGGGTGTCGCCCTCTGCTCTCATCCATCTTCTGCACATCACGGTCGAGTTCCTCCTTCAGCCCCCGCTCCGGCGGGGCAAGGCGCCCCGCTCCCCCGGCACGGCCGGCCCCTGGGAAGGCACCTCCCCCTCCCGCCTCATCAGCTGTTATTAATGGTGATTGATGATTAGCAATTACGGGGCCAGGACAAGGGTGCTTTTGTGGGGACGGGACGGGACCGCGCCACTCGGTACAGCCCTCTCCGGGCCCGAGCCGGGCCCACGGACGGGGCGAGCCGGCTCTGCTCCGCCCCGGCACCACCGGCTCCCGTAGCCGGACCCGAGCCGGCCTTCTCGGCAGCTCCTGACGGCCGAGCCCGCGGGGAGTGGCCCGGGGACGGCGGCGAAGGGAGGGCTCCAGCGCCCCGACGGACCGGCCCTGGCCAGGCACTAGCCGCCCCATGCCGGGGCTGCGCCGTGCCGTGCCTGTGCCGTGTCTGGAGACCGCCCGCCGCCGAACAGGGAGCGGAGGGAGCAACCACCGGGCAGGGTCGGGACTGCCCCTTTCCCGGCCCTGGAGCCTTGTCAGCTCGGAGCGGGGTCTCCGTGAGACCGGCGGGCTCGGGCGCCGCGGGGCCGGGAGGACCGCGGGGGCTCCCGCAGACGCACCGGGTCTGGGAGCGGGGGAAGGGGGGGGTGTCCTGAAACGCCCCCTCTTGCTGCTCCCCCGGCCCCGACACTGCTCGGCCCCCCCCGCACTCCGCGTGTCAGACTCGTCCCCCGGTGACGGGCAGCGGCCCTGGTGCGCATCGCTCCATCTGCAGAGCAAGCGACACCCGTGCGAGTGAAAGCTCCCGAGCTGCGGCGAGAACTGCACGGCTCCGCTGTGCTCTCTGTGTCCGGGGAAACATCGCCTGCTCCTTGTGGGGAGTTCCCACGCTAAAACAAAGGACTTTCTGGCCCCAGCTCGGCATTTGGGTTGTCCTCTGTCTATAGAGAGCTGCTCACCAGACCTGCAATAGGCACGCCGAAGCCCTGCTTCAGAAGAGTATTAGGATTTCCGTGTAAAGTGCTTGGAAGTCAAGAAATGCTAGAGCTGAGGTCGTGTCTACACTCACTCCAACTGTAGTTTCAGTGGCACAGTGACATGCCAGACCTCTAGCTCTCACCTAGGGGTATTCCTCTTCTCAAGTCCCCTGTGTGTTCCTGCTTGCATTCCCCCATTGACCAGGGAGGCAGTACCTCTGGCTGCTTAGCTACCCAGGCTCCCTGGTGGCATCAATATCTGTGTAAACACATGGATTTCTCCACCATCACCTTCTGCTCTGTCCCTGAGGAGGTCTGGAACACCACTTTGAAGTGTTTGTTTTCTGTGGGACGTGACAGCCCAGCCATGGAGTTGGACTCATGGGTCCTGTGTGGAGCATGTAAGTGAGGCAAAGTGGGCCCACTGTACTGAAAGTGGGGTACTCAGCCTTCCTCCACTAAACAGGCACAATCTGAATCCCCAGGGCCCAGATATGACATCACAGAGCCTCCTCTTTCTTTCATGTCTTTTGTGCCTTTCTCTGTGGCACATCCTTGTGGTCCCAAAGAATTATCCCTCCACAGCAAGAATGGTCCTGCCCCAAGCCAGAGAAATGGGTGTGGAGAAGTCAGTGATAAGATAATCATCCAGGCTCAAATATTGAACCATAAAACTGAGGCCTGGCATAGGGGGTCCCTGTCACTAGTCTGATGCAGACACCTCCCACCCCTGAGAGAGTGAGAGATGCCTGTCTTTGCAGGTCATTGACTGGTTGTGGCCCCTAGTCCAGGACTAGGGCCCAGATTCCATGCTGGGAAGGAGCATGGCAGTGACAAGCATTTGGATGAATCCCACCACAGAGACCAGTTCTGACACAATAAGGGACATGGCTCCAGATCTGCTGGTCAGTGCTCACATTCTGTCTGTCCTTGCCCCAGCTCTCCTGTCTCATCCACCACATGTCTGAGGTGAAGGAACCTTCAGGTTGGAGTCACCTTCGTGCACATAGTTTGGGTCCATTCCCTGCTATGAAGGCACCTTAGACCATGGAGAAAGTGAAAGCATAGCCATGTGTTACTGGATCTCAAGACTGCACTCAAAAGGGCCCAGATCCAGGCTGTGCAAGCAGCTTCCTGGCTCCTGAGCAAATGCAATTTGATCAATTTTTCAATGAATCTTTTCTATGTAACCAACCCACACCTCACACCTACAGAGAGGTTAGCAAGATATTTGAGAGCAACAGGAAACTGCTCTCTTTAGTGACCTTGTTGGGTAACTGAGCGAGCTGGGGGTGAGCTGCAGCTCCCACGAGGAAGGATGGCAGCCTGTGCCCACAGCAGCAGGTCCTGCCTGAAGACAACAGTGCAAGCTCAGTACTGACCTCTGTACAGCAGCAGCATGCACCCTGTAAGTCCCTACTAATGTAGATTAAGGTTCTGCTTACCTGATCGTACACTTGCATTACCTGCAGCCCCCATCTCCCTTCAAACATTGAGTCTCAGGTTCCATGCTAGGAGCAGCAAGGAAAGGCTGCTTCCAGAGAGGTGGGAAGCCAGCAGGAAGGGCTGTAGCAAGGCAGGGGCTTCATTGACCAGGGTGCATTCCCACAGGACCTGAGTAAGATTAGCAGAGCAGATCTGATGACAGATGGCTGCATCATATGAGTTGGCCCTGACCCTGGAGGGCCAAACCTCCAGGAGGGGGGAATGTACTCAAGGCACCAACAACTCACTCCACTCTGGTTTACTTTGTCTCATGAGACTTCGTGGTAGAGGTAGAAACTCACGTGCAAATAGTAAAGCAAAGATTCAGAGAGAGATATGTTGAAGGACTGCAGAAAAGAAAAAAGGTTGTAAGGATAATAAAGCAAAGATTGTGCTGCTGTAGTCTGGTGTGTACATCAAATGGGACAGAGCTCCCACATCCACAATCCTCTCAGGGTAAGCCAACTTAGAATGAGGGACCAGGTTGCACATCCACCCATTGGACTTCCATGGGTTTTCCCAATTTCAACTGTGTAACCCCTGTCTAATCTTCCACAGCTTCTTACTGCCTAGTGAAATGCAGTTTCCATGGCTTCCACTTGAGGCTCAGATCTCTGCTGCTCAGATGCTCCCTGGGCGTCTTTCCCTCTCCACACACCTTCTCTGCAGAAAGCCCCTCAATTCCAGTTTAAAGGGCTTCATCCCTCCCTCTCAAAGACCCAGTGTGTTCCCTTAACATACCTGAAGATAGGCTGTCCAACATGCCAGGTACAGCAGAAATACTGATTGTGTGTGCCTGCTCTCTCCTGATTTGGGGTCACTGGGTCATGGCTCGTGTTTTTCAGTCTCATCATGTGATCCTGAGTCTCACCAAGCTGGACCCCGAGTGCTGAATTCAAGTCCAGTCTCTGCAAGCAGCACCTTCAGCAATCACAGACCAGCCTGGCCCATCTCCTCCATCACGCCACTGCCTAAGCTGGCCCTCCATCCTCAGTCTGCCTTTGCTTCCCACCTCTCTTCTCTGTTTTCTGCATTAGAAATGCTCAAGCTTCTTCTCCTCCTCTTCTCCATTCCTTGCTTTGGACATGTGAACATGGACAAGTCCATTTGCCTGCTTTTCTGGAGTCTGTAGGAAAGACTGGAAAGTGTCCTGCTCAACACTTGACACTTTGGACACAGTGTCTGTCCTGAAGATGGTACATGGCCTGTCTGGTCAGCACGGAGGATCCTAGGAGGATCAGCCTCTAAAAGTGTCCTTGTTTGGAACATGCAAAGTGGGATCCTCAGAGGCTGTTAATTAAGGAAAATTTGATCCCGTGCTGCTGGGCAGAAAAAGAACCATCCGGGCCAGCACTCCTCTCTGAGGTGGAGAGTCTGGAATGTATTCCTGATGCACCAGCTGTTGGCCAAATACAGGCCAATTAATTTTTGCTGTATCTGTAATGGGTAGAGTTTTGAGACAGGCACAAAGCACAGCAACCACAAGTGCAACAGTTAAAATGTAATGACTGACTGGGAAATGAAAGCAGGTCTTCCTAATGGAAACTGCTATGCAGTCTTAACTTTATGCCTCTACCTGCTCCACTTACTATCTCTGCACGGAATCTAGCACAACAGGACTAAATCTAGTCACAGCCTCTAGGCATTCCTGCAATATAGCTGCTAAACATATTGAAAGCAAGAGTAATGTTGTAAAATTATTTACTCAAAGTTTGGGAAGTCTAGATAACAGGCTGGCTGTGGCCATGATGTTGTTTGACCAAAGCTGGGCTCCCGCCAGGCACAGATTCTGCTACTGGATGTGCCCATGGCATGATCCATCAGGCTCTGCAGCCACACACTGCCTGAGGTAGGCAAGGGCTCATGTGCAAGGGGCACCCAGGAGGTCCCAGCTTTCCCTGGAGGCCCCACAGGCTTTCCCTGACTGCAGAGCTGCCCCATGTACTTCTGTCTTAAGCTTCTGACAGCAAAACCTGTCTGCAGCAGCTGAGGAAATGCCTGTTCATGCCTGAGGAACATATTTCAGATCTAGAGACCCGGCAGAGCCATAGCTAGAGCAATAAGAATCCAGGATCCTCATTAACAGTAGCAAGAGCATTCCCAGCTGCATGGGTTTGCTGTTCACAATATCTCAGACCAGAAATTTTTGTTTCCGTACTCCTGGCCAAGGTTCACATATTTCTTTGAGGATTGTTCTGCTTAGGAGAGCCAAGCCCTCCCTCACTCCTGTGTTTGGATCCTGCTCAGGGAGAGCAATGCTAGCCAAATTCTTTAGATAATTTATGGGGCTTCTAAGATACAGGGCTGGTACCTCTTGCATGTTTAGCCTGGAAGCAGCTCTCTCCAAGTGCACTGCTCTGCCCCAGCAGTTATGGGAGCATGGCACTCTAGAACCTTTCATTCGGAAGACATCCATCATCTGCAGGGCACTATATAGACATACATCTCATGGCTCTGTGACAGAACCCAGGAGCCTATAAGCAAAGCTGGTGTTCTCAGAGTGCAGGATGCAGGATTCAGAGCAAAATGGGTTATGCAGCACTATCCACAGTACAGTCTGTGACATGAATATCGTTTCTTCAGCTGGGAGCACAGTGCAGTCAAAGGCACCACTGAAAACAGCCTGACTCCATCGTCTTAGTGTCCTCCCTTCAGGTATTTATCCACACTGAGATCCCCTCGAGCCTTCTCTTCTCCAGGCTGAACAGTTCCAGCTCCCTCAGCCTTTCCTCGCAGGAGATGTGCTCAGGTAACTTTTCCATGTTAATATATTGTTATTTTGTCACTGCTCAGGTTTCTCCAGGTCCCTGAGGCAACTTTTTTTGGCCATTTCCTTGTCTTCTGATCCTTCTTGATGTCTTCTGCTACCACTGCACAGTTATACCAAACCTGCTTTTATTGATACGTTTGCTGGTGATTCCTTTAGTGACCTGAACCACCCATCCCTGGTAAGCAGCTGCAGGTGACACTGCTGACATGTGGCAGTGAGCCAGAGCGGGGCTGACAGCTCAAAGAGCACCAGTGTGCAAAAGGGGTCTGCTCCCCTGGGATGCACCTGTGGAGCATGGCACCTCAGGAGCATCAGCATCTGCTGCAACACGTCTGGATGGAAACAGAAGTGCAGGAAGTATTTGGAGTCATGCTCCTCACAAAGAAAGACCAGAAGCCCTCGGCAGTGGGAGAGCTGCTGTCAGGCCAAGCAAGACCCCAGCATGAGTCCTCAGGGGGGCTGTGTTGCTGTGAGGGGGGGTCACAGCTTGGGGTGGACACTGAGGTTCCTACTACCCTGAGTCAGGGCACCGTGCAGTCCCTCTTCAGGGGGAAATCACAGCCAGGGTTGTCAGGCAGCCCTTGAGGTGCTCATGTGCTGGGGAAAGGATGGGGTTTGGCGTTGTGGGTCACATCCAGCCCTGGGGTCCTTTGGAACTCCTGACTGCTGTCCATCCTGCTCAAGTGAAATATGTATGGTGCTGCCAAACAGCTGGGATGTCAAAGCTAAAGCTTGTGAGAGAAATGGTGTAAGAGCAAATATTTAAATAACTTAATAAAAGCAGCATCACCATTTATTTCAGAATGTTTTTCTCAGAAACCGCTGCAGGCAGCACATTCAGAGCAAGGAAGGTGATAGAATCCGTACAAACCAGTGGGGTCAAAATGAAGGAAACTCAGGTCAAGTCTGAGCTGTCACTGAGGTGTCAATGGAGTTAGCAGTGCTGGGAAGGGAAACTGGAACTTATTATCATGGGGCCACACACAGTCTCAGTGGTGTGACACAGACAGCAGCTTGTGGCAGCCCAGTGCAGGGGAGTGGTTCATAGATCTGTAATTAATCAGCTTGATCTCCTTGGGGCTGGGCCGAGCACCATGCAGATGATCCCTGGTCTGGGCTAGGGCAGATCCCCATGTGATTTTAAAATAACCCCTGAGATAAGAAATCTACATCCACCATGATAACCTGTTCTAAGATGCAATTAACTAGAAGATTAATTGCCCTTGCTATTAAAAATGTCTCATTTCTAATACGTGTTTGCCCAGCTTCAACTTCCAGACACCAGATCTAGTTTTACCTCCAAGTGCCACTCGGAAGGCCTGACAGTGCTGAATGAACCCTGCAGGGAGGTTGAGCAAGAAGGCACAGCAGGGTCCAGCAGTGGGTGTCAGGGGACAATGAAGGGGCCCTTGGTGCTCTTTGGGAGTGGGCTCTCAGCCCCTCCTGCCCTGTGAACCCGAAACTGGAGAACAGGCACCCACACCTCCACATGGGACTCTGAGGAGCAAGCTTGGTGTGTCCAAGCCCCCCTCTCCACAGCTCCCACAGCCAGGAGCCACTGCAGCCCATCACCCACTCATGGTGCTACTCTGAACCCCTCTGATTTCTCAAACTTTCTGAAACATCGACCCTAGAGCAGGATGCCCCTGCAGCAGAGAACCCAGAGACCTGTAGGCACTGGGCACCTGCCCCAGGTGTCTGTGTGCAACACACATTCTGCATAATGAAAACCAATAACTCACTAAATATTTCTGCTCTGCATTTGGAACAACTATGTGCAATATTCATATTTTACAGTGGTAATGAAATACTTTCTATTTCATCAGTAATTAAGGAAGATGCTAAACTGTGTAAGTAACAATTTTTATAATGTGCAAGAGAAGAGCTTACAGCCAAGAGTATTTAATTGGCTAATGAGTTCACTGAACCATTTATTTTTTTTCTTTATAACAAATCATGGCACACTGGGGAACTTAAGATTACTAGGGGGAAAAATACCAATGTCTTGTCAGTATTTAAATGTGTTCACATGGATATCCAAGGAACTACAGAGCAGTTAGTTCAACATACCTCCCAAGCAATCACAGACAAGCAGTCAAAGGATGTCCTGGGCAAGTTAGTAAAAACTAGAACCCAATTTAATGTAATTTGAAAGAAGTACTTTCAAATTATTTTATGTACCTTTTTTATAAGCCTACAAGTTTGATAGAGCTGAGAGAAATGGGCCAAGCTTAGAATCCTGTAAGTCATTTGACTAAGTTCTGCATGGCATTCTAATAAGGAAAAAATCAGCTGTGTGCTGCAGTTAGTGTGCTCAGTATTAACAGATCCAAAAGAACTTGGTGACTGAGGAGACTTATCCTACACAGCCATTTGACAGGCATGTTTCTAGCTCTAGTCTCTTCACACACCAGTGCTATATGCTATTAGCAATCAGAGAGAAATAAAAAACAATTGCCGATAAAATTATTGGAATGGATAAAAATTAATTGTTGGGATGGTAAAAGTAATAGGTGGCACTTGCTCAAGACAACCTGATGTGGGTTGCTGGAAACACCAGGTTCATGAACAGCCTGGGTTGTTACAGTGAAGTATAGGGTGCAACATATAAGTAAGAAGAATGGGCTTCACTTTAAATCAGGGACAGCATCATGGATAGTAACAAGCCTGAAAAACATTAGAGGTTGCAACATCCAACATCAGAGCACAGACCACACTGACTGGAGGGCATCACTGCTCAGGCCTCCTCCTGGGCTGTTCAACTGGTCAAATCATGTCAAATATGAATCCAAGGTTCCTGAGCATTTGTGTGGGTCTCAAATCCACAACAGAACAACCCTTACACAACCACAGCACACCCCCGTTTCAAGCGCTGTGCACAGATGTCCTCCCTCCATCTCCGAGGGATGCACTGCAACCAGTAAAGGCCCAGGGAAACCCTGCGTGTGGCATAAGGGCTGGGTGACAGCTTCCACACAGGAACAGCACAGCTGAACAGAATTCCAGCCCAAATAAGGAGAGAAATAGCAGAGATCTGTATAGTTTTAAATAATATGATTAAGAGAAAGACAATCATTGCCCATATATACTTACATGGCATCAAATGAAACATGACAGTGACAGCAGAAAGATTAATAGAGGGAGGTGATCAATACACTGTGCAATTCTTCTCTCTTTGCCACAAGGGCATCAGAATGCTCAAATATACACAGGTCCAGAAAGTGACTAGTCAAATTTATGGCAGAAAAAAAAAGGTCTCTCCACAACCAAAAAATACAAAGATGCCTTTTTGACTCAAAACTATCTAAGAAGCAGGGTACAACTCAGGGTGGGGACAGACATGCTGGGGAAGAACTTTTCTCTACTTGCTTTGTGGCTGTAAGTACCATTACTGTTAACCCCCATTATGGCCTCATGCTCTTTACTGAGGAACAGGAAAATTCGAGTGAGAGTCAAGCAGCTGCTTGAGGCTGGGAAGCCTGCAGAGAGTGATGGTTGTCTGTCAAAAGGGGATACCAGGGATGGGCAGGGCTTTGGCTGCACAGGGAGGGTCAAAGCAGGATCCAGTGGCTGCAGCTGGGATGGAAACTTCTGCCTAGAACTGAGATGACTTCTGCCCAGAGCATGACACTCAAATGGCTGCACTGAGAATGCAGTGGTAGACTCACATTTCTCCAGCCACTCCTAAGGGTTCCTCTTGCCATGACTGCTCTGCTGACAAACCCAGGTGGATGCTGAAACAGGAACAGCAGCCTGTGCCCAAAAGACATGCCCAGCAAACCTAGGACACAGAAGTGACCAGCAGCTGCTTGTGCCTGCAGCAGCTGGTAAAAACACACCAGAGCCCTGTGCCCCTGTGCTAACATCACCCGATGCTTGGTGTTCTCAGTGGAGACCACAGCCCTCCCACTCGAGATGGTTAAATTTCCCTGGCAAAATTGTCCCAGCAAGTAGATCCAATGCTGCATTAGGAATTTCCCCTTCAGAAACCTGAGAAAATAGCAAAGCTTATTAAATTGCCAGAACATGCTTTGGAACATTAAACCTTTTAAAATCTGTTCTTGTAAATGTTTTTGAAAATCAATTGCTAATCAATTAGCATAACTGAGTTGAACTCAGAGCATTTGCACTCAGCCTGCATCTTAGCTTGAACCTTTCTGATTGTTTCCGTTTGCCGAAGGGCTGGAGTTCCCAGAAGGTTTTCTGGTGGCTTGGTTTGATTTGGTTTCGTTTTTTCCCCACCAGTTGCCTTGGTCACTCTGTAAAAGGTTCTTCCCTTTTCCTTCCAGCCTCACATTCCTTGAAGACTGTTACCCAGTGGTATCCTTATGCATAAGGAACTCCTGCCCTTTCAATTTTGGTGGGAGCACAGACAAAATTCAGTTTCTGAAGATGTGTGGCCAGGGATGGCCTGTCCCTCTTGGCCACCCACCTGACCTCAGCCCTCCCTGATGGTCTGGTGCACACTAGGATGCTCTGTCTGTAAATCTGGTGGCTCTGAGAGGAGCACTGGAAATGTACCTGCAGCCCCACCATGGATCCTTCATTGCAGCAGGTGCCCATCTGGGCCACAACACCTTTGTCCAGGAAGGACTGGGATGTGCCAGAGCTCCATCTGCTCCTGCATTTGAAGAAACCAGACCCTGTGGGTTCACCTCTTCCCACCAGAAGAGCTGGAGCTGCCCTCATCACCCAGCGCAGAGCCGCCTTAGAACTAGCAAAAGCAACCAGCAAGACCCAGGAAACAGCTATAAGCCTAACAGTTGCAAGTAACAACGACGAAATAAAGCAAACCATTAAATTCAACCCTTCCCTGTTCTTAAGGAGATATTATTTTAGTGGCTGAGCATGCATTACTGAACACCAGTTACTGCGGGCATGGGGACAATGTTGGAGAGAAGAATGGTACACCTGCCCAGGTGTGCTGCTCTGCAGGCTGCCTTCAGACCAGGACACCAGCTCAGGCTAAGGCACTCCCAGACTGTACTGCCACCAAAAACAACAAACCTTCCTGTTTCTCTTCCTCTTTCACTCACAGACATCACCTGGCTAAAAATGAACTCTCTAAAGTCGTGATTAGACTTTGGGAACAAGACCACTGGCCCTGATCCCATAAACAGATCACCTGAGCAGACAAGCCAGTTCAGCTAGCAGGAAGAAGGGAGCTTCAGACCCAGTTCCTACCTGGTGGTCCATGGTGAGAGGGCAGGCCATTATGGGTGTATTTTAAAAACTTTGGCTCCCCTGTACACTTCATCCCTGTTTTGCAGATCATTGTGGTCACCTCAAGCCAGCACCTCACCTCTCTGCCCTGGATGTCATAAAACACATAGTTAAATGTTCCTGAGATATACTATCTCTATACTGCAATAGTACCTACACAAAGGCAGCCACAAGTGCTTTCCAGGCACCTTGTGTGCACCTGTACCACATAAACACATGCCTCTTGTACCCTGTTAGCATTCCTGCTGTGGCACATCAGCAGTACAGGCACATTAGGAACAGCACAATCAACCTCACAGTGTGATTTTGGGCTCTCCCCCTCAGAGCAGCAGGGCCTGGCAGTATAAGGTGACAGTAACTGAGGGCACAGAGCCACAGCCCATGTGGCCAGAGAGGCAGGAACAGACAGCACCACTGGGTCTGTCAAACAGCTTTGTCTTCAGAGCTGCATGTTGCAGAGTCCTACTGTTGGTGTGGCCATGAAGAGAGGCCAGGCAGAACGAGTGCAGCAAGAGCAGGGACCCACAGTATGCTGCCGTGGGTACCTGTGCCAGCCACAGCTGTGGTGCTCAAGGTATTCCCTGAGCCAGAAGTAGCAATGGAGTTTGCTTACAGCAGATCTTTAAAGGATGGATAGCGCTTCCCTTCTTTACAACTGTGTCTTGAAGTCACAGGACCAAACTTTTCCCTTTACCTTGTCGAGAGCATGGTACAGCCCAGGCCACAGTGTGAACCCACACAGTGCTCTGCAGGTGCTGGCTGCTCTCTGCCCAGGGGAGCAGCATTTTCAGGGCACATTCCTGCTCACCCAGCAGTGACATCCCCGGTGTTGCACAGGCACTGCCATCCTGCCCCAAGCTCCTGAGCCAGGTAACCCAGACATTGTACCCTCATGAAAGGGATTTGATTGGAACACCTACCACACATTTCCCTCTGAGAAGCAGGTGGGTGCACAGGTCTGAGTGCATATGCCACCACCCATGACATGTCAGGTGAGCTCTATCAGGACAGTCTTCAAGGAAATGTAGAAGTCATGCTCAGGTAGGTATAAAGACCAGGATTTATTCCAAATACCTTTCAGTACAGACTGTAAACAACTTGACTAAAGACAGGATTACACCAAACATTTAGGGTACCAGAGTTGCCTAGTACAGGCTAGAGTATTTGGATTTGGGATAGGGAAACATCTATGTTTCTATGCTACTACTAAGCCTGTGATCCATACAGTGTCTTTGCTCCTTGTACCACAAAATGCCCTAATCCCCATGCCTCCTTTTCTTAGTCTAGAGTCCGTGCTGATTAGTATGGACAAACAGAATGCTCCAAAACAGGTGCATGAGGCAGAGCACAAGGCTGGCTGGGACTGGGACACAACAACAGGCTTGGCACAGGGGGCTAATGTGGCCAGGTAGGAGTGGGCTGAGGGGAAGGGGGTGAGGGCAAAGCACAGACTGCATTGGCAGGGATGGAACATCTACACTGAAAGACACAGCAGGACTGGAACCACAACCCCTAGTAGAGAATGTCCTCAAAGCCGAGCAGCAGGAACTGGTGCAGGGCACTTGGCAGGTGTAGCTGGGACAGGACCAGAAGCAGCCGGCCCTCCAGGATGGTCCTGAGAGTGCAGCGAGCCAGGTGCTGCAAGGAGCGAGGTCTGTGCCCCAGGGAGAAAAGTGACTGGTAGAAACATGGGTATTTCTACAGAGAGAAGAAAGGACCAGAGGCACACAAAGCTGAAGATATCACCCTGGGACCAGAGGTAGAACCAGACATCCATTTGCCTCACTATGGAGCATCCTCCCTGTCCCCAACAGCACCCTCCCTGTGTCTGGCAACCCCACACTGCCCAACCCCCTCCAGGCCCAGATGCCCCCGGCAACCCATCAGAACGTGGACTTGTGCTCTTCAGCCAGCTGTAGGCATTTGTTCCCTCACCTGTACAACCTCTACTGGAACTGCTTCCACCCAGTCCTCAGAGACGCACACATGGGTGTAGCTGTTCACCAGGGCCTCGATGACACGGGGGCAGGTGTGGCAGTACCGCAGCACCTGGCCAGGGAAAGAGCAGGTGATCACCATCATTGGACAAGGTCCTGCAAGCCCCACTCTGAGGTGAGTAAAATACTGCTCAAACCCAGATATGGTAAATCTGGTGAATTCCTGTCTGTCCCGCATGCTGCCCCACGAGAGAAAAACCACTGCAGGTATGAAGCACCAGAGCATCCCTCCTTGCAAAGAGGGTGCCTGAGCCATCACCCAACCTGCATGGCATGGCTGCCTTCAGCACAACCGGGTCCCCACAGCTTCTCCTCAAGACACAGGGACCATCATACATGGCTGGGATGATGATCTGCATTGGCTTCACTGCTGCAAGTAGCTCATGAACACCAACACTCTGCTTTACACCAGGTTCCTTACTTCACATTTTGGTAGTTAGACCATGAGCCATTCGGGGCGGGGACTGGCACTCATTCTGTGATCAGCCAGAGCACAGCACATTCTACCTCTGTTGAGGGATGCACCAGGGTCTCAGGGGTGCAGGATTGTGCCTGTTTGGTGCAGGGCTGCAGAGACATCTGTACCTGTGTCCATGTCCATGCTGTGCCCATGTCAAGGGCTGCACAAAGCCCCAGAAGACTTCACACATAGTTGTACATGT
Organism: Corvus hawaiiensis; assembly: GCF_020740725.1. Classification (NCBI taxonomy): domain Eukaryota; kingdom Metazoa; phylum Chordata; class Aves; order Passeriformes; family Corvidae; genus Corvus; species Corvus hawaiiensis. The sequence goes on along the minus strand of NC_063213.1, from coordinate 176,704 downwards.
CTGGTGCATCCCACATTCGCATAGGTGCAGGTGACACACCAATGCCATGTACCTAGCAACAGTGCAGCCTTTGGAGCACACCCTACTCAAGCAAAGCCACGCAGAGGCAGATTTCCCCGGCTTCAGGCTGCCACTCCCCATGGCCCAGGCCAGCAGTAGCTGTCAGAGTCTATTCTGGCTGTACCAGTGATCCTCATTATCTGGCGTTAATAGGAGATTAATTAGTGTTAATTGTTGATTTTCCTGTATTTTCCCAAAGGGGAGAGCAATCTGCTGATCTCCGGGCTGGGTAATTATTGCACTGCTCAGGAATTAAGACAGGAAATTAACCCTTTGTCTGCTGGTGTCTTGCAGAGACAGCAGGAGCTGGAGGGCATGCCCCGAGAAGAAACTGTCTCCAAAGAAAAAGGACCAACCACTTTTCAGAGCAAGTGATTATGGAAACTGGGTGAGTACTGTCCACATAGCTTAGCAGACAGAAGAAGGAGAGTCCTACAGGAAAACACACCAGGAGAAAACATCAGGGATACCATCCCATACCAGTTCTCCCATAATGCCAGCTCTCCCTTCCCAGGCCCTGGGCAGAGCAGGGCAGGACAGCAAACAGGCTGCCATGGAACAAGCCTTGCTGTGACAGGAGGGCTCACTGGGGCCCTGATGTTGTTCACAACCTTCCTCTCCCACCACACTCCCAGCTCCGCTGGAGACCCGCACCTTGAGGAGGGAGCCTGGCCAGATGCGGACGGCTCCATGGTTGAGCAGTGCTCGCACCACGAGCTCCGGGCGATGCTCCAGCTTGTAGGCAGCTACTTGCAGGATGTTGTGCAGGGCCGTGTTGCCACCATAGTTCATGACATTGACATTGGCACCCCGGGCCAGCAGTAACTCTGCAATTTGAGCATTGGCATTCTTGCAGGCCAGGTGAAGTGGGTGCTGCTGGTCCCGATCCGCAGCGTTGATGCTGGCACCGCTCTCCACCAGCAGCTGGCAGACCCGGTAGTAGCGGTCCATGTCCTGGGGCTGGTGGTGCTGAGCACAGGCAGCATTCAGGGGCGTTTGCCCCTCCTTGTTCTTTACTTCCAGTTCAGCCCCGTGGCGCAGAAGCAGCTGGACATGCTCTGCCAGGCCGTGCCGTGATGCCACGTGCAGTGCTGTGTCATTCTCCTCCTCCGTCTGACTGTTTGCACTGGCACCATGCTGCAGCAGCTGCCGGACACACCTGAGTGGACCAAGGTGACTTGGTGACCATTTCTCATCTCCACCTCCCATCCTACCTCCCAGCCCCCACATCTGTACCATCCCACAGCTTTTCCCCAGAGTCCAAAAATCCCTGCTCCTCATGCCCTGGAGCAGTGGTTTTAAGCCAGGATGACTAGTGATTAGAGATATTGTCACCCTAATTTCAGCTAACTCCACACACAGATCTCTTGAAGTGTTGTCACACCTGATGCCTGCTCACGTATGCAGTGGATCTGCTCAGGAATGCCCTGAACATTGCAGTGTGACCACTGGCTCCATGTTGCTGGTGGGCAGACCAGACAGCAGCACCTGGCTCAGCTGCATCTGCTAAGGACACGAGCTTGCAGTCATCTGTTTGACCTCAGAGGTGATCCTGGCCCAGGAACAGGCACCAAGGCCACCCCCATTCTGCACCCATCAAACCATCTTCAGGGACCCCTCCGACAGGGGATTAGGCTTGAGGGAGAGGGAGGCTGGCTGCACTCCCCCGAACAGAACTCACTCGATGGAGTCTGAGCTCTTGCAGAGGTGCAGGGGCCTGTAGCCATCCTCAGAGATAGCCTCAGGATCAGCTCCGGAGCCGAGCAGCAGGCGCACACAGTCGGTGCTGGCACAGGCACAAGCCTCATGCAGGGCTGTCTTGCCCCCCGGAGCAAAGTCGACGGCAGCGCCGCGGAGCAGCAGGAGCCGCAGGCAGTCCGTGTAGCCCCGGCTGGCCGTGATGTGCAGCGGCGTGGTGAGCTCCTGCTCATAGCTCAGCGACCACAGTCCTGCAGGGGAAGAGAGGTCAGAGAGCCACATCCAGCCACAGTGCACAAAGAATTGCCCTTTTCCTTGAAGCACCTGATGTACATCCCGCCTGAGACACTTGTGTTTCCCCTCCAGGGACTTCAAGTCCCTTCCCTGCAAGGTCCCGGTGTTTGGACTGGCCTACCAAAGGCAGAGATCCATGGAAGGCTCTCAGGCCACACAGCAGTGCAGACAGGGAGCTCCAGGGAGCAGGAGCCCACGGCAGAGGCTGTTCTGTGCAGTGTGCCCTTCACCTGTGGCTCAGGTACATACATGGGGTTTCTGTTGTCACGAGTGCAGCAAGCGAAGGGTCTGGGGCACCAGCAGGGCTAATGGCAGTGAGGTGGCTGGGCTAAACACCATGTGTGAAGCACCCCAAACATAAGGAACTGGGCAGTAAGAGAAGCGTCAGAGCCAGCTGCCATACACACAGGGGACCCAAACAAGCCCTGAGCAGGGTGCAGACAACAAGCTACAGCAGAGATGGACATCTAGGGCCTAGGAGAGAGCAAGGGACTGAAATGTGCCAGCTCTCAAAGATGCTGACCCAGCACAAACCGTCGCTGAGCTGGTGCAGTCTGCTGGCTAACAGCCTGCAGATGCTACAGGAAAAAAGCTCCTTAAACTGTGCTTCTTGCTGCCTACCCAGACTGAGCTGGAGGACATCCCAGACTGCATGGCATGTTCCACACTACATCCTCTCAGCTCTTTCTTGCAGAAGCAGTATGTGGTCATCTGTGTTTTCCAGGGCCAGGTTCAAACTAAACCATCTCAAAGACCTAGCTCATGTTGTGACAATCTGGCACAACCTGCAGTGGGACCTGGCAGCCCAGTGCAGGCTGCACAGAGAGCAGTTCTCAAGCACCTAAGACAATACCTGTGAGAGGGGCCAGGTTTCCTGGATGCACCCCGTGCTCTCAGAAACATGAACCCTCTTCCACAAGGATCACAGGAAAACCTGACCACATCCCCATGCTCTTGGCTCCCATTCCCACTCTTCTGTAACCCAAGGAGCACCCATAACACCTAACCCCAGCAACAGCTATGCCCCACAGCACACACCACAGCCAAGCCCCACTGCTCCCACATACTCAGCCGGCGGGGGTTGAAGCGGTAGTTCTTCCATTCTTCCAGGTCACTGGTGTCAAACACAGCACTGGGGCTCAGGTTGTTCTGAGGAGCTGTGAGGATCTCGGCTACAGTCTCCCGATCCCCAGCCAGCAGGGCCTGCCAGAACACCTGGGCAGGGCCAACCGCCTGCTGTGTGCGGATGGGCTCCTGGCTCTCATCTCTTCCACCTGTGATGCTGCCCATAACAAACAACCAGATCCTTCTCAGAGACCAGGACAGGACCTGCTGTGCACCCCAGCCAGGCTCTGAGGCACAGCCCCACCAGCAGCCTGTGTTTGGGCTGAGACTCTGCCTGCCAGCCCAGGGTGTTCCACAGGGAGGGGGAACACATCACACCCCTCTCTTTGGCCCAGGCTGGGCATGGCTCATGTCTCAGCTGTTCTATTCTGGGAAACCTTGTGATCAAATGCTGGGGCCAAGAGGCCAATAAAGGCTCCCTGCTCAGGCAGCAGTACTTCTGCAGTGCCCCGCTGTGAAGGGAAAATCCTCAGGCAGGGCAGGGGAGCTTGAAGGGTAGAAACAGGGATGGGACATCACTAAAACAACAGAATGGGAAATTGTTTCATGCCTACTCAGCACTTTGTTGCCCAGTGCTGTCCAGACCACAACAGCATGACCCCAGCAGCTCCACACACATCTCCCATGCCTTTGCTCACCTCTTGGCTCCACACGTCTCCAGCACTGCACACCCACTTACCAGTTGCACCTGAGCCATTAGCACTAGGGAGGTTTTTAAACAAGCTACAGGACATCTCTTTTTAATCAAAGCCTAAGGAGTGGTAGAAATAGGCACAAGGATGGGAAAAACTAGAGGTAATTGTCCTTTAGACCCTCCCTGCTTCCTCCTTTTTCTTGATATCCAGCCTTGCACAGAGCCCCTGCATAGCTTTAGTGTTTTCTTTCAGTCCTCAGACACTCCCCTGACTCAGAGTTGCTCACTGCAGTCCTGTCACCTGAGATGGTGTTTTCCTCTGGCACCACTTGGCTGCATACAGCCAACCCACCCACCTTGGTCACAGAAGAGCATGTGTTGCTCACGTGGCATTAGCACTGTGTACATATTGTTCACACCACATGATCCAGAGAACGTGTCAAACTGTGTGGAAGGCTAGTAGTGTTCAGTGTAATTTTGTGTCACGGAACTACTCAGATCCTGCAGCTAAACACCAGTTAAGTGACCCCAACAGACCACCAAGCAACAATTACCAGGGGACCAGAGCAGAGCGTAAGACAGGGAACTCTACTCTTCTCAGTAATGAAAATAAATGAGCAAGTTCTATGCTGACAGTATCTGGTTTGCTCTGTCTGTGCAGACTTCACCTTGTCTAGCTAAAATGACAAAGCAAAAGCCTGCAAAAGGGTAAAGAAAGGGAAGCCCCTGGCAGATGTTCTCACCTGATGGGACCCTCTATTTCCCCAAGGATATAAGCAGGTGTCCCATGAGAGCTTGAGGTTCCCAGTCACACACCAGGGAGGCAGAAAGCTGTGTGAGTAAGTGTCAGTGACACCAGACAGTTTACACTTCTTCTGGGCACCTTAAAATACCAAGAGGGGTGATTTGGGAAAGACAAGGTCACTAGAACCTACTGTTAAGGTCACTGAGTCAGTTCTAAGAACCTGTCCCTGCACGGTCAGTGAGACACAGAGGCAAGCCTCGTGTAGCATGAAGGTTTGTTTTGGTTTTTGTTCTGTACCCTTATCTGATAAATTTGGCAGCACATTTTTGCTCTGTGTTTGATGAATGATCTTGTTCAGTTGGGGTTTTCATGTCTTGAAACTTTGTTGATAAGAGAAGTTTCTGCATGAGGTTGTTTTACATTGTCTGTTCCATTTTCTCTGGGGCACAAACCTTTACAAGCAGAGAGACTGGCTGTTCCAGTGTCTGCCAGCCTAGCATAAGACAGGAGTTACAACACCCAGTTCATATTTTACTGACAAATGGTCTCAGTTACACAAAGGGCAATACTTTTAGTGATTTCATTCCTAAGTAGACTGTAACAGTTCAAAACCCGGGTTGTACAAAGCTTGCAATTCAGTAAATAATCTTCACCACTCACAAGTAGCAGCACATGCATCTGCAAGCCCACACACCCTATTTGTCTCTTGCTGGAGTGGATCCCCACAAAACACTGTCATCTGACTAAGCACCGGGACAATCAGCCTGCTCCTCTGGGAAAGCAGTCTCATCAACAGCTCTTCCATTCTGGTATGGGTGGCTTTTGCCACCAGCCTTCTGTAGAGGAGGGTGGTACAGTTAAAGCCCTTCCACACCTGACACTCTTAAATTCTGGGAGTCTGCCTGCACCACATCACTAACTGACAGCAGCAAGAACAAGGGCACATCCAGGCTGCTCAGCACACCTCTCCCTTGAACACACCAGCTGCAGTGTTTACTGAGAAGCTCACAGGTGACATTGACAAGAAGGTAAGTAAAAGGGACCAGAGAGTGTGGAAGCGTGTGTGGTAGCCCCAGGATGTACCTGGACAAGGTACAGTGAGATGTACAGATGGAAGGAAACACCAAGGATGATCAGCTCCTACCTCCTGTCACTCAGGAAAGTTTACTTCCACCATCTTTCTGGTAGACTGGATTTCTGCCCCCCTTGTCAAATCCATCCCATGGAACAGAACAGCATTCTGATGCCTTTTCACCCATGCACTCTCCCCACCTCCCACATATTTCACATCCACCCCAGCAATCTCTAACAGGACAGTCCTGAGAATGTGTTTCTCCAGCAACTCTTCCAAGGGCTCTATTCTCATTATTTTCCAGTAGACCTGCCTCATGCCACCTTCAACAAGCCTGCTACTATTTGTTCTACAGCCTTGGAAACCTCCTTCCTCACACAAAAGCTGTTCTTCCCAAGTCCTTCTTCCACCACCAGACATTCCTTTCAACATTTTTCTCGGGTGCCTGAGCCCTATCTTTGGGCCCCATCCTGGGCACATACTATCCCCCCCACGTCCCAGTCTCGCATACCCACCACGTTTAGTGCTAGTCCAGCGCAGCACATCGCCCCTGGTCTCAATGATGAGATTGATGGCTGCGCTCTTGGTGAAGTACTTCTGCACCATGTCCAGGTCTCCAGTGAAGAGTGCGTTCTGGACCAGCAGATCTCGGCACTCCAGTGGCTCCAGGCGGCTGTGCTGGTACCCCCAGCTCTCTGTGCTCTGGCTGTGCTCACCGTGGTGGTCTTGGGACCTCACGTTGTGAGAATACTTCCGCTGGTCCGGCTGCAGCAAACGCGTGGCAGAGCGGGGAGGGAAGGTGCAGTCCATCACAGGTAACTAACCTGAGAAATCTGAGCTGCACAGTGAACGAGCTATCACAGCAAAGAGCCTCTCGTTCAAGGGTTTGTCCTTTGCAGGTTGCTCCTGGGTTCCAGCTCCCCTGCATCTGGCTGGACTCGGGCACAGGCCTGAATCACCCAGTATAAATAGCCTGGCTTGGCAGCTCCTCATCACCACCTCCCCTTCTTCCAAGAGCTTATTTTCAGCTGCTAGGTGCAATCACCAGCACAGACTAGGCAAAGGAGAGGAGTGGCAGGCAGCCTGGAACCCTCTCCTTGTGCTTGTTTGCTCTGCAGAGAGCTCCTGCTCCACAGGGCACTCCCACTGAGAAAGAGGCAGAGCAAGGTGGGGTCAACCATGGCAGGGAGGCAGGTGGGTGAGGGGGAGCTTGGGAAAGGCCTGGATCAGACTCGGTGTCTGAAGTCATAAGAGACTAAGGACAGGGCACTTCCAGTTCCCCACAGGCAACTCCACAGGGACCAAAAGACCCTCACAAGTACCACACACTGCTCTGGGAATCAGCCCCTTCCCTGGGGCAGCAAGGTTGGCTGCCCACAGGGCTGGGCAGGATACAGAAGGGCAGAGAGGTAGCCCTGAGAAAAGCAGCTTGTACAACACAGATTATCCTGTCACACTGGTCCCAAATTTTGATCAAGTTCTTTGTGGTGTGGCTGGAGGTGCTGGTCAAACAGGGAGCCAGACTCTGCTTGTGTTCCTTTTGACAGCTGTTTCCAGAGCAGAGAAAACAATTATGTAAGAACCTTGAAGCTGAAGAGGGTCCCATGAACCAGACTGGGATGATGCCAAACATTCCCATTGCCACAGCACAGCTGTTCTGTGCCAGTGAGCACCTGCAGCATCCCACTGGTGCTGGACTGGGAGCACATTGCTTTCCTGAAGGATGCAGTGCCTGTACCTCCAGCTCCTCCATGGAATCCACATTCAAGCTTCACAGAGTCTCCTCCAGCCTGGTGAGGGGCTCAGTGCAACAGCCCTGACTTGGGGAACTTTGAGTACAGGAAGTCTGGATTCCCTAAGACATGAGGAAAAGGAGAAACTAAGAACTCCTAGTTCCTCTCCAACCTGTCTTTAAAACTTCTGCTGTTCCTACCACTGAAACCAATGCTATCATGGGAATAGAATGCCTAACTAACCCCTCATGCTCAGCAGTATTCGTGCACCCAAGACCAGGAAGGGCCCCTGGGAGGAATGCCCTGACTGCAGCTGTGCCTCACCCCATGACCCACTGCTGGCCAAGGGCAGGCAACGTCTTCACACTCAGCATTTCACAGACCTGGGGCTCCATGTTCCTGACTGCACCAGCTACCCTTGGACATTTTCTCCCATGCCCATGGCTAACAGCAAAAAAAAAAAAACAAACCCTCAAACCACTTTAGGCAAGCCAACCAACCCAAAGTTACAAACAAAAACCCACCCAAAAAAAAAAAAAAAAAAAAAAAAAAAAAAGACAAAAAAACCCAAAACAAAACAAAAAAAACCCCCCAAACCCACAAAACACAATCAGCCACCTTCAGCACCTCCAAGCCCAGCACCCACAGTTGCCAAGTAGGAAAGTCCACAGGGACATTGAGGACACTGAGGGCCCTCAGCTGCAGGCAGAGAAAAAGATGTCATAGCTATCCATTTCCCATCCAGAAAAGCAGCCAGCCAGGTCACTGAGCAAAGAGACAGAAGCAACAGAACCCAACATGTCCTTAAGTACACCTGGGGCTTTCACCCTCACCCCACTAATGTTTGGTCACAAGGTAGCACAGAGAAAAACCACAGCTGGGACCCTGGCTAGGAGGGCCTGAACATGATCAGGAAGAAGAGGATAAAGACTAAATACTGCTCATGCCACCAAGGCCAACAGGACAAGGATAAAGTGGTACTAAGAGCCTTGTCCTCCCACACAGGATTTCAATCTTGCATGGCTTGAGAGGACAGCAGAGGGTGCCCACACAGCAGCCAGAGAGGAACAGAAAGAGCAGCAAGGCTGCTCTCCCAAACAGCCACTAACCAGCTGCCACAGAACCACTGCTGACACTGCTGCTGCTTCATTGGCTCCCTCACACCTGGTCCCTCTGGCTCATGCATCTCCCATGGACATCCAAGAGCTCAGGCTTGTCCTCAGCTTCAGAGCCAGCCTAGGATAGCTGACATAACTCCTCCAACAGTGCCCAGAGCCCAGCAGCTGAAAAACCTTGGGGCTTCAGGGTCTGGAACCTGCAGTGACACAAGTCCAAGGGCTGGTCAGAAAGTGAGCACAGGTGAAGGCCAGGACACCTGAACAACAGTCCCATCACCAGGCACGCCCCACTCACCTCTATTCTCTCAGACTGTAACCAACTGCCATGACCTGGCTGTGCCTTATCTCTCGCCCCAGAGGACACCATGTCTGTTTTGTCAAATAAATGTCTCCATAGGGCCAAGCACTGCAGCCATGGTGGGGGAGATGCATTCCAAGCCTCAGAACGAGGTTGTGTGGGGAGGGAGCAGCATGCGTGGAAACGAGCCTGTAACGAGTTTGTAATATGCATGTGTGGCACGGCCTGCGCAGCGTCATCACAATGGCACAGGCACTTTCCCGCCTCATTGCCTCCCAAATGGATTTTAAATATCATTCCGAGGACACAATTATTTAAAACGCTGAACTAAACACTCACTAATGGGAAAACGGCGTGTGGCCTGCAGCAGCCATTCCTCATGGGGCCACTCTGCCCATGTCATCCTCTTCTCCAGCCCCACACTCTGCATGGGGCCACATGGAAGCATCCTCCTCCTCTTCCTTGGAGGCCAAACAGGACACCACTGGTACCTGCCTTGAGCCCAGGCCGACGCACATTGCTTATATGAGAACACATCTTTTGTCCCCACCCCAGAGATCTCCAGCCCCAGAGCAGTCCCCGGGCACCAGGGGCACTGCAAGTCAGCCCCAGGGCTCCATGTCAGGGAGCACCTCACCAGACAGCATGTCTTTCTGTCTCTCCCCAGTTTGGCAGCAAGTAATACTGGGCTACACAGGGAGAGGACATGAGAACAAGGATGCCTCCTGACCCCCTGTATATGGCTCTGGAAGTTATGGTTACAACCTAAGATTTACTTTTTCACTTAGTCTGAATACCTCCCACACCCCCAAGCACAATCCCAACCAGGGGAGATGAAGAAAGCAGCATTATTGTTGGCTACATCCAAGAATCCAGAGCACACAGAGCATGAAAAGAGAGAAAGAACCCAAGGAAACAAACTGTTTGTAGCAACCCTTGCTGGGGAGAACACGGAGACAGCTGCAAGGATGCAGTGGACACTTGGTCCCATTACAGCAGTGGCAGCATTAGGGATGACAGAGCTTCGGACAACAGTGTATCTGCTGATGGGGGAGTGCCTGCCTGACCTTTGATCATCAGCCCTCTCCTTTCCTCCAGGCAGGGATTCCAAGGCCACCACAAGCTACCAGTGCTCAGAGACAACAGCCTACCTCAGACTAAACAGAGAAGGGAGGTGACACAGACCAGCACCATCCCCACACACTAGCAGTTGAGCACAGAGAGGAGAAGAGTCCATTGCTGGAACTCCAGCTGCACATCAGAAGTTTATATTTTAACAGCTTTGGCATCACCAGGGCTATCCATCACCAGCTCATTTTCCTCCGAGTGCTGAACCGTTCCTGCCTCTGCTGTTTGGAACAGTGTCTAATGATGCACTGGAGCAGCCACCTGGCAACACTGCTGCCAAGGGCCACAACACTGGAAGAAGAATACACACAGGTCTGCACGCTGCTGCCAGCCTCCACTGCCCAAAAACCTCCCTCTGCTCAAACCTGCTCCACTCAGACCACATGGATGCTCTGCCTCATGATCCTCCACCTTGAGAGAAAGAGCACATGCTCTTAAGCCATTGCTCCCTTACAGAAAGGAAAGCAGAACACAGGCATTGATGATATTTTCATGAATGCTCATTCAGCACTACAGTGCTATTTTTGAGAGGTTGAATAATGGGCAAAAAAAAAAATTAGTTGCTTCTAGCCCACAGACATGCATAGCTTAGTAAGAACATAGCTGTGGGGCCAGGGACATGTAACATGACAGTGCTGCAGTACTAAAAACTTGCTGTGAGACTTGCAAAGACACAGGCAGACCTGGACAGACTCACATGGAGCAAGGCAGCCCCAAGACACGTTGGAAGAGAGCCTGCACAGGCTCCAAGTTTTGCTTTTAGTGTAACCTGAATACTTCTGAGTTGTTCTCACAGTGGCCAGTGGCCTGTGAATCCCCACTGGGTGGCAGAACCTAAAAGCAACTTCCCCTAGATCTCACTGGATCCACTACAACAAGGGCATGGAGCCACAAGCCCAGCCTGAAAGCAGCTGAGCTGAGGCATGGTGCTCACCAAAGCTAATCAACTAAATACAGGGTGAACCCCAGGAAAAGACAACCACCTATGACATCCCATGCAGGCATCCCAGGGCAGCTCCATGGGAACTTACTTTGGGGAAACAAGCAGCAGAATCCCTGCACAGCAAGAGATTAACCCACCCCCACATGGGAAATGTGGGCAGGTTCAGTGAAGAACTCCCTCATTCCAAGAGCAGCCTCCCTCCTTCAGCCTTAGTGCATCTGCACTACCTGTCACAGCTCTAAGGAAGTGCAAGGATCTAGTAAGAAGAATGTGAGGCCAATCTCCAACTCCATTCTTCAAGTCTTTGTTGGGGATGAGGGTGAAAAAGGGGGTGTGACATGAAGCAGGATGCAGAAGTGGAGTACTGGAGAATCAAGCACCTACCCCATTGAATCCTCACTCCTCTGGGGCTCACCCGGTGCTCGATGCTCTATCAGACATCCCCAGGAGACAGCCACTCGCTTCACCATAAATCAGCACCTTACCCACGCAGCCAGCCACGTATCTGCCAAGAGAGCCAGGGTACTGGAGAAGAAAGTTCCAGGCCCCCAGGCAGCCTGCTCCGAGCTGGGTAGCGCGGGGCTCCTGCCCATGCAGCAGAAATGGATCCGAGATCAGGTAGTCAGAGAGACCCATCTCCAGGGCAGGAGGAGAACTGCAACTCCAGGCTGCTCCTCAGCATTCCCCATCCCTCAGAGAGCATGGCTGCACATCCCACAGCTGGGAGAGCTGCTGGAAGGGGGAGTAAGCTGTAGTGAACGAGTAAAAAGCAAGGAATGTTTCTCCATTGCCTCCTCAAACATAAATGTTTGAAAGTTAAAGTTTTGAACTGCATCCAACAAAAACCAGAGACTGCTTGATTTTAGAAAATGAGGCACCCTCTTGGAAGGTCATTAAAAGAGCTTGTATTTGATAGATCAGGCAACGAAGTAATAAACTTCTGATACATCAGGCAAACTTCGCCAGATACCAACAAGCAGCCAATGAAAATTAAGCAAGCAAAGATGAAGTTCTCCGCAGATCTGCTGTTGCTACGAGGTGCATGTGATATTGCCGCTTTCAACACCCTCTATAAGCAAGTGCCTAACTTGCCACAGGGGCTGCAAAATCTACAAAGTGTTGAAGTCTTTGCCTTTGCTGTCCTTCACTGTCCTGGCTGCTACTTCGAGGCATTTCATGCCCCATTCTGCTGGCCTGGCTGCCATGGCTCTGCTGCCTCTCTGGCTTGCTTGTCAGCTCTCAGAGGGACTTCACCTGGGAAAGCCCCATCACACCCAACACAGACCTCCCCCATTGCACTCTACAAGCCAGCTCTGGACCCGTGCTGGTGGTAGCCCCTTTCCTGTGCTTTTCATAATTATTCTTGGCATTTTCCTTCTTTTCTATTTCCTTTATGAAAAAAAAGTTGAATTATCGCTTTGTATCCCAACATCTAATCTCATTTATGTTTTAATCTCACTTTCAGGTATGTTTAGAACATAACTCCTTTCCATAATTATGGATCAAGGCAAAACTTGCCTCTCTTCACCTTAAGCAGATCAGAACACAAGTGCAGACATGGCCTAGCAAGCAATAGAACAGATTCAGCAAGGAGATGAGCTGCTCACCTGCTTGATGCAAATGGAGCCTGCTCAGCATCTCACTCCTTGGCTGGACTCTCCTGCCTTCAATCCATGCATGCAGCTGAGCATCCCCGCAGCCACTCTGCCTCTAGCACCAGCCACACAGCCTCTTCCCACAGCACAGCCACCACACAGGTTAGAGAGAGGAAAAGAATTGCAACCCACACCTCTGCTCAAGTCCAGTTCTGGCTTGCAGGCCAGACACAATGAAGAGATTGCTCTTCAATGCTGTCCTACAGCCAAAAGGAAACAGGACACCCAGTACAGCCTCTTCCCTCCCTCAGCCAGCCCCAGTCTATAGCAGCAGGGATGGAGCTGAAGGCAAGATGCTCAGTGCTGCTGTCTCCTGTATTCTCCCTAGAAGCATCACATACGCCTTGTCTGGCCCATACTCTACCGAGCCAGGCTGACCCGCATCAGAGATCAGCATCTGTCACAGCTCCATAGCTCATGAGACTCAGCAGCACCTCACAAGCTTGTGAAATCCAGGACTGCCCCACTTACTGTCACCTTGGACCTTAACACAGCTCTGGTTCCTCCTGGTACTCCTACCTTGATACTGTGAAGAAAGACATTAGAACCAGGCATCCAGTCTCAACATGAAGCTGGCAAAAGCTATTGGAGCAGGTTGTCCAGAGAAGTTATGGATGTCCCAAGCATTCAAGGCCAGGTCGGACAAGGCTTGGAGCAACCTGGTCTAGTGGAAGGTATCCCTGCCCATGGCAGGGAAGTGGAACTGGATGGGCTTTAAGGTCCCTTCCAACTGAAACTATTCTGTGATCTCCACCACTTCTCAACCCAGAACATGAGCCACATCTTTTCTTCACTCCACCACAGACCCTGAGGCAGCACCTCTGTGCAGGAGCCCAGGACAGCCCCACACATACCAAGAAGGTGCTGTGCTTACAGGGCAGCCAAGCCATCCATCACAGGGTCGTGTCTGGACACAAGACTAAGCCCTGTGGGTTGCCCAGGGTCCATGTGGACAGACAGAATGTGCTCATGCTCCCTTCAGAGCCCGGGATCCCTCCTGTAGTGAGCACCTGGGGATACAAGGAAAGGCAGCAAGGGCCAGTCATTAACACAATGGTCCAAGGCAGAACACAGGATACTCAGTCCTAGCCCAGTTGAGAGCCCTGCAAGATAAAGTTCTCTTTAAAACCACTGAAAGCAAGTAGAGATGATGGCCACATGTCTAGAAAGAAAAGAGTTTGTTTTTCTTGTCAGTGAAGCTCATTTTGCTTTGGTTCTGCCTCTCCCAGAAAAGGAGAAAGTTTTCACCAGAAGAAAAAAAACTAAACAAAAACAACAAAACCCAGACCAAACAACAGCAAGAACAAACCACAAAAACAGCTAACAAGGAAAAACTCACACTCATTCCCACAGCCCACCAGAAAAACAAAGAAAACCAAACAAAGAACAACAGCTTTGAAAATAGCTTACAAATGTTAGAAAAACCCTTTACCCACTGCTAACTTCATTCTACTGACCCAGAGAGATTTAGCATTTACTCTAACCAGCATAAACTGATAACTTGGGCAGAAAGACCCACCAAAATTAGGAAGCAGTTGAAGGACAGCAGAAAAGTCAGAGGCAACAGAAGTTTTTAGCAGTCAGGAATCTGAAAGCTATAGTAAGGAGTTTGGAGAACTTCAGAGAACCACTATGCTTCCCATAATGACCCAGCTTTCCCCAGGCACACCCTGTGGTCCCTGCTCCGAGTTGTATGTGGTGGCTTTCAAACAGCAGCTATTCTTCCAGCCCTACCAAACAATCCCCATGGCCATAGTTTAAACTGCCTCACAGTTTGTGATGCAAAGATTAAACACATGATCTGGGCTTCTATGCATTTCTTTATTTAAAGGCAGACTTTTTGCTTTTTCAGTTGAGTAAGACCAAATACCAACTCCTGTAAGAGAAGCAGCAAGGCTCAGGCTGGTTTCACTGGGGTCCAGTTGGTCACTTGCCGCTGGTGTACTTGGTGACAGCCTTGGTGCCCTCAGAGACTGCGTGCTTGGCCAGCTCGCCGGGCACCAGGAGCCTGACAGCCGCCTGCACCTCACGGCTGGTGAGGGTGGCACGGTGGCTGTACTGGGCCAGGCGTGAGGCCTCCGAGGCCAGTTGCTCAAGCATGTCGTTGACAAAGGAGTTCATGATGCTCATGGCCTTGGAGGAGATGGCAAGGTCTGGGTGCACCTACAAGATGGTAACCAAACACCATCTCACACACCCATCACCCTGGAAGGAGTGGGAGCCCCATTCCAGACAGGGCACTCTAACCCCAAGAACACCTGTAGTTGCCGCCCTAAGGGTTTCCAAGTCATGGGCCACTTTAAACTCAGTATAGGCTCCCATAATGCCACACAAGCTTTGGGATTACACTGGCAGAAGCCTCCTCACAATCCCCATGGAAAACATGGCTGTGAGGGGTGGAAATACTCCAGTCTCCAAGTCCTGTCTACAGACTCACGCTGACAACTGTAGCCTAGAAAACTCATGGTCACTTCCAAAAACACTCTCATCTCCCCATCAAAAATCACCAGACACCTACTCACAGGGCCAGAAGCAGCTGTTTCTGCCATACTGACTTCAGTGCAATTACTTTTTCAGGCAGAGCTGTGCACCAGAGCTCATTTTCTCTAGGAAACACTTTCTGCTCTAGATCTACCTCTACTACCCCTAGAATCCACCTCCTCAACTTCTAAGCTTCAGCTGGGGCTCTCCTGTACCCACTTACACTTTTTTTCTTTCCCCATCTCTCTAGAAACCCAGATTTTTCTCCCTTAATCTTTATAGTGTTAACATGCAAGGGGCAGAAATTACTTTATGCACAAAGCAGTTTCTAGCAGAAAAGAAACATTTACTCACCTGCTTCAGTACTTTATAGATATATACTGAAAAAGCTTCCTTTCTCTTAGGCTTCCTCTTAGATCTTTTGTCCCCAGAGGTAGCAGCATGACCCTCTTTCTTCAAAGGTTCTGAGCTCATCTTAACCTCCAACAGACCAACGAGCAAGTGCCGTGGGGCTGGTTATATAGCACGGGCAGCAGAACCTAACTTGCCTCAGGTGCAGCCCCCAAGGAGCAGGACAACTACACACCTGTGGCTGATGATACCACTTTCCACTAAATGAAGAGCAGCTGGCCTGAGAGGAGCTTGGAAGTGACAGATTCAACTAAACTTTCAGACCTGAGAAGTTTGAGTGTAACCTGGGCAAAGAGGGGCAAGGGCAGAAGCATCCAATTTACAGGAGACAGAATTACCAGAGAAGAGCCATTCCCAGGTCCAAAAGGGGTTTGGTGAAAGGAGGGATCTTGCTTTGGTGCAAGGGTGTGAATTGGAGTACTCAAGGTACTCCAGAATCAAATGGGATCACGTCTATGCTATGGAACAGGTAATGCCATCAGGGGAAACTCAGTAACTGCAGGAAGCATTGGGCCTGAGATGAAATGATGGCATCGTAAACACCCTACCAGCCATATTTCCCCTGCTACCTAGCCTGCTCTTGGGATCCCACCTGCTGCACACAACAGGGCCTGGAATGCCAGGATGGGGGGCAGTGGAGGGCTGACACCCCAAGTATGGACAGAAACCAAGATTACACTAATGAGGGTAAATGTGACACAGGAGTTAGACTTAGCCAGGAAAAACGTGCAGCAACACAGCAGAGACATGAACAAAACAGAGTTTTCTGCGCTTTGGGGAGAAAAGGAAACCTTTCAGCAGACACCACTACAGCCATTTCATAGAAGGGTGATGCCAGTATGCTTGTTTGGTGGGGGAACACACCGGGGTCTTTGTGCTGCCAAGTAGAGTCTGTTGCTCAGGTATACACATTGTACTGGCACATCCTGAGCAAAGCACATCTTCCAAAGAGTGAGCTTGGGAGACCTACTCGTCAGTCAGTGATTCTGCTACTGCTTGTGCAGCCCACAGTGTTTCACTGAATTGTTTTATTCTCAGCCTGCCCTCATGGGGAGGCACCTGATCACCCTCCCCTAGTGCAAATACCTGTCACAGTGACAAGGGGGGTCAGTGCCACAGTGAGGTCTTGCTCCCAGGAACTGAAACATTAGTGATCAGGCAGGACAGGCTGGAATGATCATGTCAGTGCATTTGTGAAGGAGAATGGGCTTGTGAAGATATGTGTTAGTGGGATCCTCTCGAAACAGGAGTGACTAATACTGGGAGGGAGGACCAGGGGACATCAGCACTTGTGCTTTGTAAGGGGCCATGTGTTGTCAAGGGACAGTACGGGTCTCCCCCCTCAGAGGGACATTCCACCACCCTCCTTGTAATAGGAGCCGTGTTACCTCGGTTTCAGGTCACAGCACAAGGGGACTCTTGGGCTGAAGGAGCTGGGGGCTGTTGTATCCCTCCCCAGCTGCCACCGTGCTTGTGATACAGTGTTACACAGTGATAAACACACAGCTGTTTTTTTCTGAAAAAAACCCATTTAGTTGGAAGGGAGCCCGTTGGCGGGAGGAGCAGCGACTGGTCACTCAGCATTAGGCACAAGGAGCCTTTACACACCAAGGATGGAGGCTCATCCACTGAGCAGTACCATCAGATTTGAACTCTCAGGTTTGGAGAATTACCATCTGCTTCCTTAGACTGGATGTGCTAGAGGCTGTACACGGTGCTGTGTGCTGGGCTTGACTCATCCTAGTGCTGGCTTTGCACTAGGTTTTTGGTTTTTTGGTGTATGGATCTACTTGCAGCACATACACAAGGGAATCCCACAAGCCTGCACCTGCCACTTCTGCCTGTGGCTGTGTTAGAGCCAACCTTACTTTTGGGTAACAGGCAAGAGTGACTGTGCAGGCACTGGGTCACTTCTTTTACAGAAATGACCATCCTAGCAACTAAGGGGCAATTCTTGTAATTTATCTATGGTTTTCCTTTTCTGCAAAACCAGAAAATTCCCAGCTGAAACAGCTTGAAGTGCCACTGCCCCAGCTTGTGGCTGTCCCTGAAATCAGTGCTCCAGGACATTTGTCTGCCACAGCTGCTTCAGCGCCGCCCAAAAAACTATCACCATGGGACAAAGTGAGGTTAAATCAAGGCTGATAAAGCATGTTTATACATTCCATTTTACAAGTCCTGGCCTACTGTGACCTCTAGTGCAGCTACAGCTGCTTTTGCTTTAAACATGTATCTGTGGTCCTTGTTTATACATCAGAGACGTGTCTGCACCCCAGAAGTTCCTCTCTCTTTGCAGCAGCAGACAGTAACAGCACTCATCTTGGCTCCGTGAGCTACAATGCTCCAACTGCTGCCCATCATGCTGGCCGTCATCCCAGTGTCCCCAGGCCATTCTCAGGATTTACCATTCCCAAAGAACTCAGCGTAAGACTGTATCCTGCATTTATTACCACCAGATCTGAAATGTAGTGAAACGAATTGTTGCCAAATCTTTGGTTAGGGAAAGAAGCACATGACAAACAGCTCTAGCCTCAGTCGGGACTCTTTGACCTCACCATTCTCAGAGCTACTTCACAACCTTTTCCAACTCATCAACACTTCCTACAACCTAGAGAGTAGAACACACATGCATTAATCTATTACTGTTTAACTTTTGTGACCCATCAGTCTTTTGAGTAATCACTTCCCTGTGAGTTTTACTCCCTCGCTCTACCCGGTAACTTCCAAATCCTCCACTGTAAGATATTCATCCAAGTGACATTTACTGCCATCTACACCTTTCTGCAAGACTAACTTGGAAGCATTTATACTAATTGGCATTATTTTCCCAGAAAGCATTTTTTTTCTTGTCTCAGATCTTTGCCAGAACCAGTGAAAAACCTGAAGGTCCCACTTGATCTACTGGAAGCAGCTCGCGTTGTGACATTTGTCCTATGGATGACATACAGCAGCAGTCACAACTTGGATGGGTGCTTTGGGAAAGAAAAATAAGGAAATACTCTACTGAAAGTCAAAGCCAGTCAGTTGGCACCAAAGAATGCACTGCATGGGAGCACAACTCCTTCGTTTGTCCTGTCCTTCCATTCACCCAGCAACATGTGCTGCTGGACAGGCTGCTGGGCTACATGAACCTTTCCCGTGACCAGTGTTGCCACTCTCATGTGCCAGTAGTAATTAAAATGATGACTCATGATCAAAAAAAGTTATTAGGTTTGATTTGCTACCTTTCTCTTCAGTACCCTTTGTTTTAATAATAAATTATAAATGTGTTTTATTCAAGGTTCTGTGGCTCAGGGTGAGGTTTGAACACCAACTTTTCCAAGAATCTGTTACTGAGAACAAAAATAAAAGTTCAGCTTCACTTGATTAGTCTTTAGTTAAACCTGCAAGGAACAAGGAACGAATTTGTAGTCCAAAATTCCTACATTATTGAGTCTCATTATTAGACAATTCAAAGTGAAGCAAAAAGACACACCTGAGCCACTGTGTTGGTGAGAACACACACTGGTGTTGCACAGATCTATGTTCTCTCTCTAAAATTGATCTTCAGAACACTTTCAAGTTGTGTCTGTCACCGTCTACAACAGAAGTATCCATGGCTTGTTCTGTGACTCACCGGAAACCCAGTGTTCACTGTCTGAGCAGAGGTGCCCCAAGTCTGAGGACCCTGCTCACTGCTCACTGCTTCCACAGCTCAGTACTCACCACTTCACGTGTCTCAAGTTCTGGCCACAGCTTTGGTTGTACTGAGGAACTGAACATTAAGCAGGAAGGGCTGATCCTCACTCAAAGCTTAGCACTTGCTGACTCACCCCAGCACACCCCAGCTACCATGGCTCACAAAACAAGACAACATTGTTCTTCTCTCTTTATTGACTGATGGATTCTCGGGCAGATCTGTTAATTACACTGTTAAATAATAGTTAAAAACAAACCAAGGCCAGAGGAGTTTGAAGTGAAGTATCTAAACTGAAGCAGAAATTGGGAGGCAAGAGGCAGAAGCTGGGCTGGGGTCTCCACTTGTGTATCACTGCCACTTGGACACCCCGACGGCCACTGTTGTGACCCCAAGCCAATAGATTCCAAGGCCTGGCTCAGATGGGACATTGTCTAAATAAGGAAACAGTTGCCCAAACGTAGCCAGATCAGGAGAGAACAGCTCTGTCCAGACACAGAGGTGCAAGGCAAGTCGAGGGGAAGCAGTATTGCAGCAATCCTAGAACACAGCCAGAGGGAGCAGCAGTTCCGCTCCTGCCGGCGGGCAGGCGAGTTACATGGCCACCGCCAGCCCCACGGAGAACACGGGCTGGGGCTCCTCAGCTCACACGTTGTGGGTCCGTTTGGTGAGCTGTGGGTCCTCATCCACCAGCTTCGACTTGAGATGCTCCTTGTAGGCAAGGATGTCCCCTTGCCACTTGGTGATTGTCTGCTTCTCACAGACCCAGATCTCCTGTGCGACCTGAGAGCAAACAAACAAGGAGGAAGAGGAGGCAGAGGGGGAGGCGGAGAGAGGTTTGCAGTACAGAATTTTATAATCTTACCAAAATTAAAAAGTTAACTAAAAGCTATTCTCTGAAGTCTGGCAGGAAAAGTTTGATAACTTCCACATTTCGACTACCCAAGAAAAGTACAGAGAAACATCTTCCCTGGTGTTTTCCACATAATTTATACAAGATGTTAGAACTGAAAATCCTAGGCCCCTCTGTATTTCTGATTTTGTTCATGGACTAAGATGAAAAGCCTTTCTTGCTAGATTGGGAATTGAAACAAAAGTAGTTCTTGACCGGAACTACTTGGATCTATCACAGTGAAAAATAAAATCATACCTGAACTCGCAGCCAAAGCTAGAGCTGATAGATCAGCACTTGACATTTGTGGCGGTTTTTATTTTATTTTAAGTACCTAATGTTTTCCTGGGCTAGCTCAGTAATTGTTTAATATGCACACAGTAAAGGTATCGTGTCCACTGATTTTTTTTCCTTCACTCACTCATCTTTTTGGGATGAGTAAGGGCCAGTCAGTTGAAAAGACCTTGTTTTAATTACTAAAATGTTAGAAAGGTGCTCTGACAAAACTCACAACTGTCCTTACCTGTTGGATGAGTCTGAAGTCATGGCTGACAAGCATCATTCCTCCTTCAAACTCGTTGATAGCATCTGCCAGTGCATCTATGGTTTCTATGTCCAGGTGGTTGGTGGGCTCATCCAGGAAGAGCATGTGAGGGTTCTGCCAGGCCAGCCAGGCAAAGCACACGCGGCACTTCTGCCCATCAGAGAGGTTCCTGATGGGGCTCACCTGCCCAACACACACATGGCTTGCTGCTCTGCAGTGACCTGACAGCATGCCACCCTGACCCAAACCATTTGGCTCCCACCTTGGCCTCCGTGTAGTTCCATGACACAAGAGGACAAATGTTCAGTCAGCCTTATACCTACACTAAGCTTCTCCCAGCCAGGGAAGAAGGGAATTCCAGGGGCTTCTGAAGGACTATACACAGCAAGGCCCAGCTTGTGCCAAAGGTGTGTAAGGACAGTTAATTTGTCTGACTGGTATTCACCAACACAACAATCAAACTACTCTCAACTTCTGCAGTGACAAATGGGCAAAAACAATGTAAAAACCAAAGCTGAACTGCAGCGATGTGGACAACTGTTACACACAGGATGTGTCACGTACAAGAGCATGTCATTCTTGGACTTAGAGCACCATAGGTGAGCCCACTCTCTTGTCTCAACCAAGTGGACCCCACAAACAGCTGAGAACCTTCTAGCACTTCTGCCTGGTATTCATCTCAGAAATAAGAGAGATGCAAAATAGTTCAAGTTACAATTAAAACACGCTCAGGTCTAGCACTATACCAGAACTTGTCTTCTTTTCACCTGGAGTCTGAGGGGGTCACCCCTTCAACCCACACTGTGATTCAACCCAATTGCTGTGATCCAAAGAAAGTTCCCATGAGCCGCGAGTTGGTTTTTTTTCTCCAATTTCAAAGGCAGAGATGGAAAAAGCATTTTGATGCTGTGGTGTACCATGCTGCATACTGTATCACACTGTCAGGTGTCAGTAGAGCAACAGAAAACACAGAACCTCTACTCCCCTAATGAACAAAAGGCAAACCTCAAGAGCTCATACTCACCTGCTGCTTCCCTGTCAGACCATATCTGCCAATGATTTTCCTCATCTCCTCCTTCTCCTTGATCTCTGGGTAGCATTTCAGCATGTACTCCAGGGGTGAGAGGTCTAAGTCCAACTGCTCTTGCAAGTGCTGACAGAGAAGAAAAGTCAGCTTCAGGCTGTGCAGGCCAACTACTTCATGGCCCTAAGCACTACTCCTGTTACACCCCTCTGGTACCAGGTGAGTGGCAGAACACAAGAGCCAATAATCCCACCCACAGGACAGCCTCTGTGCTGAACTATTAGGGAATAATTTCCATTTCAGGAGGAGTGCTGCTTCAGAATAGGAGGCTTGTCCACCACCACAAACATAGCAGGTGGGAGACTGAACAGGAAGGACCACAGCCAGACTCTTTACAGGGTAAGAACATGAGCTGGAGACCATTCCATGGAACAGTTCCTTCCCCCATCTCCAGACACAGAAAGGCAGCAGTGGCAGAAGCCTCAGAAGCAGAACTAGAGGGGCAAGATTTCTCATCCCTGACAGCTTTTTTCTCAGCATTCTCTGTCCCTGGGGGCTGCTGTAGGGAGTACCTGGTGGTATCTACCGATCTTCACATGCGAGTGCTTGCGAATCATCCCATCTGTGGGCAGCAGCTGGAAGGGGAAGATAAAATCATTTTACCGGGAAATCTCTCCTCTTGCAGTATGCCAGAAATACAGAATCCAGCCATCTCTACTCTGGCACAGGGGAGGCAGTCTGAACACATAATATGAGAGAAAAAGCCCTATATTGCAACAAGACTATAGGATTTCTAAGGCCTGACGGGGGTGCTCTGGCAAATAAGTGCAGCTTTGCTGAAGACTATCCCAAAAGTAAAGGTCCAGAGCAGGGTAGACAATGTACAGAGCAAACCTCTCCTGTGAGCAGTTTCAGCAGTGTTGACTTTCCAGCTCCATTGGGTCCAACAAGAGCTACACGAGTATCCAGGTCAATCCCAAACTCCAGGTTATTATAGATCCATGGCTGCAAACCACAAAAACCATGAAATATTATGCCTTTTCAGCAGTTTCCAGAACCGCCCTACTGCACCTGTAATGCTCTGTCCCCAGCAGGCCCAGCATTAGCACTGCCAAGAACTTTGTTCCATTAGTGATACACTGCAGCCCCATCAGGAAGCTCAGCCAAAAGTCTCCCACTTCCAAACAAGGCAGGAATACAAGTGATCTCTGTATGCATACTCCCATACTCACCCCATCCTTGGTGTATCTGAAGCTGACATTCTGCACCATGATGACAGGAGGGGGAATTTTCCCACAGGGTGGAAAGTAGAATGACAAAGTCTGTTAACACAGAATATCCACCTGTGAGACACCCCGGAACACGAGAAAGCCCAGTCATTCTGGTGTAACCATGCCTCACTACCAACATCAGCTGTAGACCAAGGCACCAGATCGTGACTTTTTATAAGCCCCTCCTGCAACTCACTCAGACTTATTCTGATGAGCTGCTTGCAATCTCATCTGCTGGCTAATGAATCCCTATTTCTTTCCCTTTGAAACAAATGTGGGTTTGTACTCTTTACACAAGTAAAAGCTGCACTGAGCATCCTCTCCCATCTCCTATGAGCCCTAGGCATTCCTTTCTGATTTCTGTATCTGCAAAATAGCCTTATTGATACGAAAACTCCACTTCCCTCCCCTAGAAAATTCCTCCTCCTCTTCTCATTGTTCAGCATTACTCCATGCTGAGTACAGGGATCTTTGGCATCAGGAAGGGTATCTCATTCTTGCTACTAGCTCTGTTAGCCATTCTTGCTGTCTGCTAAAGACCCTTCTGCTCCTGTAGTCTGTGTTTCAAATACAGATCTCTAGATGCAATTCCATGTCTGATCCTACCTTATCATTCACAACTCTCTCTGTCAAGCCAGAAGCCATCATTTTTTGAAGGGTCTTCTCCTTGCTCTGAGCTTGCCTGGCCAGCTTTGCACTACCATGACCAAATCGTGCAATGTAATTCTGCAACAAAAGAGTTAGCCAAAAGCCACAGTGATAAGGTTGAGGAGGGGCAGGGATGCCCACTACAAGGGTAGGAGGGTGCTCATGCAGCTAAGCAGGTACCTTCATATGGGCAATCTGATCTTGCTCCCAGTGGAATCGCTTCATTTGATTTTCTTCTAATTCCAAGCGAGTCTTTACATACTGATCATAATTTCCCTGGAAAGAGAGCATGGAACATCAGATGTGCCCAGAGAACAGCTCCTGTTTCTGCTGGTTACATGGGGCACTGTCTACTCACCGTGTAGTACTTAAGTTTGCGGTTGTGCATGTGGATGATGTTGGTGCAGACGCCGTTCAGGAAGTCCTGGGAGTGGGATATCAGCACAAGGATCCGCTTGAACCTGTGGCACCATGCAAGTTCTTAGAGACTAAACTAGGAAAAGAAAACCTGTTCGTTGGCCCTGATGGTGACAAAGGCTTTATATGCACCAGATTTCTCTTGCGTACAATCAGATTAAGAACAAAAAGGTCACAGCCAGGGAGATGCTCTGGGGAAACCCGAAGTAAAGCAGCTACAACCAACTGCAGTGAGTAAATCCTGCCAACAGTTTTCACTGTAGTAAAACACCTTGCACCACTAGATAGTCTTTGCCTGTTATCACAAAAAGCCCAGAATTGGCTGCCTATGCGGCAGGTGACTTGTGCCACTGATGCAGCTGACTCCACTGGCATCACATTTCTAAAACGTTTCAACCTTTGCTGCTTACTTTCCTCTCAGTACAGACTCCCATCCGTTAGGCACACTGCATCTGGCTGCGCTCCAAATCCGTACAATGAGGGGTTAAAGCCTCCCCAAAAGAGGTTCAAAGTTCTTTTCTAAAGCACCTGACTTCTAAAGCAAGGACACAAAAGGTTCAACTGACAGAGCTGATGGAAAAACCTCTGCAAAGGCAAAGCCCTTCTCACAATACAGTTCTTTTAATGCATACCCCAGATAACCTGAGCTTCCTAACTACTCCTAAGGTATTTGCCTTACACCTTAACATTCTACCTTTGCTATGAAAACCAGTCACCTTACACACTAGCAGAAGATGAAACCAACACACTCAGATACTACAGTTCAGTGAAAACAGAGAAATGGTGGGCAGGAAGATGAGCTGAGAGCCAGATCTGGAAATCTCACACTACTGGTACGGTACACAATGCTGGTACACAGGCTGCCAAGGCCTGCTCCTGGCTTTCAAGGAAGCACCTTTAACCTGGGAGTACAAACCAGCATTTCTCATTTCTTCAGTGCCAGGGAGATAGGGGATTGTTTTGAATTCTTTACTCTTGCATCAAGCATGTCACATAGCAGAAAGCAGGTGTCACTGATACTGCAACACAGTTATGCACCCACAAGAACTATACAGTTACTCCTGCAGAACTTGCTTACATGCTGGCAAGATGTTCATGCTCACATGCTGACAGAAAAGCACAACCCACAGAAGCAGCAAACTCCTCTGTGCTTACGTTTTCAGCTCTTCCTCCAGCCACACACAGGCATCCAGGTCAAGGTGGTTTGTGGGCTCATCGAGCAGCAGCATAAAAGGCCGAATGAAGAGCGCTCTGCAAGGACAGGGGAGATGACAGCATAGGGTAAGTGCAGGGTAACCCAAAGCCTCTCAGCTCTGCTCTGAGTTCTTAGAACTGTGTCTGTGGTTCTGCAGAGTCAGGAGCAGGCAGGCATTCTCACAGGAGGCAGGAGGCACTATTCCACTCACCTGGCAAGAGCCACCCTCATTCTCCAGCCACCACTGAAGTCCTTCAGCTTCTTCCTCTGCATGGCTGGCGTGAACCCCAAGCCATGAAGGATACGTGAGGCCCGTGCTTCTGCCTTATCAGCATCCAGCTCCTCCAGACGTTCATATAACTCCAAGAGTTTCTCACATTCCGCTGAAAGAGAGCCTGCCAGTCAGCACCTCCGCCTATAAAGGGCTCCCAGCTGCACTGCTGCACAGCATGGAAACCTCACAGTCCCTCTGCTTTACCCCTATTTAGCCCCCTCCATATCCAAGCCTGAGACACTTCTTAAGATGCTGCATGGAATAATTCATCCAAAGAAGTGTCATCCATGCCCATTAGTACAGGCAGCTGAGGGAAACAGGTACCACAACATGTGAAAACTCCACTAAGGAACCCAAATTTTCTTTGGTAGGGAAGGAAACGGGAGAAAATGTCCCTTGGGACTCTGAGAAGCTTTACCATCTTCATGAGCTAAACGTTCTGCCTCTCGCTCCAGCATGGCCCTCTCTGTATCCACCTCCATCACACACTGCAGAGGGGTCTTGTCACTGGGAGGCATCTCTCGGGTCAGGTGATAGATGTCAATGTGCTCTGGGATGGGCACTTCTCGCTTCCCAATAGCCGACAAAAGCATGGATTTCCCTGTGTGCAGATAATCACAATTAATTGCTGGATTCAGTGAGATACAACATCACAGTGAAACCAATGAGATACAGTCAGATCCCACTGTGATTCCTTCGCTTTCCAACCTCAGAAAATCCTGAAGAATTTTTTTCCCAAGAGGCCAGAAGAACTGGAGAGGCCACTGCCTCACTATGACAGGCCGCCCTCCTAGCTAAGGCTCACCACCCCAGGGACAGGACATGAAGAAGCTTTTTTGAAACCACTGCATTTCAGCCCTTGCCCAGATTTGGGAAACTTTATCTCTGTTGTACTTTCTGCTGTCTAACCAGGTCTGACAGCTGGTATCAGGATCCCAGATTCCAAAGACTTCTAACATTGAGGAAAATAATGCACTCATCCCTAAACAACCTGGGTTTTCCTGAAAGTTAAACTAGATGGTCACTCTTACTAGCACCCCTCCAATCACACCCATATCCTGCATCTCTCAATGTAGCATCACTTTCTCCAAGGACTGTACAGTTGTTTTCCCAGTCAGGCCAAACCACACACTTTCTACTCCTCCATACAGTACAAGTTCTTTGGCCAACACCATCAGCATTGGGTTTACTGGCATTACTAAGCAAATCGGGCAAACAGGAATCAGGCAGATTAACAGATCCCAGACATCTCAGCCAATGCTCCATAGAAACAAGATCAAAAGCACAGTCCAAATCTAGAATGCAATCTCAGGCTTCTATCAACAATCCTAGTAATTCCCCTTCCTGGGTGGAGATACGGGAGATCAGAAACTGCTGTGTCCCAACCAGGTCCATCTAACAGTCCTCTTTCTGGTTTCCAGCACTTCCCACATGTACCTGCCCAGCTTCTCAGCAGCATGACACCTTTACCGAGCTCCAGGGAGCCATGTCACTTTCCCCGCAGCTTACCAATCCCATTGAGTCCAATCAGGCCATAGCGTCTCCCAGAGTTCAGCTCCAGTTTGGTGTCACTCAGCAGCTCCTGACCATGAAAGGTCAGTGAGAGGTTGATGATATGCACATCAGTGCTATTGGGGTGGGAGGCCAGCACTCCTGTCACGGCTCGGGCAGCAGCTTTCTTTAACTCAAAGTCCTCCAGCTCCTTTGTAAGAGCGTCCACCTCTATATGTGAGAAGACCAGAAGTGTTACTGATTTACAACCATGAGAGAAGCCATAAGCCTCTGTACCAAAAGGCCCAGGACCACAAAAACAACTCCCATTTCTGCAGAAGAGTTGAGGAGACCCAGATGCAATGAAACTCAGCTTTTCAGCTTAGCAGGCGGATATATACAGTCTAGCAGGAACTTCCACCAGCTAAGTATCTAAATGTTATCTAAATAAAACAGGACCATCAGAACTAAGTGAGCAGCCAGAACAGTGAGCCAGTTTTCTAAATGTGATGGGACTAACCCCCCTGGCAGGAAGGACTAGACTAGGAATAGAATGTACAAAGTACTGCCTGCAAGCTTAAGAAAAGGCTTGACCAGAAAATTAATTTACTAGCAAATAAATGAAGGGAAAGCTGAGAATAGAGAAGCAGCAGCATTGGAACAGTCCCTACTAATTTTCTGAGAAGCTACTATGTCCATCTGCACGTTCCCCTCTTCCCTTCCTCCTACAGTAAAAGCAAGTAATAGAATCACAAAATCCTGGAATGGTTTGGGTTACATCTTCTAGAGCATCTAATTCCAAACCCACTGCCATGGTCAGGGACACCTTCCACTAGACCAGGTTGCTCCAGGCCCTGTCCAACCTGGCCTTAGACACTTCTAGGAATGGGGCAGCCACAGCTTCTCAGGACCACCTGTACCAGAGCCTCACCACCATCTTTCCTGTCATGCTGACCTTCTGTCACAGGCCAACTTCACTCCTCGGTGAGAGATGCTGCCCTTTGAAGCAGCCAACGGCACTAGTGATCTTGGCAGGCAGATCTGATTTCAGATTGTGCCAGCACGGAATGACACCCTAGCTGTCAGCATCCAGCACTCCTGGCAAAATCACTCACTCAGCAAAATCACTATTAACACCCTGGCAAATATGCTTTAGCCAAGGAGCAAAAAACGTCACTGGCACTGATACAGGACCCCTTCGGGCAGTGCCACAGAGCAGTGACAACAAGGAATGAAACAGGTGAGCAAAAATGGGCAAGGGAGTTTTATCCCTCATGTGTAAATAGCTCAGTAAGAAATATGTCGGTATCGACCCACACAGAATCATATGGTCTCCTGAGCCGGAAGGGGCCCACAAGGATCATCGAGTCCAAGTCCGGGCCCCGCACAGAACACCGGCACAACCCCACCCCGAGCCTGAGAGCGCTGTCCCGAGGCTCCCCGAGCCCCAGCCGGGCCCCGGCCCGCCCCCGCCCCAGCCCGCACCAATAGGGAGGCGGCATGCAAATGAGCCCCGGCAGAGCGCGGCGATTGGCCGGCTCGGGCCGGGTCCCCGCGGCGGCTCCGAGTGCCCCGGGGCCGGCCGGAGCCCGGACCCCGCGCGCGGAGAGGCGCGCTCGGCACCCGCGGGCAGGAGCGGCCCTTCCGCGGCTCCGTGCCGCACACCGACCGCCCCTTGGCACAGCGCACCGCGGGCTGAGCCTGCAGGAAGCTTGCGGACTGCCAGGTGAGCTAAAGGAAGGCCCAAAATTAAACTCTCTGTAAGCGTTACCTGCTTATTTCCTTTAAGACCAACAGCTCCCTGTGGCAAAGCCTCTCTCTTTAACAGGCACAAAACCTCTTTTAGAGGCAGGCTCTTAGTTTCTGCAAACCAGGTATGTCTCAGAAAAACAGGTGAGCAGAGAGTCAGAGCAATAGCAGTAGGAAGAGAATTAATTCCGACGCTACAGTGGTTTCTGCAGCAGGAAAGAAAACTCCAAACAGGTCTGGGCATCAAGCACCAGAAGATCGAGGCAGTGTCTATCTGAGAGGGGGAAGACACCATCAGCTCCCTCCATCTTCACACTGCCATGCCTCAAGCAAAGGCCACGGGCATCCTTTACACACATGGCCCACGCGGAGCCCCCGGGGCTGCGGGTGTCCTGCTGCCTCAGGGCAGAGTGGTCCCGACGGCATCTACTGGAGCCGCCCGGTTCCGCGCAACCCATGCCCGAGGCGTTTCACCAGCAGAACATCAACGTCGCAATTCACCCACCCCGGGACACTGCCGAGCGTACAGAGTCCGGCCGGGAACGACGCCGGCCAGGCCCCCCGCCCTGGGACACGCGGGGCAGACACCGGACTGGCCACCCTCTCACCTGGCAGCACCGTCCCGTTGGCCTCCGGTGGCCGGACTTCCTGCGGCTCCGTCCCGGCATCACCGTTCTCGTCCGGGACCCGGCGCGGCCGCTGCCGGGCCTTGGCCGCCTCCTTCTTCTTGGCCGCCTTCTTCTTGGCCAGGTCGGAGGGCATGGCGCGGGTGGGAGCTACGCCAGAGGGGGCGACAGGCGCCGTTAGGCCGCGCTGACCCGGCCCGGCCCGGGTCGCCCCGCCTCTGTTCCCCCGCCCCGGCGGCCCCGCGGGCCGTCCACCCCGGCCCGGAGCACACGGCGCCGCCGGCTCCTCCCGAGGGTGCTCTCCCGCTCGCTGGGCTGCCCGCGCCGCGCCGCCCGCCCCGGCCCTGCCCCCGGCTCCCCGCTCTGGGCTCCCCAGGCCCGCCCGCACCGGCCGCTCGCGCTTTCCTTCTGTCGCAACAGCCCCGCCGCGACCGCGTGCGCGCGCCCCGCCCCCTCGGCGCCCCGGCCAATGGCAGCGCTCGCCGTCACCTGCGCCGGGCGGCGCGCGGCCCCGGGGAGCGCCGTCCGCACAGTCCGCCGCGCCTCCCGGCATGCTGCGCGCCCGCTCGGCCCCACCCCTGCACGTACCATAGAGGCGCCGGCGTTGTTGGCCAGAGCGGCCGCCAGGCACCATCGAGAGTAGAGCGGAAGCGGAAGCGCGCGGGGCGATGCGACAGGTGAGGTGGCAGCGGCGGAGAGCGGCCGGGCTGAAGCCGCCGCCACTCCCCACGGCCCCGTCCCGGAACCCCGGCCCGCCCTCTGTCCTGTCACCGGCCTGCGGGTAACAGAGTCCCGGGGCCGCCGTCCCGTAGGGCCGCTGCCGCCCGAGCGCCCCGCGCCCGCCATGTCCTGCGGCCGCCCTGTGAGCTCGGCCTGGCCGTAGCTGCCGCGATGCGCCTGGGCGCGTTCCTGAGCGCGCTGCGGCCCGCGCTGCCTCTCCTGCTCGGGCTGTCCCTGGGCTGCAGCCTGAGCCTCCTGCGCGCCTCCTGGAGCCACAGCGCGGCTGAGGAACGCTGTCTGGCACCGGGGCCGCCCGCGCCGCCCGCCCGTGGAGCTCCGCCCGAGGCAGGGGAGGGGAGGCCCGGCCCGGGCCACGAGGACTTCAGGCCCCGGATTGTGCCGTATTACAGAGACCCTAACAAGCCTTACAAAAAAGTACTCAGGTAAGTTACGGTTTTTCTGGCCTGGATTTCCTCCAAGCGAAATATTCTCGTGTGAAGTTCTAAATTTTTGTGTGAGTGAACAGGTTCAAGGTGGAATTTGCTGTTTGAAATAACTTGTGTAGTAAGAGCGTCGTGCACCAAGGCAACGGCCGAGATTGTTACCTTAAGGGGTGCAAGAGATGTGTTCAGGAAATTAACATGAGGGGGAAAAAAGGCAGCAAAATTGCCCAAGAGGAGTGAGAATATTTCTTCTCAATATAGGGAGGGTGATTCTGCCCTGCTCAGGTGAGACCCCACCTGCAATGCTGCATCTAGCAATGACATCAGCTTGTTGGAGCGAGTCCAGAGGAGGCCACCAAGATGATTAGAGGGATGGAGGAAAGGCTGAGAGAACTTGAGTTGTTCAGTCTGGAGAAAAGAAGCCTCACAGTGATCTAGTTGCAGCCTTACAGTACCAGAAAGGGAGCAGCCAAGAAAGATGGAGAGAGAGACCATTTAACAAGGATATGGAGTGACGGGACAAGGGGGAATGACTTCAAACTGAAAGGGAGTAGGTTTAAATTAGATATCAGGAAGAAATTCTTTCCTGTGAGGATGGCAAGGCACTAGCACAGGTTACCCACAGAAGCTGTGGCTGCCCCATCCCTGCCAGTGTCCAAGGCCAGGATAGACGGGGCTCGGAGCAACCTGGGATAGTGGAAGATGTCTCTGCCTGTGGCAGGATGTTGGAACTAGATATTAAAGGTCCCTTCTGCCTCAAAACATTCAGGGATTCTGTGATTCTTTTGTTACTCACGTTTAATAGAACATGTTAAATTATTCTTCAAAACTTGTCTTAACTGGTCTGCTCAGTAGGAAAATTTTGATCAATTAACAGTAGTATATGTGTTAAGGAAATTTTCCTGCCTGACCATCCAGGAGCCACTGGGCATTGCACTGGCACTGCCCTAGGCTGTCACTGCTGGGACCGAGGCTCCTTTGCAGCTACAGTTCTGGTGACCCAACAGGTGCCTTGCTCAGCTCCTTCCACACACCACACTCATACTGTCAGACAAGTTTCCTTGGCCCCAGGTTTCCTGTAGCAGTCCCTTTGGTTTCTTTAAGTATTTCACTTGTGGTGCAGCAGCATCATAACAGCTCAGGATGGTACCTGTGTAGAGGGACCCTGAACAAAGGGACCCCTGGACGTTTGTACCCTCACAGGCTCTGTGTACTCTCTGGTGGTTTTTGGTCTGGAGTCTTCTCATTGTTCACTGGGTCCTGCAGGGCTTTGTGCTGTTTGTGAGGCCAAAGACCACCACCCATTGCTGGCTCATGGCCTGGGGATTCAGTGATCTCCCAGCACCCAGGGTGCCATGTGCAGCTGGTGCACCCCAGCCACCAGCACTAGAGACTCCTCAACAATCAGTCCTGTGTTTTTATTGCACATACCTGCTAAGCTGCACCATGTACTAAGTTCCAGGTGGTTAGCTCTGTGGTATTTTGATTTTAATTGCACTGGTACAGTTTTCTAGCTCAGACAGATAACGTGAGATTGTAGCTGCCTTGAAGGAAGCAAGTGTTTTTACAAAATGGGCTTTTCACTAGTGAGTCTTCTCTTAAAGCTCTATGACTAAGCTTGACTTTTTCACCCTGGGTAGATTCCAGCAGTTAAAGACTTATCCCAAGTTACCATAATTCTTTGATTTTTTTTCTCCTCCAGCTGTTTGTCATGTAGGTATGTACTTCCTTTACAGAACTCGCTACATCCAGACAGAATTGGGATTCCATGAGAGACTATTTGTGGCTGTCCTGACCTCCAAGGCCACACTGAACACATTGGCAGTGGCAGTGAACAAGACAGTGGCCCACCACTTCCCTCGCCTGCTGTACTTCACCGGGCTGCGCAGTGCCAAGGTGCCCCATGGCATGGTGCTGGTGGCCCACGGCGATGAGAGGCCCATTTGGCTCATGTATGAGACCATGAACTATATCCATCAACATTTTGGTTCTGACTATGACTGGTTCTACATCATGCAGGATGACACCTATGCCCAAGCTGAACAGGTCAAGGCTCTGGTGACACACCTGAGTATTAACCAAGATGTGTACCTGGGGCGAGCAGAGGAGTTCATCGGGGGAGATGAGCAGGCCCGTTACTGCCATGGGGGCTTTGGCTACCTGCTGTCCCGTAGCC
This sequence comes from Corvus hawaiiensis, assembly GCF_020740725.1. Classification (NCBI taxonomy): domain Eukaryota; kingdom Metazoa; phylum Chordata; class Aves; order Passeriformes; family Corvidae; genus Corvus; species Corvus hawaiiensis. Next base: position 144,163 of record NC_063213.1, on the reverse strand, counting down.
TGTTGCTTAAGCTCCATCCACACCTGGACAGCTGTCGCAATGAGATCCTCAGTGTGCGCCCAGATGAGTGGCTGGGTCGTTGCATCATTGATTTCCTTGGCATCACTTGTGTTTCCCAGCTCCAGGTATTACCTCCCTGCTCGGGTCTTGTGTTAGCTGAGCCTGACAGAGCCCAAAATCTTACTTGTTCTCTGCCGCATAGCCAAGCGGCTTTTTGTGAGTTGCAGAGGAAAGAAGGGCTGTGTGCTATGGCAGCATTGCGGAGGGCCCAGAATCACAGCTGGGATGTTGAGGGAGAGAGAGCATACATAGGATTTAATTTTCAACCTACTAGCAGGGCTGATTCACATGTTTTTGAAGGCAGGATAAAAAGGGTATGTTGGTACCGAGAAACAAGTGGGAATGCAGTGCAGGGTGGGAGGGACAACTTACCCCTTTTTTTTTTTTCTGGGTACTACAGTCAGTATGGAAAGAGGGACAGGTGTGTGTCTGGGGTGAGGAAAAGCTGCTCTGTCAACTTGAGTTCCATGCCAGTCTTTCTGGCTTTTGTCTGCTTCAGGGCCAGCATTATCACACTTATGAACTGGCCAAGAATACTGAATTGGAGAAGGAGGAAGAAGAGGAGTTTCAAGCAGCTCTTGCGGTGCACCCTGTTTCTGACATGACCCTGATGTACCGGCTGCACAAGCAGTTCAGCAGGATCCAGCTGGACAGAGTCTATCAGGAGATCCAGGACCTCCAGGTATGTGGTGAGGGATATCTGCAAAAACTCCTTGACCAAACAGATTGCCTTCATTTTCAGCACACTGGAGGAAGATGATTGCTTCTGTTTGTGGGCAACTGTTAGTCAGACACAGGCTACAGTCCCTTGTCTCAGAAGCAGCACTTCTGACACCATGTTACCCAAAACTGCTGGTGTGACACTACCCATGTACAGTTGTAGGTGATGAGGTGGGCCTGGGGAGGAGCTGACCTGAACCTCTTTGAGAACATGTGGGGATCAGTTTGTGCTCTCTGTTTGCACAGATGCAGATCAGGAACCTGACAGCCCTGACCCCTGCAGGTGAGGCAGGTGTGACCTGGCCTGTGGGCATTAACGCCCCATTCCTTCCAAAGTCCCGTTTTGAGGTGATCAGCTGGGACTACTTCACAGAACAGCACCTCTTCTCCTGTCCTGACGGCTCCCCAAAGTGTGAGCTCTCTGGAGCCAGTAAGGCAGATGTCAGCGAAATCATTGAGTCTGCGGTCGAGCAGCTGAACCGTCGCTATCAGCCCCTGCTCCGCTTCAGCAAGCGGCAGCTGCTGAACGGCTACCGGCGCTTCGACCCCACGCGGGGCATGGAATACACGCTGGACCTGCTCCTGGAGGCCGCCACCCAGAAGGGTCACAGTCATGTTCTGGCCAAGCGAGTGAGCCTGGTGCGACCCTTAAGTAAGGTGGAAATTATTCCCATGCCATATGTGACAGAGGCCACACGGGTGCAACTGGTGCTTCCCTTGACAGTGCAAGACCTGGATTTTGTAGCAAACTTCCTGGATATGTTTGCTATGAACACACTGGACACACATGATAATGCCCTGCTGACTTTGCTTTTTATCTACCATCCCTACGATGCCCAGAGAGTTGGTCAGGTGGATGTTTTTGCTGGAGTCAAAGCCATGGTAGGAGAGCTAGAGAAACGCTATGCAGAAGTTAAAATCCCGTGGATTAGTGTTAAAACAGAGGTGCCATCGCAAGTGAAGCTCATGGATATAGTCTCAAAGAAGCATCCCGTGGATACACTGTTCTTCTTGGCCAGCGTCTGGACAGAAATCAACATGGAGTTTCTGAACCGCTGCCGCATGAATACCATCAGCAATTGGCAGGTCTTTTTCCCTGTGCATTTCCAGGAGTTCAACCCCGCACTGGTGTACCGTGGTGAGCAGACAGCATCCTCCAACACTGACTTCCTGAGAGATGGGCATTTTGACAGACATTCCTTTGCTGAGGCCTGCTTTTATAATTCTGACTATATGACAGCACGTACCAAGCTTGCAGCTGATATCCTGGACCGAGATGAGGTGCTGGAGAGCATGGAGGTATTTGATGTCTTCCTCCACTATTCTGGCCTGCACTTGTTCAGGGCTGTGGAGCCAGGGCTAGTGCAGAAATACACACTGAGAAGCTGCAATCCCCGGCTCAGTGAGGACCTGTACCACCGCTGTGTGCTCAGTAACTTGGAAGGACTCGCGTCCCGCTCACATTTAGCCATGGCCCTCTTTGAGCAGGAACAGGCCAACAGCACTTGAGAGATGAGAAACAGCAAGAGCTTCTCAGCACCTTAACACTTGGCACTTTCCATCCCCTTCCCAGCCTTGCCATGGGTGAAGGGTATGTGAGGTCAAGGGAGGAGGAAGACTTTCCCAGACCCACTCTGACGCACTTGGGCTATGGAGTGAGGCTCTTTCAGTGGAGGGGGTTTGGTTTTGGGTTTTTTTTTTAAATAAATTTAATGTTCTTTCCAGGCAGAGTAATGTGGTCAGTTGTAAACTTTGCAGTCTCTGGATGAGGGAGGTAAACAAGCTGTAGAGTTGACCTTACTTAAAGCTATGTCATTCTGCTGAGCAGTGCAGGCAGAGAGTGAGTATGAGCTGTGTACTTGGACAAAGTTACCTTGACTGGTTCTGGTTTAGCTGGACAAAGCTATTCAACCACTTTCACTTTGCTGGTTTTGGCTCTTTCAGAGCTGCAGAGTGGTTCCAGCTTAAGTGTCTTGGGGCTGGAGACTCCATAGTCCCTCCCAGCAGTATGATCTGGTGCATAGTAACTTTTACAGTTGAAAACTTCTTTCTCCTGTTTAAATGAAATTTCTTGCATTTCGATTTGTGCCCATTGCTTCTCTTAGCATCACTGGACACCACTGAGCAGCAGCTGTTTGCGTCTTCCTTACACTCTCCCATTACTGACACACACACGGATGAGACTGCCCCGAGCCTGTTCTCCGGATGGAACAGTCCCAGCTTTTGCAGCCTCACTGTCAGGACAAACACTCCCATTACTTAACATTTCCACATCCCTTTGCTGGACTAACTCCAGTGTGTCCATGTCTGTCTTACTGGGAGGCCCAGACTGCACACAGCACTCCTGGCATGTCTCACGTGTGCTGAGGAGACAGGTCATTGTCCTTGACCTGCTGGCCACAGTCCTGCTGCCTCAGCCCAGGATGCTGTTGACCACTTTTGCTCTGCGGGAATGCTGCTGGCTTATGTTTAGCTTGGTATCCATTAGGACCCCACTAATCCTTTTTCAGCTTTCCAGCATCATCTTTCTAGCCAACATCCCAGAAATCAAAGCCCAAAATCCTGAAGTGAACTTGTGAGTTTATGTGATAAGTTGGCAAGTGTGACTGACTGTTCATCGCTGCAGGGTCACTGCTGAAGGAGAGAGCTTGTATTTGCTACACTCGTCTCATGAGGTGAGCGAGGTGAAGGTCTGGTGTTGGCATCAAAAGAGATGCTGAAAAATCAGAAAAGCTTAAAAGAAGTATTCAGAATCAGGAACATCAGTTCAAATTGGATAGAAATGTCAGATTTGCTTATTTAACAAGTAAGGCATGCCTCATTTACATGGGAAGAAGACAGATCTCTGCAGTGCCTTATGGGGATGTGTTTGTTGCTAAGCGCCTGTTCGCAGAATGAGGACAAGGGCAGCTACCTGGGAAACCTTTTATTATTATGATGGTTGTTCTGCATGGGGAGGTCCTGATCCATTATGATCCAAGTAGGAGAGAGACTCAGACTCTGTAGGGTGCTATTTAAGATATGATGTGTTAGAGCTAACACAATAGAATAGTGTACATCATCTCATATTCTTGAGATGTGGGGAACTCCAAGTGGACCTCTGCTCTCCACCCAGCATGCCCTGCAGAGCCCACCTGCAGTGCTGGTTCTCCCTTTTTTGCCATTAGAGCCATTATAAGAGTGCAAGAAAACAACTCTGTCTAATAGTGAGGCAAGAAATTCTCATGCAAACATCCTTTCTGTCTGACAGCAGGAATGACGAACAAAGGCCAGGCCACATGAGTGGCAGAACGGCTGCACATGACCTAGAGCTGCCCACAGGCATTTCTGTATGAGGAGCTGGCTGAGACTGGTGGGCAAGGGATTTGTGCAGCAAACCGAGGCCTGACTGTTACCCTGTGAGCAGCACAGGCCTGTGCGTGCTCAGGTTAACATCTCCTTGGGATGTAGCGACTGCCAGGTGCGATCATGTGCCATGGCAGAGATGGACAGAGTGAAAACCCCGATGCTTGCCTTGGGGATGGTGTGCTCATCTTGAATGCAGAAGAGATTCTGGTGCAGGGAGTCAGAGAGGGTGCAGCGCTTGTAATTGCAGGTTTCAGTACGGTGTAATATCCAAGGAGAATTCCTTGGATCACTGTTCTACGTAACACATCTGGAAGCACTGGCAGTAGACACTGGGTCCTGTAAGAAACTAAGCAAGCAGCAGATCTACTGCACCGGGACACAGTGGGTGTCATGCCACCAAGCCGAGCATTAACCTGGGAGAGATGCAGGAATTGGCTGTCAGGAATTGCTGTGACTGAGAGCTGTAGGGGATGCAACAGGTGGGGATATCTGGATGTAAAACAAGCTGCTAAAGAAAAGGGTTTGAAATGACATAGGGCAAGCAAGAATCGTTAGTGAGTCCTCATTAGAGAAGGAAGAGAATCATGGGAAACAGGATAGTGAGATTTGATGGATGTAACCCAAAAGCCAGAAATGTTGTTGCCAACTTGTTGTTGGAAAGTCCTTGCCTGTGTCAGGGCATGTCAGATGATGATGCAACACTACACAGAACTTAAAATTCTTGAAAGCGTCTTGGGAGAAAGCTGAGGGAAGCTGGAAGCTGATTCTTCTATTTTTAAAAATCCAGTTCTGTGGGAAAGGAAAGGCAGGAAATACTGCTAGCAGACTGCCCAATCCATAAGCTGGGGATTCTGGTTTTTACCTGAGGAACAGTTCTCCAGCCAGTGTTGTTTGACACTTGAAATTGATTATTTGGAAGCAAATATAAGATCTCTACAAATAAAATCGGCACATTATGTTAAAAAATGTGAAAAAAGTCATGAAGAGAAGATAATGGTGAAGAAGTGTGTAGCAGAGCAAGGCTCTTCACATAGATTTTTGTCTTAGAACAGTCAAATGCAAACTTACCGGCTTGGGGAAGACAGTGTATCACTCCTCCAGAGAGGACTGTGTGTTAAAAAAGGTAAGTCTGTAAAGTAATTGACTGTATTAAAGTGCAAGCAGCTTCATTTTTCTTGGACCCACTATTTTAGACATTAAAATCCAGATGCTGTCCCAGCCTTGTAAAATATCAGTTTAAGACATGATATAACAGATCTGTACAGGTAGAAGATCTGGGGGAAACAGATGATGTTGATGTGAGACAGCAAGAAGGGCCCTGGTGGCATAGCACACAGCCTATTTTTTAAGGCTTCTAGGGAACAGAAAATACAAAGGATGTTCGAGGTTCACAAAACTTACCTGAAGATTGTAAGAAGTATTTTTACAATGTGAGATGCAGAACTCTTGTAAGACAAGGGGTAATGGCTTTAAACTGGGTTTAATGGTTTTAAACTAAAAGAGGGTAGATGCAGGACTAGATGCAAGAGGGACCATTTTTAAAGTGAGGCTGGTAAAGCACTGGCACAGGTTGCCCAAAGAACCTCATCCATGGAAGTCTCCAAGGCCAGGTTGAATGGGACTTGGAGTGACCTTATTGACCTTATTATGGGTGGGAGATGTCCCTGCCATGGCGGGGTGGGACTGGATGACCTTTAAAAGTCCTTCCTAACCCAAATTTTCTATGATTCTATGAGTTCTTAGAAGGTTGTGAGTGATCTGATTAGGATGTGTGAGTACATGTACTAAGTGAAAACACTGGATACTAAAGCAGTTTTTAGTTATCCAGGGGTAAGCCACAACAGCTACACCAAGACGAACAGCTTTAAACTGCAATAGATTAATTCCAGAGGAAAACAGGCACATGCTTTCAGCGCTGAAAGTGAGTAGCTAGTGAAATTACAGCAGTAACTCTTCTGGTGTGCTACAATTGAATTGGTTTATGTAACAGAGATCATTGGAGGCAAGTGTGAAATTACTTGTCAAATGTAGGTGAGCAGAATATGTCCTTGTCAAATGTTAGGGGGTGTAGAGTAAGTCCTTCATGGCCTTAAATTTTGTGACTGCCACTATATGGTGGATGAAATTTGCAAAAGAGAAATCTATCAAAGGCTGTTAAAGCCAAAACCTCTGGCACAGCAGGTCTCTGAATTACAAATCTGTAAGACCTAGGAGAGCTGCCAGAGAGGGAGCATTCCTCGTCTACCCTATTTTTATGATTTTTTCTAGGCAGACAGTGTTGGCCACTGTCGGGGAGAGGGTAAATGAGTCAGGTGTGCTTATGATTTGACTCTGTGCCACCATTTTTGTGTCTTGTGCTAAAAAATACTAGATCTTTTTCAAAGATGCACTTTATTTCAGCCAGAAATGATGAACTATGTGAGGATCATGATACTGAGTTTGTGTACTACAGTGGGGTCATGAACTGGCCAGGAAGACAAATTACCGTGATTGTCATGTTTGACTTGTAGCCCTGAAGAAATGCACACCCTTATGTGGTGTTTCTGCTTACCCCAACATGCACCAGGTATGTTTACTTTTGTGTATACTTCACTTTCTTTGGGGTCCACAGCAATGGATATTTTTCTTCCTTGTCTTTAGTTGTGAAGGTAATTTCCTCCATTGCATGTTTTAGACTGGCTGACATACCCTGTTGGAATAATCTGTTGATCCTAGAGAAGGATGTACAGTATATGTTACAAACACAGGAAGCTTCTGTCCCAGCTGCATTTTTAATTTCAAGTAACAGGTGAAAATAGACTCTCCACCTTTTCATCTGTGACAGATAGCTACTCTATCCCAAATTAACAAGTATACTTAAACCCCAAACCCAGATGTTGTGAACTCAGAAATGTTGTCTGATCATGGTGTCCATCAGTCTTCTCCAAGACTGGAATATAAATGATGTGCCTCTGCCATGCGACCTGGACGAGTAGCCCATCTCCCTCAGGGGATCTGCCCAGGGTGGTCTCCCCCCTCCTCCCTGGAGCAGTTCAGGTCTGTCTGGGCAGGTCCTCCACTCAGTCGCAGCTCACAACCTGCTTCACCCCAAAGTGCTGCAAGGCCAATTCCCAGCACACTGGAGAGTGCAACCCAGGCACTTGCAGATGGTCTAAGCTGTTCCACAGAAGGTCTGGAGTTGCTGTTGGTCAGATGAGATGAGCAGATAGAGGATAGGATGCTCTCAGTAACAGGTGCACACTCCCCCAGCTACAGCAATGTATTCTTGCTCAGCAGACTCCTCCATTCTTAATTCCAGCACAAAGAGTTCTTTTCATAAGAGCTTGCTGTCTTCTCTTTGGCTTTGAGCATTGCCTTGTCACGCATCCATTGTGAAATATTCCATACAGCACTGCAGAGCGTGTGCAGGTGCAGGCTGCCAGCTTGGTCTCAAGCTGGAAGTCGTGGCCTGAACCACTGCACCAGATGCTTTCATGCCCCACTGTCCCAAGGGCTCACCACTCCCTAGACCTGTACTTCAGCCAAGGCAGTCACCCTCTCCTATTCCCATTCCAAACCCTTTCCTGGATGTACTAAGCACTTACCTTGTCTTCTCAGCATGCATGCTGAACCATTGCTCATGGATTCTCAAAGGGGGCAATTTTCTGGTGACAGGTACCACACAAACTCATTTTCCATTTGCAACAGTATTTTGGTGGTACAAATAACTGTAGGGAAAAGCTTGAAAATGTGACGCAAAAACGCAGTGAAAAAGCCAAAAGCATGTGTATAGTCTCTCCTTAAAAACACCCAGTGAGACTTAAATCCACCTCGTCATCTTTACAGTATTTTACTTCATCTTTTAGACATACACTGGTTTTGAGCCCATGAAGCTGGCAGGTTTTCTTGGCTTTTTGCAGACGGAGCTCAGTCCTTTCACTGCTTCCTCACAGCTGCTTGGAGCATCACCCCAAGGTATTCACTGTCAGTGCTCATTCTGTCCAAACTTCCCTCCTCGTCCCCGTGGACTGCAGGGCTTTGGCAAGTCGCACTGAAGGTTCCTTCTAATTACTCTGTCCAAGTGCACATCATAGACATCTCCCACTGCGTGTTTAAGAAGCAATTTTCCTTTTCCTGTTAGAATTGACACTGCACCAAAGACCCTTAGCCCGCCAGGCCCAGTACCTTCATCCTCACCCTCCCGGGAGTCACCAGCTCCTTAAACACAAGGAAAAGCGTGCGGACAGTGGATCGCAGCTCGGGGCCTGTTCTGAATTTGAAGGATTGGACGTGCCTCAGAGCTCCCTTGGCCTGTTTGCTCTCTCATCCTGTTAGTACCGTACCCATCGCCACTGGAATTCTCATTGCCTCCCGGTGAACCCCGGCCCCGTCACCGTCGGTGCGAGCCCCGCTCGGTACCGGTCGGAAGCGCTCCCGACCCTGCTGCGAGCGGGCGGTGCTCGTTCCCAGCCAGGTACGGGCAGCGCGGGCCGCGTTGGCACCGGGCTGGGCGGGGGCTCTGCGTCGGGCCCGGCGGCCCGGGGGGGTGATGCGGAGCGGGGACGGCGGGCGGCGCTGTGGAGCGCGCGGAGGCTGCGGCGGCGGGTCGGGAGCGCTGCTGGAGCAGCGGGGCTGCGGCGGCGAGGGCGGCAGGGGGCGGCGGTGAGTGCGGGGGTGAGTGCGGGGCGGGGGCGGCGGGGCTGGGGGACTGCGAGAGTAAGGGGGCTCTGGCGGTGGTGCGGGGCGCTGGTGGGGAGAGAAGGGGGTGGCTGTGGCGGCGGAAGCAGGGGCGGCGGGGCTGGGGACCGTGGCGGCGGCGGACCCAAAGCCAGTCCGTCCCTCTCTCGAGCTCAGTCGAGGCGGCAACGCCGGAGCGGCCCGTGGGGCTGGGAGGGTGTGGGCGCCGCACCCGCCTGTCCCCGGGAGGAGCTCCGCGCCGCGCCGCCCCCGCGGGGCTGGGAGCGGGGCAGGGGCCGCGGCTGCACCGCCCTCCCGCCGCAGCAGCGCGGCCGGGGCCGGGCGCTCCCGGCGCGGGACCCTCTGCCCTGGCGCGGCGGGCGAGCCGCACTTTACAGACGGTCCCTGGCCGCTCTCCGCAGCGCCGCGCAGGCGCCCCGCGCGCAGACGGCCCCGGCGGGAGCGGAGCATGGACGGGACGGTGAGCGCCGCGCGGCCCCCCCGCCCCGGCCGCCCTCCGGCTCGGCCCTGCCCCGGGCATCTGCGAGACGCCCACGCCGGCGGTACCCCTGGGCCGGGCAAGGACCCCGGGCAGCACCGCTGCTGCTCCCGCCCGGGCGCTGCCCGCCGGGCTCGCCCGCCCGGGAGATTGGTGGAGTCCGGGCGGACCCCGCGCCGCCGGTACCGCCCGGCGGTGCCTCCCTCCTCAGCCGCCGCCGCCGCTGTTCTCCCGCGGAGCCGCGGCTGGAGCGCCCTGGCGGCTGCCGCGCCGCGCTCTCTGATCTTTCCCCCGGACTCGGCTTTACGCGGTGCGGCGCCCGCCTGGCCCCCGCCGGGTGTCCCAGCGCGGGCCCCGCGTCCTCCGCCGAGCCCCGGCGGCTTTGCTGTCTTGCAGGAACTCGGCTCGCTCGGAGAGGCAGGCAGAAAGGGGGAGCCCAGTGCTCATTTACCTCTCCCGAATGTGGGCTGCAGGCCCCCTCGGGAGGGTCTCCTTTAGCAGGGACTGACTTTACCGAGGGAGACACCATCACTCGTCTGGAATTGCCCATCCTGCCCTGACATGGTCCATGCATTCTCTGGAGAGGAGTGTCCTCTTCTTAACACCCTGTTCCTGGAGACACCCCAGCGCTGCCCTGCATCTAACTGACTGCTGTCTCTGGTGCTCCAGCAACAACCAGCCTTCACACAGGAGATGGCAGCTTTTGAGAGAGAGTATTTGACTTGCTGCCTCTAAGATGCCCCTCAGTTCCGTCTTCAGAGGGAGATACATGGTCCCAGATACTCTCTCAGGACTAACAGATCCGTGCCTGTGGGAGACTGATGCTCTGCGTGGCCTTCTGGAAGATCTTCTGACTTCCTGAACATGTAAACCATCTCACTTTGGCACCAGGAGTCTGCTGCTGGAGACTGCTGCTCCTTCCCTCCCTCCTGTTCCCTGAGGCCTGAACTCTTCTCCGTTTCCTCCATCACTGTGGCCTGTGGAGGATCCCTGTGTGCGAGCTGCTGCTGGGAAAAACTGAGGTAGAATTAAAATGGGGGACTGAGGAACAAACAAGGTCATTCACCAGTCAGCATGATCTGGGAGAGTGTGCATTATCCTTGCCTGGTACTGTCAGCACTTCCCTTCTTGGAGAGACTGACTTCATCCTACTGCCCATCCGAGGAAGTCCTGCAGCTTCTGAAAATAACCACTTCCTTGGTGCTGTCTCAGGAGCAATCAACGATCTGCTGTTTTCCATGGGGACACGACCAGTGAAGCCAGCCTGTCTTCCCTTGCTGAATGCCCTGACCTCTCTGTGAGGAGGAACTTGCAGCTTGGCCTTGCCCCTAAGGCAGGGTGAGGACGCTCAGTCTTTGCTCTCCTCCTTTTCCTCAGTGCTGCGGTAGTGTTCCTTCCTGTACCTCGTGCACTCTCCCTTCTCATTTGCGCTGCCTCCACTGCAGTGTTTGCCTCAGCCCCTGCTTGCCTGGGATCTGTCCTTCCTTGAATACAGCTCTGTTTCAGCAGAATTCACCATGATCTTCTTTCTGTCCTTTTTTCTTCCCTTTTTCTGACCCCACTGGATCCAGAGCCTTGGTCCTGTCCCTGGTGGAGTTACCCACTCTACTCATGCCGCGTGGCACTGCCCAGGCTGGCACTGCAATGTTCATACTTCCCTTTCTTGCCTATCCATTCTTTGAACAGTTGTTTCTATCTGCATGTCTAGGTGCGAGCTTATGCTTGAGGGTGCTGTGTGTGCTGGTGCTCACACCTGTTCTGCTGTAATGCTGCTTTTCTTCATCAGCTACAGTACAGAGCTGTCAGGAGCAGCAGGGCTTTGTACTTGCAGGTGCAGCTGGCTCAGCTCTTCCCAAGGAACAGGTCCCTTTTCCTTCTTAGCCTGGTTCATCTTCTTTGGGACCTATCATAGCATGCAGACACTGAAGCTGCCTGACTATGCCCTAAATCTGTGGGATCATTAGTTACTCCAGTCTGCCGCACTCTCCCTATTCTACTGGGGCAGCTAACAGTGCCTGCTAAAATGCTGGAGTGTTCTGGTAGGAGTTGATTTTGAGTTCTTTAAGGAGTTGATTTTTTTAAGGATGAAAGCAAGCTGACTTGGACAATGTTCCTAAGCTGGCCTGCCTTCCCAAGGTTGAGAACATCTGTCTGAGAAGATACCTTTGCTTCTTGGGACAGGCAAATTCCAGGGATCCACTCTAATCCTACCCACCCTGTGGTTCTTACCAGAGCCTGCTCAGTATGTTGACAGGTTATAGGCAAGCAGTGACCTTCATGTTCTTTCTAGATTCCACAAATACAAGCTGGGTCCTGTGGGGAAATTGAAGAGCCCACACGGATGGGCCAGTGCCTGGGCAAAACTGCTGTCCTGGCAGCCTGGACATGCACCTGTGTACAAAGTCTCCAGAGAAGTCCCAAACCACTATGTCAGTCTCATCTTCCCTTTCTTGCTCTTCTCCCCCTCTTTTTTTCCCCATGTTGTGCTTCTTATGAAGTGTCACATGGGTTGGTGCAGTTCTAGGAAATGTTGTTTTTATTGTACATTACTTCCCTCTCACCCAGTACATACTTTCTCTTTTCAGAGCTGGATCCAAATGCATCCTCAGCCTGCTGTCTTAGAGCTGTTCCTGCTTAAGGTCAATGAGAGCATCTGCTGCTAATTCATCATGACATAATATCTGGTCTCCTGCTCCATCCACAGGATAAGTTTATTCCTTCTTCTTGGTCTACACAGATGTGACTCCAGGTGTTCAGCTGCCTTGTCTGGTACAGGTAGGTTTTAGCTCTTTGAAAGGTGACCTGTTTTAGTCAGGAAGGATGTGTGTGTGCTTTGTATTGGGGATGGAAAATGTTTACCTTTGGGCATATGGGAAATACTATGTTGTGAAATAAATCCTAAGATGCCAGCTTGCTGCTGCTGACCTAAACGGGTCCTTTGAATAGCCAATTACTTCTGTGAGAGTTTGCACTAGTGCTGGCAGGAAGATGCTGATCTGGCAGAGTGGAAGTGACGTTGGAGGATGCAGTTGCTAAGAGGAGTAGTAGTAGCAGCAGGTATTCTTTGTGGTAATTCATTACTCCATTTGCCACAGGTAAATATAATTAGTTCTTGTCAGGTGGTTATTGATCTGCGGGGTTCCCATGCTTCTCAGTGCAGGTTTAAATTAGCTCTTCCCAGCTAGGAAGACTTCTTCACTATCTGCTGTTGCTGGATGGGCACTGGTCATCTCCATGATACGGTGCTCAAATCTGCCACTCAGATCTTCATTTTCTAACATTAGTTACATTCTACTTGTTGCTTCCACTGTGAATATCCACCTGTCTGTTTTCCCAGCCAGTACACAGTGTGCCTATAAGGGACTTTTGTTTTTGCCACACCTGGATTGGTGACTTCTCACCTTTCACAGCCTGCACAGGTCACCTCACTGGTAGTGTAAACTGTGTGGTAGAAGAAATGCATACTATTTTGCTTTGGAAATAAATAGCCTAGGTTATAACAATTCTCACTGGAACTGGAAGAGCTTATGTATGAAAACTCCTTCAGTTTTTTGATGAAGATGCTAATGCTAACCTTCAGTTCTCTTTATCACTCGGCGCTCTCTCCTCATCCAGTGCAGTGTTGATACAGTGGTTTCCAAGCAGAGTGCTTGGGCTAACACCTGGAATTTGGTGGTCTCTCCTTAAATTGAACAGCGTTCCAGGAACTTATCTTTTCTGGAAAGATGCAGCTGAAGGAATTGAATGGTTCTTAATTGAAACTGTAAAATATTGAGAGTTCAGGTGTTATACCAGGAGAGTTATCCAGGTTTTGCATTTTTATAGAAATGTCCTGGGTGCATGGAAATAAGCAGATACCTACAACTTATGTGCCTTTCCATCTAGCTCACAAGGCTGCGCTGTGTTCTCCATAGTGCTTTCATAATGCAGACGCTGGCTAATTGGTCTTGTTCATGGAAGGGTCCTCAGAGGTCATCAAGTGAGGTGTGTTTAATTTTTGTGAATTGACAGCCTGAGATGCCCTTGTCAAATGTTTTCAATATTCACTGAGTAAACATGGAAGTGACAAAGATACTGTCATTTCTGTACCTGGATGTATTTGCGAGCACTGGAAGCTCCATGCTGCACAAGGACCCCATGAATTTTATGGAAAGCTCTTTTGGTCTTCCTTCCATTTCTTGAAAAACTCTGCATTCATAGGTTCCAGTGTTTGAGAGACAAACCTCCTATCCTTTCCCTTCTGGCCTCTTACAGTCCTGCAGCCTTCTCTGTTTTCTGTACTGGCACAGAGATGGTGTCTGTGTCTGTCTGTGATCAGTGCCCAAAGCAAGGGACAGAAGCATTTCTCTCTGAACAGAACTAGCACCATGGCTTAATTGAAGGCCTTAGCTAGACTGAAGAATTTGCCTACTCCAAGAATGTCAGTGTAAGATTCTATTCAATATCGTACCCTTTACCCCCAAATTTGGCACACTTACTCTCTGCCTGTGAATAAATTAAAAAAATTATTTGTTTAAAGGTAGTTCGATTCCTTTCGAGATCCTAAACTGCAGGGAAGAAAACACAATTTACCAGTTATATATTTTTATTTTTACAGGCACAGCTATTGCATTGAAGTGCGAAATCATGTAAACTTAACTTTTCAGCATGTGGCCTTTGATTTGTAAATGTGCTTTTGATGAGCACCTCCCCTATGGAGACAGGCTGAGAAAGTTGGGACTATTCAGTCTGGAGAAGAGAAGGTTGTGTGGAAGTGTCTGAAGGGGCTACAAGGAAGCTGAAGAGGGATTATTTGTTAGTAACTGCAGTAATAAGAAAAGGAGTAATGGGTACAAATTGAAAGAGGGGGAAATTTAGGTTAGATATTATAAAGACATTTTTTACTATGAAGGTGGTTAGACACTGGAACAGGTTGCCTAGGGAGGTTGTGGGTGCCTCGACCCTGACAGTGCTCAGAGCCGGGTTGGATAAGGCCTTGAGTGATCTGGTCTAGTGGGAGGTGTCCCTGCCCATGGCAGAGGGGATGGGACTAGATGATCTTTAAGTCCATTCCAATCCCTTAACATTTTATGAGTCTATGATGTGAAAGAAATTTGACTTCACTTGGTGAAATTGCAAGGCCCAACAAAGAATGATATTGAAAATTTATAAATTTATTATTTTTAAAGATTTAAACCAGTCATTTTCCTCTGATAAAATATCTATGATTCATGGCAACAGCAGAATTTAGAGTTAAGAGGTGGTGTCTAGATGGAAAGCAAGAGCTGTGTTTGCAGCTGTGAGACCAGTGAGGAATGATTTTAAAATGTTACTTGCAGATTTTTATGCTTTCCAGTTTCATGGTAGAAAGAGGACATAGTGGAAGGTTACTTAAGGGTTTTTATTCTTGTTTGTTCTTTGAGATCATGGGGATAACCACATAGTAACTGAATGGGCTGGCAGGCTGATCACGCTCTGTGTGGACAGGGGCCAATCTGCGTAGTTGCAGGAGAAGGTACAAAGCTCATTCACTGTGGTTCACAGAGGCATAGAATGTATTGGTTGGAAGGGATCTTTTACAGATCACCTAGTCATGTTCCAGTGTTTCACCTCCCTCATTGTAAAAAATGTCTTCCTTACTAAAAATGCCTTCCTTCCAATCTAAAACCACCCTCTTTAAAATGGCACTTTAAAAGTGTTGTCCCTTGTTTTGTCTTAGAGGCCTTGGTAAAAAGTCTCTGTCTTTCTTACAAGCCCCCTTTAAATACTGAAAGGCTTCAAGAAAATCTCCCTGAAGCCTTCTCTTCTCTGGGTTGAACACCCTTGGCTCTCTCAGCCCATCTCCAGAGCAGAGGGCTTCAGCCCTCAGAGCATCTCCATGGCCTCCTCTGGGCTTGCTCCAGCAGATCCATGTTTGTCTTGTACTGTGGAGCAAGGTGAGGTCTGACAAGAGCAAACAGGAATAATCCCCCCCCTCACATGCTGTCCATGCTGCGGGATCAGCCCAGGACTGATTGTTTCTGGGCTGGCAGCGCACGTGACCAGGATCTGTTCTATTTTTCATCCACCAGCACCTCCAAAGTCCTTCTCCACAAAGCTGCTCTCAGTCAACTCATCCCCAAGTCTGTACTGGGATAGGTGAGACAATTGCCCCAAAGGTGCAGGGCCTTGCACTTGGCCTTGCTGCACTTTATGAGGGTCCCATGGGCCCACTCTCTCAGGGTCCCTCTGGATGCCGTCCCTGCCCTCCAGCTTGTCACCTGCACCCTTGGCTTGGTGTCACCTGCACACACACAAGGGTGCACTCAGTGCTACTGTCTGTGTCATTAATAAAGATATTAACCAGTACTGGTCCCAGTATGGAGCCCCAAGAGACACCACTGGATCCTGATTTCCATTTGGATATTGAGCTGACATCTGTTGAAAGACATTTTACTTAGAGCCCAAGAACTATTGATTCCAATGTTCAAAAACTCAGCTGAGAAATGTGGGAAACCAGCATGGCTGAGTAAGGACCTCCTTCCTGAAACTGAAACACAGCAGGGAAATGCAGAGACAGTGGAAGCAGGAACACACATCCTGGGAAGAACATAAGGATACTGCCTAGGACTGTAGGGATGGGATCAGGAAAGCTAAGGCACAGCTGGAACTAAGTTTAGCAAGGGATGTGAAGAATAAGGGCTTCCTTGCACAGGTATGCTGGTTAGACAAGGAAGGCAAAAGAAACTGTATTCCCCAATAAATGAGATGGAGAATTAGTGACGACCAAAATGGAGAAGGCTGAGGTACTCAACAACTTTTTTCCTGCTCAGTTTTCACTTGTAATTGCTCTTCCCAAATCACTGGACTCTCTGAATCTCAAGGCAGGGACAGGGGGAATGAAGTCCTGCCCACTGTAGGAGTAGATCAGGACCTAGACCATCTGAGGAACATGGACATACTCAAGTCCATAGGACCTGATTAAACACGTGCCAGGGTCCTCAGGGAACTGGCTGATGGTGAATCCTGTCTCTCCTTAGTAATCTGTATTCATCAAAGAACATCGGAGAAGCTGAAGCCCTGGCATCAACACCAGCCATGAAGCCAGGTGTTGATCTGCACTGATCATGGTTGTTTACACATTAATGGATCTTATGGCTAAAAGAAACTTTTGGATCATGTGACACCCATATTTTACTGAGCACTAATTGATTTCCGTAGGTCCTTACTGTGAGCCTTATACCTTTCACAAAGACAAGCTGGTTAACCATTGGAAATTTCAATGCGATATACTGCTTGTAGACCTTCTATCAGTGGAGGGTTTAAGAACTTGGACAAATACTTGTTAAGAAGGGTTTTGGCAGATCAAGGCTGACTTGGGGAAAGGAAGTATTTGAAGCTCTAAAGGCCATGCCAGCCCCTCTGCTTGTTCTCTTAATACTTGTCATTCTTGTATGAATGAAAGTGTCTAGTGCAACAGTATCTGTATGTGGTTTGTAAGTAATTGTTGTGCTAGTTTTGGGCTTGGTAGTCCAGACCTATCTTAGTAAGGAAGTGAACCAGTGTGGACTGCTAAGAACAGCATCTCTGGATCTCCCTGGGATGTGCACGGACCAGCTAGGGACCAAGGCAGTGTGCCCTGAGACAGGGCACCTGAGAAACATCTGCTGTCACTACTTTGCTATGGACTGTCTGGTACTTTTAGTCTCCACCATCCTCTGAAGTGAATGGTGGTGTGTGTCTTGTGGACATTTAACACATACAGATTTTGTCAAGTGGTTTACAAGTCCAAGAAAACTGGATGTTCCTTATCTAGTTACTGCTTTTTGCATCTTCAGTGTCTCTTGGCAAGTCCTATGTCCGTTGGTGTCCCAGGCTGGCTATTTTGCATGAAAAAGGTTTCATTCATTTTGAACTTAGTCCTCCATTTTTGTTGGTGGTCCTCAAGTTCTTCTGTTACACGACAATGTGCTCCTTTCATCACAGTGACAATTTTCATTCTTTATATTTCCCCCCTCCTCTGCAACATAAACACGCACTCTGCTTCAGTTCCTCTCCATAAGAGGATTATTTTGTACCTAGTCTTTCTATATCTGTATGGTTATAATTCTGCTGTATGCTTTCAGAGATGTGACCAGCACTGGCTGCAGTGTGATAAAAAAACTGTACTGACTGATACCATGTTCTGTAGTGTCTTCTATCAGGCTCTTCATTACTCCTTCAGATTTTATTTTCTGAGTGAATGCTTCTGTCAAGTGTTGCAGCCATCCTCATCTGTTAATATCTTTAACAATATAAATTGCACACAAAGTTGTAATTCGTGGAGTCCTGTTTTTTGTTTGAAGAGGAGGTGTGTAAGTGTGCCATTGCAGGTAAGGAGTCAGCGTGTCTTCTGTAGAGACAAACAGTGCCCCATGGGTCTGTTATGTTCCTATTCTATTCTCAGTTGTGTCCCTGTTTTATTAGGATTAGAATTCTTCGATGGCTCATGTAAATCAAAGTGGGTTTGTCAGCATATTGCACTTCAGTGTTTTGAAAATGGCTCTCAGCAAGGTTTCTAAAGAATATATTCTAAAGAATATAAAATATAATAAGATAAGGGAAATAGTCAATAAAGAAAACTCCTTGTAAGCAGTAAGAAAAAGCAGTGACTCATACAATGGTTGAGGTTGGAAGGGACCTCTGGAGGTCATCAAGCAGAACTGGTTGCCCAGGGCCGTGTCCAGACAGCCTTTCAGTATCTCCAAGGTGGGAGACTCCACAACCTGTCTGGGCAACCTGTCAGCCTCACTGTAAAATACCATTTGCTGATGTGCCAAGGGAACCTCTTGTGTTTCAGTCTGTGACCCTGGCATCAGGTCCTGTCACTGGGCACCACTGAAAAGAGCCTGGATCCATCCTCTTTGCATGCTCCCATCAGGTATTTTTATACATTAATGAGCTCCCCTCTGAGCCTTCTCTTCTCCAGACTGAGCAGTACCAGCACTCCTGGCCTTTCCTCACTGGAGAGATGCTCCAGTCCCTTTGTCATCTTCATGGCTCTTCTCTGCACTCCTCAGTATGTACATGTCTCTCTTGCACTGGGCAAAGCACTCCAGCTGTGGCCTCATCATGCTGCACTGAGGGGAAGGATCCCCTCCTGGATGTCACTGTGCCCAGGTACCCCACCCTTGCTGCTGCCTCGTGTTCCACTTGGGGTCTTTGTCTGACAAACTGCTCTCTGGCTGAGTGGCTGCCAGCACATTCTGATGCCTGGGGTTTTTCTTCCCCAGGGGCAGGAATTTGCACTTCCTGGTGAATTTTTGCCAGGAAATGTAAGGGTACACGCAAGGCGAGAGCACACCTCTTCTTCATTAAGGTCAGGCAGTCAAGGAGGTTCTCCATGCAAAGGGGATAATAAGTAAATGGGGAAAGTGCTACAGAAAAAGAGAGACACAAGGCTGTGAGTCAAGGGATAATGGTGACAAAGCCCAAGAGCAGACTTCCACTGACTGATGAGCCTTAGGAAACTACAGGCATAGCTTTCAAGAGGTCTAAGATGAATTAGTGCAATCCCTGGGACCTGGAGTTGCTGAAGGTGATGGCTGTAGAAGGACGAATAAATGCTGAGTTTCTGTGCCTTTTTGGTTCCCCATTGGTGCTCAGTGTAGGATGAATGAGTTCCAAAGATCTAAATAACGAAACAACAAAATTAGATTATAATGTGACATTATTTGACGCAGTAGAACCTAAAGCTGTTTTAGGACTGGGGAAGTGTGTTTCAAAACTGGATGATAATATGGCAGAATAAATTCCAGGTTGATGAATTTATGTGTAAAGTGCATAAAGAAAATAAACCTGCCAATGTAGCCACATTGTTGCTAAAATTATTTCTTTCAGCTCAGGAAAGAAATCTTGGCATCTTTATAGAGAGTTCTCTGCAAACACGAGCTTAACAGTAGTGATTAAAATGGAAAATTTGATGTTAGGTATTACAGGAAATGAATTAGCAAAGCCGAAGTTACTGTTGTAATATTGTATAAATCCATGGCTCTCCTATGTTCTGAAGAGAGGATGGAGTTCTGTATCCCTTAAGATGCCGTGACTAGTAGAACTAGAGGAATTCTAGAAAAAGTGATAAGGATAGTGAGAGGTGGAGGGATTTCCATCAGAGGAGGCCTGTGAGAATTCTTTAGAGAAATGATATACGAAGGTAAAAGTGGTAGAGATCATCAGCCACCACTGAGGAAAGGCAAAGCACAAATGGACTTAGGATTTGTAGAAGATACAGGCATGTGATGAAATTATGAGGCAACAGGCTTAAAACTAGCACAAAATATTGTGGGTGTTGGGTTTTTTTTTTTTCAGCTGAACATAAGCCCAGATGTGCCCAGGTAAGCAGGAGGCCAATGGCACCTGACTTGTACCAGCACTGGTGTGGGCACAACCCCCGGGGCAGTGCCTGTCCCTGTGCTGGCACCGCCGAGCCACCTCCTGTCCTGGGGGTAGTTCTGGGCCCCTCATGACAAGGGTGGAGCGTGTCCAGAGAAGGCAACGGAGCTGGGGAAGGGGCTGGAACCCCAGGAGAAGCTGAGGGAGCTGGGAAAGGGGCTCAGCCTGGAGAAAAGGAGGCTCAGGGGGAACCTTGTGGCTCTGCACAACTCCCTGACAGGAGGGGACAGCCGGGGGGGTCGGGCTCTGCTCCCAGGGAACAGGGACAGGAGGAGAGGAAATGGCCTCAAGTTGTTGGGAAATATTTCTTTACTGAAAGGGTTGTGAAGCCCCAGCACAGGTTTCTCAAGGAAGTAGAAGGGTCACCATTCCTGGAGGGATTGAAAAGACACGTAGACATGACATTTGGGGACACGGCTTAGTGGTGGACTTGGCAGTGCTGGACTTACATTGGATATGATGATCTTGAAAGTCTTTTCCAACCTAAATGATTCTGTAATTCTGTTCTGTGATTAGTAAGTGGACCGTGTTCCCCTTCACTCTTAGGGCACTGCACTGCATTCACTCTGTAAATTGAGGTATAAGGGTGGAGAAGGGGTCCCTCTGCTGCCAGAAGCCTCCAGGCTCCCTGTTATGAGGCATGCTATCCACTGATCCTTTGAGCCCAGTCTCTAGCTGTCTCTGCTTTCCCACATCAGGTATATGGAGCAGCAGGCCCCTGTTTCAGTTGACAATCCCTCCCCAAATTGCAAATCTTAAGTATCAGTGCAGTCTTTTCAGAAGGGTGAGGAAAAGGCTTGCGCGAGGGAGGAGAGAGAATGTGAAACGGGATTGGGCGGCACCAGCAGTGCAGTGGGCACTGACTGCATCCTGCAGCCCAGGGAGCTACCTTGATGCTCCTGCATGGCTGCAGTGCAGATCCCACCTCCGCTAAGGTCCCGTGCTGCAGGACCTCTCCCTGGTGAAGTGGCCAAGGCGGCCGCAGAGGGGCAGTACGGAACTGCCAGGACAGTGTCCCTGCTGACCCTGCCTGTGCGGAGCTGCTCCCGCACCGACAGAGCAGCTCGGGAACACAGCAGGAATCTGCCATGTGCTGCGGGCCGGCGCTGCTGCCCTGAGGCCTCCAGTGTACAGAGCCTGCTGATTTTACAGACATGTTCTGGTTAAAACTAGTGGTGAAGGCAGACGAGAGATGGACACTGCCTTTTGCCAACCAGCTCTTCTGGAAGTGCAGGTCTCGACCACAGGAAGCCCATGGAGAGGAAGGAATCAGTTTATTGCACATTAGATCAGTGAGAGTGAATTGAAAGAGCAACAGGACAACAGGAGAAAAGACAGGCATACAGAGGTTTGTAGGTTGGCAATGTCATTTTAAATGTTGATATCAAAACCAGTTATTAGGGATAATCTGACATATTATAGCAAAATGCTTAAAACATATTCTGAAAATAGGAATGGGAGAATGATTGACGTGCTTAAGTGGGGGAGGTGATTATGACTGTATAAAACTCCTTATGATCTTAAAGATGCTGAAATGCTTTGGGCACAGTGTCCAAAAGCAGTGGCTGTCTCCTTGGCAACAGGAATGCATCTATCTGTTGCCATGGCAATGGACTAGAGGGGTGCTCAAGGAGGGCTTGTGCAGAGCTCATCAGCGCAGGCTCCCAGCTCTTCGTTGCTCCTCCCTGGAGCAGAGGCTGTGGGCACATTCAGGTGCTCTGATCCTGCAGCTGACAAGGAGGAGTGAACTGGAATAGTGTGGTACTGTTCCTGCTCCCTGTGTAAAACAGATTAATTGTGCAGTGTTGTTTCATCTGGGGAGTTCCTCAGTCCCTAATTGCCAGCATTAAAGACTTCTTTGAAGCTCCCCATAAGGAAAGCAGGATTTTTGCTATCCAGAGAGGCATCAGAGAGTGTTTGATGTTGATTCTTTCAAAAGAGCGGACAGACAAATCTGAAAAACAGGAAACAGTGTATATGCAAGGAGTCTGCATCTCAGCCCTTTCCTGGTGTCTAAAAGGAGAAATTGTGCAGAGGCACTGACAGGCCTACCTGTACTAGGTCCACCACACAGGAATTGCTAATAAAGTAAGCAAATTATGTATAATAGGCACCACTTCTTCTAAACCCACTGTGATACTCTTCTAAGGGAGCCAACTCGTATTTAGCACCAGAAGTAGGATCTAAGCATGGTTTGATGTTTTTATCCTTTTTAAATACGAGGCGTGGGATGCAGAAGCACTGATGGAACAGTGATCATTTCAAAGTGATGAACTGGTAAAATTATTTTAGAAGCAGCATTTTGAATGCATTTCTATGTATTGTGTGTAGGTATTACTAAGCAGTGTTTGTTTTAATTTTTTTCATCAACAGGCTGCTTTTCATTCTAGTAGCTTCTTCCTAGTCCTGCATTAAAGGATAGCAAAATAGAAATCCATTACTTACCTTCATTATCATACTGTTTTGCCCCCTAATACATACCTTCTAAGGCAAAAAGCACTTTCAATCGCTGCTTCTAGACTGGCATATGTGCTTTCAGGTAAAGGCACTCCAGGTGTTTTGTCCTTGCCTTGTTTCTGCTCCAGTCTCCAGGCTGTGGTTTCTCATATGAATTCACAGCATGTTGATTGGGCAAGTTGATTGAGTTACTTGTCATGCTTAAGTCTTTCCTGAGTAGAATCATAATATCATAGAATGGCTGAGGTTAAAAGGGACCTCTCGAGATCATGTGTTCCAACCTCCCATCTCAGAGCTGGGTCAGCTTGAGCAACTTGCTGAGTACCAAGTTCAGTGAACTTCTGAGTATCTGCAGTGGTAGAGTGAACTTGCTCTTTGGGCAACCTTTTCTAAGTAAAAACCCATTCACCTGTTGTGTATGTGCATCTGGTTCAAACATTCCCTGACCTTGTCCTTCTTCACTGGGGGCAAGTCTTCCTCGCTTCAGACATCTTAGTGGTCTTAGGAGCCTGGAATTCCTGACAGCCAATCTTGCCAGTAAAGAAAGATGTAAAAGAAGGCATTCAGTACTTCATTCTCAGCAAATCCCCTCCCCAGTAAGCCCACATTCTCCCATGTCTGTCTTTTACTGCTGAGATATTTGTAAAAAACTTTCTGTCTGCCCTTCATGTTCCTCACAAGATTCAATTCCAGGTGGGCTTTTGTTATCCTAATTGCATCCCTGCATGCTTGGACACTGTCTCTGTATTCCTTCTGGGTCACCTGTCCCTGCTTCTGCCTCTTGTAATGCTTCAGCTCAGTCAGGAGCTCCTTGTTCATGCATGCAGGCCTCCTGCTGCTTTTGATTCATTTCCTGCCTGTGGGATGTACCAGTCTTGAATTTGGAGGAGGTAATCTTTGAAAATCAACCAGATCTCCTGTAACTCTCTTCTTTTCAAGGCTGTAATTCATAGAAATCTTCCAAGAAGATCCCTGAACAGGCCAAAGACTGCTGTTTTGAACTCTAGGGCTGTGATTCTGTTTTCTACCCTGATCCATCCTCTCATGTTCCTGAAATATCATCTCATGGTCTAGCTGAGGCTGCTCTGACCTTCACATTCCTGACCAGTTCTTCCACATCGAGAGCACCTCTCCTTGTCTGCTCCTCAGATGCCTGTGTTAGGAGTTTATCTTCAGTGTGACCCAGAAGCCTCATGGATTGCTTGTGCCCTGCTTTCTTATCCCCTCAGCAGATACTGGGGTGGTTGAAATCTTCCATGAGGACCAGAGACTGTGGACATGAGGACTTTTGCTGCTGTCTGTGGTCTCACTACTTCTTCCTCAGCAGGTGGTCTGCAGCCGACACCTACCACAGCGCTACATGTTGGTCTGCCTGATAACTCTGTTCCTAACTGTGGTCTGTGAGCGCTCAGCTGATTCTCTGTCCCTCCCAAGATGGAGCTCTGTGTGCTCCAGCCACACGCTTGGCTGAAGGGCAGTTCCTCCTCCTCGTCCCCCAGCCTGCCCTTCCTAAAGAGTCTGTCTCCAGCCATCACAGCACTCCTGTCCTGTGGGTTGTCGGTTACTTTGGAATTCAGTGCATGTTCAGGGTGAAAAGGGACCAGAGACAGCGTCACTAACAGCATGGATGTTCGGAGGTTTTCTGTGAGGAGGGAGAGGTGGGCTGTCAGTCTGGGAGCAGATACAGCACCGTTGCAATAGGAATCAGGAGAATATGTCACAGCTTCATCGGTTTGAAGAGAGTGACTGAGGGCCTTCTGTCCTCCAACCATAGGCAAATGGCAGAAAAAGCATTTCACATGTTCCTGCTCTCTCAGATGCTTTGCTGCAGGGAGACTGCAACAAGATCAGGAACTGAAATATTAACTATTGGAGTTATATGTGGTTCATTCTTTACCAGCTGCCAGACAGAACAGTAATTTTCTGAGGGTGTTCTTCAGGGTTTTGTCTGGTTTGAAATAGGTCAGAGGCCTATTGTTTCTGCAGGCAGGCAAGAGGGTTCACAGCACTGGTCTTTTGAGAGACAAATGGAGTTGAAGTATAAGGGAAGATCAATGCTAATCCTTAAAATAACGCCATAACAGGAGAGGGATGTAGGTTTGCAACTGATTTTTTATTAAATAATTTATCATGAGGAACTGTGATTATTGATGCCTTGCAGCACTGTGGAAGAGACAAGGCATCCTGGAGCTGCATGGCAAAGTGGATGCAGGGCAGGGTAAAATCAGCAAATGCATAAGGCTGATGGGATGCAGAGGGATGTAGAATTGGGCCCTTATCTATATGCAGTATCTATACTGCATATAGACAGTTTCAGAACAAATTTTAGCCTGTGGCATTCCAAGAGGATTTAATCAGAGTGAAAAAAAAGTATTTGCCAAGTTCAGAAGAGACAGAATTGCAGTTTTGTGATGTGCAACAGCAGGAGCTTGAACTGGGGAGAGGAAGGATTGACTCGAATAGAAGGAGATGGAGAAACAGAAAATGAAAAAGAAGAGTAACTGTCAAAACAAAGTCAGCCAAGTGGAAGAGTTGCTAAAGATCAAATGCAGCAGGAAAGGATTAAGTTATGTGATAGACAAAAGAAGATTTTCTGAAGAACAGAAATACGACAAGCTTTTTTCGTGTTGGAATATTTCTTGGCTCCCTGTATTTCTTATTATTGGAGTATTAGTGATTAACTTTCCATTACATAAACTTTCCACAAATTTTTTAGGTTTGTTTTATTCTTGTTTAGATTAGGTGAATACCCTACTGGAGATTAATATCCAAGATCTTAACTAAAAGGATTTAAAAATACTGTTTTAATTGTTATGGTATCTCAGACTTACAACTAATGATTTAGAAAGCCTTTCTCTCTATAACCTTAGCAGAAATTTATGTATTATTATCTGGCATCATATTTATAATTAGTATTTGGTGTTGCTGTATCATATGTATATATACCAGCTTGGCTTTAGCATCAGAACACTAGGGAATCTCTTTGAAGAAGGAAGCACAGTTATTTCCCAAGAGACAATAAGGTAGTCAAAATCCCCTACAAGTTCATTGTTTCTATGGTTTCAAGTTTCAGGCTGGGTATAAATTGACCAGAAAACAGGTGCCAAGGATGGGGTGCACAGGGTAGGGATTTGGTGGCTATTCCGAGCAATTGCAGCCAGACAGCTGGCATGCCTGTCAGGATGACTGGTGTTCTCTATTCCACTGCGCTCCTTCTATTTCCATCTCTTAACTTCATCTGTAAACTGTCAAGGTCAGAGACTACATTGTTCTTAGCTGTACTTCCTCATACTCTCAGGCACCAGAAACTACTGAGTCCCAAGAATGGGAAGGATTGTGACATGTGGCAGAGAATGTGACTGACACAAAGTACAACACGCAGCTCTTCTCCCTCTGACAGTGCATGGCCATGCACAAACACGCCTCTCTCCTTGGAGTTCTCCAATGTAAACTCTGTTTGTTTTGAAAAGCACTGAATGCCATAATGATTCAACTTAAGTTTGTTCTGCCTGTGTTTCTTCTGCACGTTTTGAAGATGATTTAACAAGTAACTTGTGCCACCACTTGTGTGCCTTGTCATTCAGACGTGCTTTTTCCTGGGATCTCATGCGGTGCGGTGCTGTGCACGCTGTGTGCCGGGTGACCCCGTTGCCGAAGGCAGGTTGTGCCTCTGAGCTGGGAGCTGCCAGCCTGCTGTGCGTGTGCTCTGGTGAGGGAGAGGAGCAGACAAACCACTGTGTTGTGCTGAAGCCAGACAGTTTCCATTTCTGCAATACTTGGTTGCTCAGAATGAGTCTTAGTCGAAGGCCCATTGTCCAGTTGGAGCCCAAGTGCTGTAATCGTGTCTCTGTGCCACGAGCTGCTGTGCTCACTGTCCTGTGATTTCATACATGTATTTATGTAATGGGTGGATTGATGCTGAAAGGATTAGCAAACCATCCTACCTGCTGCACAGACATGGCACAGTTCTTCCACCTCAGGATGTATCTCCACCAGCTTGATTTTTTCCTGCTTAAGTCTCCTGTCTAATGTTTTAGGCCAAGTTGAGTTTTTTATCCTCTCCCCTGACTGGCTGTGAAATTTTTCCAAAATCTTCTTGTGTGAGGATTTAATCTACATATATTTTGCTTCCCTCTTTTAGATCTTGGAAGGAGGTTAAAAAAATCTGTATGTAACAACCAACCTTGGAGTCCATAATAGTCACTTTCCTTCCACCTGTTTTTATTACTCATTTGTAACTTTTCAGTAATGTTACATACAAATAGCATACAAATTATGTTCCTTTTAAGAATTTCAGGCATATGATAATGTTTTACTACATTGCCTCTAAGTCATATTTGCCATTTCCCACTGGCTGCCATTGTATTTTTTTCCAAAGCCATTGTTTGCTGTAATGATGTACCATTTGAGATTAACTTTGACTTTTTTGGGGTAATCTGTAATTGTTGTAATTATTCTGCCAAATAAAATAATTTTAAAAGACATTTGGCCTTGTCTGGCAACACAGTTTTTTTATGATCACCACTATTACTTGCTCTCAGTTCCATCATGTTCTAAGGCCAATGTGATTGTATTCCCCTGTAAGTTGTCCTTTCCAGTCCAGTTGAAGTGAGAGCTGGATTTATGAGACAGTCCGTGCCGAGACTGCTCTGTTTTCCTTCTTTGGTTCTGTCCTTTCTCCAGCCTCCTAGTGCTGAATTCTTAGGCAGCTGTGCATATTAATACATCCTTCAGTCCATATTTACTGGCTATTGATTTGCTTAAACTATAGATACTTTTCAAATGATTTTCAGTGAGAATAGGACATAATTCTTAACATTGCTGGTATTAATCAGAATGGACTTTAAATTTGTTTTTCCGGACAAACAGGAAATCCTATAGGTTTTCTGACAATACAGAAGGGCAAGAGTACTCTAGGCAGATGCACTGGCTTCATCCTAAGTCCATGCAAGGCTCAAGAATGATTTTTGAAAGAGAAAATAACTGAGCATGAGAAGGATATGCATGGTGTGAAAAAGCAGCCTAAGTTTACTAATCTACTCTTTCTCAGATAAGTAATTTTCTACACAAAGGAATCAATGTCTTTCTTGTCTAGACTTGAGTGAAGCCTTTGATACAGTGTGATCTGAAAATTTGGCTGGGACTCAGAAGACAGGTAATAGCAGAACTGCAAAGTAGGTAAGGAGCTTAGTAAAGAAGACAAAAGACATTGCAGTTTCTTCAGGATTTGTCTTGGCACTGGTGTCATTTAATATTTTCACTAATGCCCATGGCACAAAAATAGGCAATGTATAATTAAATTTGCTAGTGATACAAAATAGGTATCGTTGAAGCAGAAGAGAACAGGTTATATGGGAAGAACTGCTTGACTGTGAACTACACAAACAGAAATCAGCTGGTATCTGGTGACAGTACAGTGCACAGCCATGCACTTGGGGCCTTGTCACAGGAGTAGGCACTGTATGCCAGAAGCTGATCTAATGACAGTGCTTAAGAAGGAGAAACAGCCCAGTACATCAGTGCACCTTCAAGATAATGTGGAGCTGTCACTGTCAGGATGTTGTGGAAGGCAGCTGTGAGCCTAGCGAGGTTTGATGGATTTCTGCTCGTGAGAAAAGTCATAATGGCACACGAGGATGTGGCCTGGACACTGGAGGTACAGTTCTGTCTGCCCTTATTCTAGCCAGGTTAACTGGGACTGACAGGAAAAAGATGGAATGATAAGAAATAGGCACAGAGTTTTAGGAATGCAAATAACAGTTTTCACTTGTTTAGTCTGACAAAAGGAGAAGTGAATGTGGATGTGACTGCTATGTGGAAATGCTTCAAAGCATAAACATTAGACACAAAGGACCATCAAGGACAGTGTTGGTAAGCGTTAGCAGCTGTCCCCTAGGAATACCAAGATTTAAAGTGCTGTGAAATAAACTTATATCTGAAAGGGTTATTATATGTGACATGGTTGCTGTTGATTATACATAGAATCAGAGAATTGTAGAATGGTTTGAGTCGGAAGGGACTTCCCAGTCCAG
This sequence comes from Corvus hawaiiensis, assembly GCF_020740725.1. NCBI lineage: Eukaryota > Metazoa > Chordata > Aves > Passeriformes > Corvidae > Corvus > Corvus hawaiiensis. The sequence continues at coordinate 116,002 of NC_063213.1, read as the reverse complement.
CCAGTAGACCCGGTTGCTCCAAGCCCTGTCCAGCCTGGCCTGAACACTTTTAGGGATGGGGCAGCCACAGCTTCTCTAGGCAACGTGTACCAGTGTCTCACTACCCTCATTGGGAAGAACCAGTGGTTCCCAGTTGCTGACCCAGTGGTTCCCTCAGCTGTGTTCTGTCAGCGAGTGACAGCAGGTGAATCTTTAGGATGCCTTTACCAAATGCACCCCAAAGCCATCATTCTAACCACCAAATATTATGAAGATACTTACACCTTTTGGACTAGGGGCCAGTTGGTTTGAGGGTAGTTGTTGATAGGTCTTTTTCTCTGCTCCCTCATGATTACCCACCAATAATTCCTCTATTTCCTTCAATTTTGAAAAATTCAAATCTGCATTCCCAACTGTTCTCCTTCCAGGACCAAGGTCTTACTAGTAACCTCTCACACTTTGCAGCTCTGCTCTGGCCCTTGGCTAGAGTGTGATGATTGTGGCTGCTGTTTGCAGTGCTCTGGTTATTTGCTCAGATGTTTGAAGCCGTGCACAGCTGTTGCTGCACACTCAATATAAAGAGGGTTGGTGAGGATGGAAAAGTGGAGATAAAGGCACAGTAGAACTAGACAGCTTACCATGAGGTCAAACAGAATTGTGCAGAATTGGCTAAAATGTTAGTATGGTTGATGACATGATAATTCTGATGACTCATTATTTTGTATCCTATAATATTACATACATATTTTTTATATTTCTCCATCTTTTAGCATCTCTGCTGTTGCCTTTGATTACATTTTAAATAATCAGGGAACAAGTTTCTCTCTCTACCTCTGCACAATAATGTTTGGAACCTTCAGAAACAGAGACAAGCACTTTTCTTTGCCTTAATTTTTTCCCCTTCCCTTCCCATGCCTTCCCATACTTCTTCGTTGCAGATAGACTTTAGAAACAATTAGTGGAAAGGCCTAACAGAGAAAGGAGAGCCTGTGGGACAGTGATACAAGATTGTGGCTGAAGATACAGGAGTCAAATAGAGAGCAAAAAGCTACAATATAAAAGCCGTATGATCCTTGGGAAGCCCCAAAGACTGACTGGTAGCACTTGGCATATGCAGATTCCTCATTCGTACATTGTCATAACAATCAGATGTCTACTTTCTCCTGCAATAAAAAATTTAAGGAACTCTTTTTGTTTGGTTTAAATTTCCTTGCATGAGATATGTGAAATCTGTCAGGGGAAACTACTCTGGATGAAAAAAAAGACACCTTAACCTTTGTGTTACAAAATTTCATACAGTTTCTGTAGGGAAATAAGGCAAAAAGAACCTCTGGAAATCAGGTGGTCCTTTGTCCTGCCCCAAGTCAGAGTCTACACCACCTGCATCACTCTGGATAGATGCTTGTCTAACGTGTTCTTGAAAGACCTTTGGCAATTGGGATTCCCATCCTTGCTGGACAAACTATCCCAGAACATCTCCACTGTCACTGCTGTGCTTCTTAATAGCTAACATAAATCTTCCTGGGAGAAATTCAATCCATTATTTCCTGTATTCTGTGTATGGGGAGCAGCTCTTCCCTGTATTTGCAGCAGCCTTTTGGACACCTGACAACTGTTGTTTTCTCTTTATCTTGTTTGGGCCGTACAGTTCTTGTTACACTTACTGTCCTTTCCTGAACCATCCTGGTTTCCTGATTTCTCCCACGTTTCCTCTGATGCACAGAGCCCCTGACTGCAAAGGTTGGTCTGCATGAGACACTGACGATTCATACCACAACAGAATTGCTTTGGAAGAGTTCTTCAGCAATTCTGGCAAACTTTAATTTTGCAACCTTAAGGAAATGTTGAGCTGGAACAGCTTGTGCCCTGGAGAGCTCAGGGGCTGGGGGGAAGGAGGAGAGACGAAAATGAGGAGAAAAGATTAATCTAGAGTATTGTTGTCAGTGCCTATGCTGCCACCAAGGGGATGAGAGCAGTGGGGCAGCATTCCTGCAGTTCCTGATCTTCTGGGGGTTTTATCTCTTTATTTTGTGTCAGTGTAGTACTGTTAACTCACATTCAGCTTATGATCTATCATATCCCCAGATATTTTTTTCTGAAAAAAACTCTTCAGCCAGTTGTTCCCAATCTTCTGTTTAGATAGTCGTTGATATCTATCCTGATGTGGAACTGTGCACTGTTTCTGATTGAATTGTGGTTTGGAAAAAACAGGACATGTCTCCAGTTCCTCTGGATTTTAATTTTAATAATTTCTTGTAGCAAACTTGTAATCTCTCCAAACCGTATGTTGCTAGGAAATTGAATAAGCATGTTGTCTAAGTACATTATCCATATTTTTAATGAGACTGCTGAATAATTCTGAACTCAGGAACAAGTGGACATTTCTTTAGATTAAGCAGAGCCTCAGTCTTGGGATATTGTCTGGTTCCAGCATGTCTTCTATGCCACACTGCATCAATTCCAAAACTGCTGCAAATACTTTAAATTTCAGTGAAAAGCACGATGCTGACTTTAGTGAAACTTGGATGAGGGAAACTACACCTGCTTAAGGCAATCAGCACCTTCACGTACTTCTGTAACTACCTACAGATCAAAAAATTGCAAGTAGCAGCAAACATGTCTCCCTAAAACAACAACGTGGTTCATCTCTTTTCTAATCAGACCATCAGTTTAACAGCCTGAAAAGCCTGAATAACAGCACAGAAATTAAACCAAACCACACACACAGAGACCAGGTGGGCTCCCAGAGCCCCAGGAAGTACCAGGGAAGGAGGTCAGCCTTTCTCTGAAATGAAATGGTCTGGGAATGTGACATGAAGCGAGCTGAAAGTGAGTATGAATGAGGCTCCAGTGTGTGCTCAGCCTTCAAGAAACCGTGGAGGAACACAAGACTTGCAGAGAGCCCTATGGCACAGAGAACTTCCAGGCCAGAGATGGCTGGGAGCTGCTAGGATACTTGAAGCAGTTGGGGACGACTTAGGTTGAATCAGTCACTTTTTAAAAGAGCACTGACAACTATTTTCTATACTTTTATGGAAAAAAAAAAAAGTTGGGAAAATAGAAAACCAAACCATTTAAAATAAAATTATATGCTGTTTCTCTTAATATGGGAAATGAAAATTTTGCATGGTAACCTTCACCCTTTTGTGCAAATGCCTCACACAGTAGTTTTCCTGGACACTATTGTAAAGGGTTGAAGAATCACAGGAAATGGGTTTCATTCTCAGCTAGGTGATGTTGGGCAAGTCATTTCCATCCATTTGTACCTTATTTTCCATTTGCAAAATGTAAGAGCTGTTTCTACTCATTTATTTTCTGAAGTGCTTGGAGAACTACAATCATACTAAGTAAGAACTGAGTTTTTATTATTACAGGATTTTTAAACTTTTTTTTTAAACTCAGTTGACAGCTGAAGCTAGTGTGCCATTCCGTAATTTTCAAGTGGCTGGCCCTGGAATTTGATGTTCAAGGAAATCTAATTTGGATGTCTGTTAAGAACATCCAGGTAGATTACAGTATATATTGTATGGTCTGCAGCTTAAATTAGTAGCACTTCATAGCAGACGTGCTCCTGCTCCGGAAGGTGATCAGTGGCTATCGATGGCGATCGGGGCAGCTGCGGCTCCATGCTGTATCTGCAGCTAAGGGGAAAATAAGAAAACCCTGAAATCCGCAGCCGAGCGCATGCTCCGGCGGCGGGACAAAGGGCCGGGGCGAAGCGCTCCCGCCCGTCCCGAGAACAGCCCGACCCCGCTCTGTGCTCCGCCGCCGCAGCCCCGGGAGCCGCCCCGCCCTCCGTCCGCGGGCGGTGCCGTTGAGGCGCGGGAGGGGTTAAAGCGCTCCCCCCGCGCGTCCCCGCCGGCCCGCGCTGACCTTCACGCGGCCGCGCCGAGCATGCGCGCGCTGCGCCCGGGCTCGCGGGGCCGCGCTCCGCCCGCCGAGGTTCTGCTCGCCCGGCCCGGCCCGGCCCAGCCGGGCCCGGCCCGGCCCCGGGCAGGCGGATCGGGCCGGGCCGGTCCCCGCCCGCGGCGCGGCCGGGACCGTGGCAGGCGCACGCCCTGCCCGTGCCGGGCGCGCCGTTGCCATTCGGTGCCGATGGTGCTGGCGACGGAGCGCGGGGGGACGCGAGGGGGGACCGCGCGCCGCGCCGCAGCCCGGAGCCGCCGCCCCTTCCCGCGCCGAGCGGGCGGGCAGGGCCGTGGGGTGCGCCGGGCCCGTCACGACGGCTGCTAGAGGAGCCGCTGCGGCCCGTCCTTAGTGCCGTTTCACGCGGTGAGGGCCCGCACGGCTTCCCGCGAGGTGGGGGGGAAACAGCCGCACGGGCTGGGACTGCTGGGACCGCCGGCCAGTGCGGCCCCAACAGCTAGTGCAGACTGTGAGGAAAATGAACGGTGTCTGCCGGGAGCAGGGAAGGGGCTCACATGATGGGAGCCAACATTTCTGTGTGAGTCCGGGGTCTAAAATCATGGCAGGTACCAGGTGGATGCTGCCTTGCCAATCATGCTGGCATGTAGAATTTAGAGTCGTTTAGGTTGGAAAAACCCCTCCCGATCAAGTTAACCTTACATTGCCATGTCCACCAGACACGCAGCAGTTGGTTCCAGATTATACGTGCCTTTAGTTCAGCTAGAACCTGAGGAATTGTTCCAGCACAGAACGAGGCATGGCTATGTTGATTTGCTTGGCATATTCCTTTTGAGGCGCTGAGAGGGGGAATTGATAACAATGGTCATCCTCCCTAAGTTTCTGTGATTCCTAGGGCTATTGCCACACACTAGCTCTTAGATTGGGGTGACCCTAAAAATCAGTGGAGGTCACTGTCTTCATCTCCATGTTCAGAAGGCCATGTGATCTTCATGGCTTGCCCTTCATTGCTAGTCAATGCAGTGTCTTTTCTGTGCTTGTTTTTAATGTTGGATGAGGGTAGAATATTTTTTGTTTCTGATCTGATTCTGTCTTGTTTGCAGTCTTGCCAGAAAATTCACAGCCCCTAGACAAGAATTTCAAGCAGAGGAGTAGAATAAACCCCTCTTGTAACCTGGCAACATCTCGCCTATTGCTGTGTTAAGGGAGACCAGGGAACATCGGCGCCTGTGAGCCGCGGGCACACGGAACTGTCGGAAAGCAGATCAGTGCCCCAGGCCATCACTGCGGGCTCGGCCATCACGGAGGAGCCACACTCTGCTTGTGGAATGGCCGCCGTGCTGCCAGCGCCACGCTCGCCCCAGGGCCACGGAGGGGGCGGTCTGCTGCTCTCTTCTCCTTCCCCCGTGGGCATCAGGTTCCCAGCAGTGTCCTGGGATCTCACACTCTGTCGTGCAGGGCTTTATGTGACAAGCAGTGAGCTGCTGATGTCTTGCAGCAGCTGTGGTGTTAATAATTTGTCTGCATCTGTCAGTCACCTGGGGTCTCTGGTGGATCCATCACAGTGGTACCAGCATCCCTGGAGTGGTCACTGGGGAGAGGCAGTGGGAGTATTGGAAACAAGCTGTGGAAGCTGTGCCGCCATGCTGCCCCCCACCCCCTTCCTCTGCTGATCTCACACTCTTTCTTTCCCCTCGCTTCCACATGTTGTCCCTCCCTGTTCCCAGCTCCGGCCTCCCGCTGCTTCTCTGTCTTGTCCAGAGGGGTTAGTTCTCGTCTCTCATGCTGGAAATGCTGCCAGCGAATGTTTCTGTGTGCTGCCTGCCAGGTCCCTGGGGAAAGGGCCTGGAAATGCAGTGCGGGAGGAGCAGTGGGAGCAAGGGAAAACCACTGCTCGCCTGCTGCATTTTCTAATGGGAAAACATCTCTGTGAGGTGCTGAGCTCTGTGTCACTGCTTAAGTTGCCCCCCTCCCCCTTCCCCTTGCCCCAGAATTGCCTATCCCTGACGCAGAGAAGGAGAGGCTGCAGCACCACCACGGAAAACCGAGACGTGTTTTTCAATTTGCCTCCTGCTTATCTCTGCTGTTTGGACAGAGAGGTTTAAAAAGCTGGATTTTCTGTCCCTGCAGAGTAAACAGACAGAGCCCGGCAGCACAAACTATTTCTGGCTTATCAGTGGAGGAATGCAGCAGCTGAGGCTGAGCTCGAGTGGGCCGTCAGGAAGGCCCTGAAGGGGCCCCCTCCCCACTCCGCGCTATTAGAAGTGTGAGAGCCCAGCAGGACTCAGAGGGGAGAGTTGGAGAAAAAGGCAGAAAAGGGAAAGAAAGAGGAAGAGAGAGAGTGAGAGAGGCTGAGCAGACCCTGATGGCTACAGATGAAGTTACAGGAGGGGCTCGCAAAGCTACGAAAAGCAAACTTTTTGAGTTTCTGGTCCATGGGGTGGTGAGTCGGGAAAGTTAGTGAGCTGGCTGGCTCTGAATAGAGGGATGAGTGGAAACTGGAGGTTCTGTGCTGGGCTGTATCGGCTCCTGCAGTGTGCTCCTGGGGCGCTGGTAGCTGCCTCACCAGGGGAACACCAGGGTCTGTGGAGCCCCCAGCCTATGCACTGATTCATTGATAATACAGGCTTGTGTCTGGGGGGATGTGTGCTGTGCTTTTTGCTGTGATTCTCCATGAATGGTGAATAGCATGCTTTTCAGCCTGATCATGGTGCAGAATCTGCGCTGGATCTAACCCAAATGGGCTTGTAGGACACTTTGTTCTGTAATCAAACTTGTGTTTTGAAAAACAGTTCTGATGAGAGCCTGATGAAGCCTTGGGGTGCTGCCTCTGGTTCTTGTCTCCAGTCTTGGCTCGTATGTATCCTCTGGCTACTTAACAGGTGACTTTCAGGGGCTTGAAGAGATTAGCTGTGCAGATCTGTAACAGTCAATGGAAACTCACCCACGAGAGAATTTCAGGGTGCCATGCTTAATTAAAGCAATCCTTCAGGTCTTTAAAAATGTTCCAGCTTTTGTTTAAGAATCAGGTCTTCGATCTCCATTTAAGGGGAAATGCTCACCCTGTTTTGCTGCCATTGGAAACGTTCTTTACATGACTCTAGTGTCTGAGAGCAGTCACCATTTATAACATTTGGATTTCTAGCATTGATACACATTTAACAGAAATAAGGCTGTTAAAGAGCCCCAAGGAATGCAATATTGTTTGGATGCTGATAGTCCCAAGTGCTTCTTTCTTGAGGATTCTGACACCTCCTGTGACACCTTTTTGAAGACATCAGGTAGGGGCTCTTGTACAGAGATCATAGAAACCTGTGGGGCTTATGCCAGACTACTGAGCTGTTTCCATGGTTCAGGCTTACTCCAGATGTGAAGTCTCTTGCGTGTCCTTTAGCTCCTGGATGTGGTGGGACTGGCATGGCTATGGACTTTGAGGTGGCTTTCTGTGTTGGTGAGAGCTGTGAAGAGGTGATGTGGTGCCAGTGTACAGGAGCAGGCTGGGCGAGATTGGTGGCTGTTCAGGGGTCGCAGAGAGCGGGTGTGCAGGTGGTAGCAGTGGTTTTGTTGTGGACATGTGGATTTGTCAAGGTGGTCTGGATTGTGATGGCTGTGTCTGAGCAGAACCAGAAGCAAGTTGGGAGGGTGGCAGATGGGATGATTTTGCCTTATCTAAAGTTTCGCTTGGCATTTGCACACCAGTGCTCTTCCTTTAGTATCAAGAAGAAGGGCAAAAATAGTTATGTGAATTTGCTTATTCCACGTCTAGCTGGCCTTCATGTGAAAGCAGCATGCAGGGCTCTTAAGCCTGGGAAATTTTAAATTTATACTGGAATGAATATAGCAGAACTCATTTCCATTACTTATTTGGATGCCAGGAAAGTCTGCCTTTTCTGCCCTGGGAGTTTTGTTGCCAGTAGCATCTTACTTGAATACATGCATTAGCCTGGAATATCTGTATGTGTTTGTCATCTTCCTGCTTCTTGTTGGCGAGGCTGACGCTTCTTGGCTGTTGTTCTGGTGCCTGAACACTTCTTGTATCACCCTCTCCTTTCCTTCATTATCATCTCCCTTAGTTCTGCTTTGCTGCCTGGTTTGTTCTTTCCTTTAGTTTCTTCCTTGTCTCGGGTTCGTTTTGATCGAAACATGGGTTGGGGTTGTCACTCTTCCGTTACTTGAAAAAAAATGAAAAAAACGTACAACTTCATTTTATCTCTCCAGGCCCTGTATCCTACCAAGTAAGAGAGCATGCCATGCCAGCCATTACCTTGAGTTTACCTTGTGCTGGTTCCTGTGTTCTATTACTACCCAAAGTGTGTCAACATCTGAATTAATTCCTTGAAAAATCAAGTTGCATAGCAAACTTTAGTGGAATTTCTTGGAGTCAGATCCTGCTTTAATTTCAGGAACCAATCTCTTCTTCAAATGGCTAATTTTTTTTTCATTCTATCTATGATAACATTATTTAATTTGGTTATTGAAAATTATTTTCTTTTCACCCCTAAAAATTGGGAGAAGCAAACAGAGGTAGAATGTTGTGAGAATATTTTTTTTTTGCTTTGTTGGCACTTAAATGAACAGGATAATTCTGCGGTATTTCCTAAGGGCAGTTAGCTCTTGGATTCACTTGATCTTTCTGGAAACATATGTTCCTTTGCTAAGGTCACTTTGCCCTTTGCTCTTGTGCACCTGATCCTGCTTTTGTGCTTTTCCATATTGCCAGCTTAGACAATGTCTTCTTCCTCGTTTGTCCAAGGCAGATAGGATCCCCCTGAAAGGTGAAATCTCTTAAAGGTTAAAACTCTGAAGTGGGATGCTTCATTCTCTTCCTACTTGAGACCTTGATAGTTTGTTACACCTCTGGTTAGCAGTTGGGCTTTAAAAAAGGTTAAATTTCTTTCAGTTATTTATTTTTACTGTGCTTTTACTCCTGTTCTGTTTCATCAATGTCTTGCACATCGTTTTTGTGGGAGGAATTTTTTTTCCCCCCAAAGGCTTCATCCTGTACTTTGTCCTTTTGTTGTTGTTGTTGTTCCTCTCTTTTTCTAGCATTTTTATGGACAAGTATGGCTTTAATCACCACATTTATGTTGATTATCTTTTTATCAATGCATTTTCTGCTGTCCAGTAGTACATTTCAGGCAGTCTTTATGACATCTGTCTAGGTGTCCAGCTGTTGCCTTATATTTTGTTGAATAAGTTACTAGTCTTGCTGCAGGTCATTCGTTTCCTCGGTTTCCTCTATCCTCTAGTCCCTACCACAGGCCTCATTGCTGGCTGGATCCCTTAAATGGATCCTGCCTTTGTCTACCTCCCCTGCTTTTTTCTTTGTTTCTTTCTGGTTTTTCTTTTTCTTACTCAAACAGCCTGTTTAGTCTTGAGAAGGTCCATGGTGCAGGTCTTGTCAAAACGCTTGTCCACACATCTGTCCTCTTGTGACTCGATTGCAGGAACCTTCGCTTGGTGCCTTGTGCTGGTGACCTTGGCTGTGTCATCTGCACGCAAGAACCTGCTGAGAGGTTCATTTTCTTGTCCCGTTGTTCTGACCTTTTTAATCTGCTTCTGTGTCCTTTTGCTGTTCCCACTTTATCTTCCTTCCAAAGCCAATCTTTTTGCCTTTTATCCACCAGATACCCATATAAAGGTCTATGTGCCTGTCTTAACTCTGGAGTCATAGCTGTATTTACAGTGTACTTGGCTGTCAGTTCAAATCACCTTCTTTTTCCCGTAGTGATCTTGGTCTTTGTCCTCTTTGCTATGCTTAGGAAGCTCTCTGTGGCAATATAAGTCCTTATCCATATTTATTTTCTGCTAATAGGTGTTATTTCATAGTTCTGCTAATCTCTACAATTTAATATTAGTTACACTCCAAGATTGCTAATTCATACAAACCCGTGTATCACTGATGTGACTCCTTTGCTTATCCTTAGTCCTTTTTTTGTGTGCCTATCTACCTCTGAAATCTGGTCATAGGATTTTATGGTAAATACATAAACTGTCTTACATTAAATGGCATTTACAACAGTGAAAGAAGAGTGTCAGAGCATGCCAGCATGTAAACAAATATTTTATATATATGATAGGTAACTTGTCAGTGTTAAAACAGATGAACAGGTCTCGTGGATATGGAGGCTCTATTACAGATTTATCAGTGATTTGGAAAAAAGGATGAGTAATTAATTTCATACACAAGTTTTTCATCTCCTGATATATTGCTGGGTTTAAATGAAATGTCACCATTCAGGAGAAAGGCTTGGATGTCCTGTGAGCTGCCTAGTGTCTAGCTAATAAGACATCAAGTGAACTGTTAGCCTGATTGGGAAGTGGGGCAGGGAATAACGCAGAAGCAATTGCAAATCCATGGCATATACTTACCAGAATGTTTTTCTGATTTTGGTAATCTGTATGACTAACAAGCCAAATGACTGGGAACTCGGAGGGCAGTAGGAGTGGGAGACGTCTGAAGGCTTCATCAATAAGGGAATTAGGGGTATTTTTGGTTTTATTTATAATATGTAAGGATAGAGACTGATTATATAAGTTGTAAAATCAATGTCATTGGAGGCTCTTAGGTACTGGTTAAAGAAGTAAACAGCTGTCAAAGATGATGGAGTTACTGGTGATGCTTCTTTGAGATGAGAAAGAACTGCATGACCTCAAGGTCTCATATTTCAGTACAGTATAAAAATTACGGGGGTTTTATTAGAATGGGAGGAACTAAAGATATTTTTGCAAAAATTGAATGGTGATCTGTTTTAAGTGAATAGAAGTGACTGTTTCTCCCAACCAGTCACAGGGTTGTAGAGATCACTACTAGAAATAGTGAGGTGAAGAGGGTATGGCCAGGTTTGAAAAAAGTAGAGCTTTCCTAATGAAAAATTTCCTACTAATTTTTATTTTGTCATGGGTATAGATACTGTCTTGTCAGAGCATAAGCCAGCTAACACTAGAATGGCTAGAAAAGAGCCTCGTGAACTGTTGGTTTTGGACAGTTTGTTCCACTTCCTACCTCAGGGCTCCATGCGTGGTTCTCTCTGCGAGGGCATCCTCAGCAAATGGGGCCTGGGATGGAGGCACTGGTTTGCTGTGTGCATATTCCCTGTTGTCGTAAACAAGGAGGTGTTTGGGGTGAGTAGGGCAGCCTGGAAGAAATCAAGGGATCTTATGGCAAGGAATTTGTTTGGGAAGGTAGTTGCACAGGACTGTTAGAGTGAAAACTTTGTACAACATTCAACTATGTGAGCAAGCTGCTGGTAGAGACTGAAGCTTTGTCCTTTTCTAGCCATGGACTGATTTCAGGCTGTCAAATAGAAAAAAGTTCATGCATAATTAATAAAATCATATTAATGCTAGCCAAGGCTTTAATAGAGATCAGTGTGATTTTGTGCAATATGGGCTTGTTAAACAAATTTGAGTTGCTGGTTAAGAAAACTTGTATTTGCTGAGGAATGTAGGTGTATGGATAAAATGGATCTGTGAGGTGTTTGAACTGCTCTTCTCTTTCTAAAAAACCCAAAACCACTGTAGGAATATGAAAATGGTCAGACTGGATCATTTAGTTCAGTATCCCACGTAGAATGGGGCAGTGGAAGGCAGCATGGAAGTACAGGAACAAGGCAAAAACCTTAGCAATGGTTCGTATGAATTCTCTCTGATTTGGAGCTTGGGAGCTTTCTGACCCAAAGCTGCCCTCTGTGTAGTGCATCTATATGGATTTTGGAGTGCATCTATATGGAGGTTAGTCTAATGATGTCTTCCAGAACCTTTCTAAACTTCCAGCATTCAGTGTTTTGTGTCAGGAGTTTTTTCAGCTTATCTTGCATAAGGAATTACCTGATCCTGCCAACTGTTGTTTGATTATTGTAAGGGAAGAGACAACGATCTCTTGACCAGCCTCTTCTCTCTCCAAGCTAGTCATGGTGCTGCAGAGCTCTGCTGTTCCTCTCCCTCCCAAAGCCATCCTTTCCAAAAAGCCAAGAGGTGCATTCTGGTAGTTGTTCATACAAAATCCCTTTCATACATTAGATCACAGCAGTGGTATGATCAGATCTGTTAAAGGTGGTGGAACTCCAAGCTGGTCTGTAAGGTTTGTTTGTTTAGATTACAAAGACATTTTGGGGGTTTTTTTTTGTTGTTGTTGCATCCAAGTGCTCCACTTGAGCTTGGTGGCAGATTTTTCTGAGCTGTGAGCAGACACACATGAAATAGAACTGAATTTCGTCTCGTGTTACAATTCACAGTTCTGTAAATGGGATGGTTTCTAAATTAAAGACTTTTGGATTGTTGTAAACATGATATTAAAGTGCATGGTACCTGGAACACTTGGATTTACAGACTGAGAGCTTTTGGGAAATGGAGGACGGTGAATATGGCAAGAAGCAAGAATTGCAATACTGATGTTTCAGCTTACTAAGCCCCCAAAAGATTCATACACATTAAAAAGGGGAACTCATGAAGTAACATCTATAATTGTAAGGAGGAGAGAAGCCTTGTACCAGTTTTATTTGTTGTACTTCTAAGAGTCCATTTTGAAACAACACATCCAGTTGGGAAACCATGTGTGCAGTCAGAAACTTGTTGCCATCAGACAGTATCAGTCTAGTCTAAATTTCTTAAGGGTTCCAGGTACTTCTAGTTACTCATTCTTACCTCCAGACAGCATCAGGTATCTTCTATTGCTTATGTTTATGCTCTATAGAAATCATAGAATGGTTTGGGTTGGAAGGGACCTTAAAGTTCATGTTCTGCCATGGGCAGGGACACCTTCCACTAGACCAGATTGCTCCAAGCTCCATCCAGCCTAGCTTTGAACACTTCCAGGGATGGGGCAGCCACAACCCAGGCCTAACCACCCTCATAAGTAAAGAATTTTCTTCTAATCTAAACCTACTGTGCACTGTGCTGTTTTTGCCTTGCTGCTCTGCAGGCACCTCTGCTCTGCTCTCTGCTTCACCTTCTCAGAGCTGTGAGAGCAGTCCCTTCAGCTGGGGACAGGCTGTGGTCTTCCTCATTTCCTGTGGCCCACAGTGGTTTTGCCCTCTGTCCAGTGGGGTGTTTGTTAGTGTGAAGCCCTTCCCTCTTGTTCTGTCACTCCAGGCCCTTGTAAATCTCTGTAAATTAATCTCTGTAATAGACTTGTAAATAGTCTCTCTCCATCTTTCTTGTAGGCTCCTTTTTAGTTAAGAAATATGCTGTTTGCATACTTGGTGGTGGTGGTTATTCTCAAAATCTGTCAGTGTCTCTGTTAACAAGAAGCTGGTGGCTGTTCCACACAAGCCGTAAGAGCCTTCTGTGTGGTGCTGAGGTGGATGGAGTCTGTCAGGACAGGAGATTGCTGTAAATGCAGCTCAGCACTCAACTGCAATGCAGCAACTCCTGGCTCTCTGTTCAGTCTCTTTCTGAGGCCTCTTGTGGGTATTTTTTGCTTGACTTTTCTTGACACTTTCTTTTACTTTCACCTGTCAGTTCTCCAGGTTATTTTCCTCTTACTGGTATGTCCAGACAGGAAACCTTTTTTCTGCTTCTGTGTTTTGACTGCTGTGATGTACATCCCCTGAGAAAAGACTCCGCAGTGGAAGAATGTAGAAGAGCACTGCTCTAATGTTGTCTTGTTACTGCTGTCAGACAGAAGTTCACTTAAGGATGACAAAGAGGACAGAGGCAGAGCTCTGATGTGACAGGAAGTTCAGGCAAGGAAGAAAGTAGACAAGCCAAACATGGCTTCAGAAACTGGTCAGTGGAAGGCAGTGAAGGGATATGGCAGCAGGTGTCAGGGAGGTGGTATCCTGCTGCACTGACCATGTGCTCAGGTTTGAACAGCTGTAGCTGTGCACATGTATACAGGCAATTGGCAGAACTCTTGGGGTCCAGTACACGTGCATGTAATATTGGTCGTGTGCCTTTGTGCACTGTGCTGTCTTTGCCTTGCTGCTCTGCAGGCACCTCTGCTCTGCTCTCTGCTTCACCTTCTCAGAGCTGTGAGAGCAGTCCCTTCAACTGGGGACAGGCTGTGGTCTTCCTCATTTCCTGTGGCCCACAGTGGTTTTGCCCTCTGTCCAGTGGGGTGTTTGTGCAGATTAATACATGTAAATTGAATCAATGGAGGTAAAAAGGAGATAGGACTGTGGTTACAGAGATGAGTCGGGGATGGGGGTCTCAGGCAGATGACTTCCCAAGAAGGAGGATGTATCAGTGCTGTTTTGCACTGCAGCATTTCCCATGGATGCTTCTTGTTTAAGACAGATTCCATCCTGCTGAGGAAGAGAGGGAGAGACCTAGTCCATAGGCAGATGCACCTTCAAGATCTCTTTCAAAAGCCATAATGGGATTGGAATACTCTTTAGTATGAAGACTTTTTTTTTTAATGTCACTGTTGTGAAAAATTCGATGTATTTTCCATCACTGTCTTGTCTCGCACATGCGTTTGAGAGCAAAACCAGCTTTTAGATGAGGTGAGGTACTGCTTGTGTATTCTTCTTTTATAAAAGTTCACATAGATGAAGTATTTCTGAATCTTGGGAGTCTGGTGGGCTTGCAGCAGGAAGGCAGTTGCACAGTTGCATAGTGAGTAATATTTTATCTATGAGTGATATCAGAGATAGAAACATGAGAACAGAGGCAAAGGAATGAGGTGGTCAGGGAATGAGATTGAATGTGCTTTTGCTGGAGCTGCCTCTCGTTTCTCATGTTTGTCCTTTCTCTATGTTTCTCTATTTTAGTGCTTAACAAAGGAAGCTGAAGGAAGTTTAAAGATGTAAGGCCGAGTAGCTTTAGCTTGCTGACCTTGTTCTTCAAGCCCTGGGGTGTCCTTTAGAGGAGCACCAAAAAGGGCCTTCAGTTTTATGCATGTGGCCAGTCAGTCTCCGTGAGATGGCTGTGCTCAGGATCCGGGCTCTTCTGAGTGACTGTCAGATGTCCCCGGCTGACTGACAGGCAGCAGCTGGCCCAGTGGTCTGCCTTTTGCTGGAAGGAGGCCACAATGCATGGCTTGACAGATGACAAATCTTAAATGCAGGCTCGAGAGAGAAGCATTTTCTGGGCCATTTCTTTCTGCTGACTCTGCCTGGGTCAGAGGGTGGGAGCGCATACATGGGAACAGAGAGCTCTGTTCCCTTCCAGCTGTTCTTGGGGCTCTAGGTTCATGGCAGAAGTCATTTGGAGCTTTGCACAAAGCTGCAGTTTGGTCTGTCTGCTGCCTGCTGCTCTCTCCACGGCCATACCTGCCATTGCTTTCTTACATCGGCACTTGCTGAATTCACCTGCGTGGATTCCTGCGCTGGTCACTCTCGTACCTCCTGCCTTGCCTCTCTGTCCATACCAGTTATATTGGTTCTTTGCTGGTCATCCATTCCTCTCCTTTATCCAGTTTCCTTTATAGATACAAGTGTGAGAAATATCTAAGACTTGTGATGATCAGGGAGGGCACTGAGCTGGGGCTTTGGGAGCTACAGTGGATTTGTGTGGTTAATTTGGAGATGCCGGTCCAAATATATTTAGAATTATGATTTATTATAATGCATAATTACATATTTAGAAATCATAGAAATTATGAGATAAAGATGAAGTAAACTTTTAAAAAGAATTATATATGTTGACTGTGCACAAACTATTTTCTTCCCACCCCCAGTGAACTGGCTTGCGTACCCTCAGGGGTGTGTGCATCTCATTTTGGGGTCCAGTAGTGTATTTCTCCCAAGTACTTTCTCAGTCTGCAACTATTGAGCCAAGTATGTCTTCGATGTTGTTAGCACCCCTTTGGAAGAGGGTTCCACAGGCTGATACCCACGGTGGGACAAACTCACGCCTTCAGTGAGCCTGACCCCTCTGCTGATGGCCAGGGTTCACTACTCTAGCAGGGGCAGTGAACAGTCAATACCCAACTGCCCTCCCCAGGCGATGCCTGATTTTGTAGAGCTCTGGCAGATGCCCCTTTAGATCACCTTGGATCACCTCTTTCCAGATGAAAAGTCACAATATATTTACTTTTACTTCCATGGATGCAGTTCCATATGTTAAGAATTTCTGTGCCATTCGTTGTCCTTGTTTCAGCTCTGCTCTGCCATGACTGAGCTGCAGGAGCCAGAGCTGCGCACAGACCCTCACTTGTGGACACGTCGTGGCCAGTGGCACACTGATATCCTATGTTCCCTCCACTCTTACTTCTTTTCTTTAATGGCATTCTTGACCTCTAGTAACCAGTGAACCGATTTTTTTTCTGGAAGTGTCTGTTTAAACAAGACCTTGGTTCTGCTGGACAGCAATCAGCTTAGGGCCCATTGCATTGTCTGTGATTCTCGGATTGTTTTTTCCCTTCTGTAATTCACTTCAATATGTATTGAAGTACATTTGCATCTTCCTTTTAAGTGTTCATTCTGTCTCATAAAGTCCTTCTGCAGTTCTTGAAACTGGCCCTCGTCCTTGCAAGCGTGAATAACTTAACATTACCAACAAACTTTTTCACTCCCTTGCTTTTTTCCTGGCTTTTTTTGGTTCTTTTTTTTCCCCCCAGGTTGTTTTAAATATGCTGAAAATGAGAAGTCCCAGCAGAATTTTACATGTGCCTTCCTTTTATTTTCAGAACCAATTACTTTTGCCTCATTTCTATCCTTTAACCAATTGTTTATCCATAATGGATGCCACTGACTCTTGGTTTCCTTAAAATACTTTGTAGAGGGACTTGACTTTCAAAGGACTTTTGTTGTATGGTTATTCTTTTTCTCATCCTGGTTCAAACGCCTAGAGAATGTGTGTGTCTGTATTTTTGCATATATGTGGACATATACATATTGATAATTCTCAATATGAGCCTAAGCTCGTCTCTCTGTTTTGAATTGCATTTTGCAGGCAGTAATTATTTTACTGGTTGTTTTCCTTGATGACTATAAACTTTTAGAATTCAGAATTGGGTTTACTGTGTGTCTTGTGCAGCATTAAGCGTGACCCAGAGAGCCTCTCAAGAGCATGCAGAAGTCAACATAAATGCCAGGGCTTTAGAATGCCTACAGGGCTGCTGACAAAATCCCACATCCATTTCATTCTTTTTTTTAGTTTAAAGGCTTGATCGGAGACATGACCTTTTTCTTAAAGGATTCATGCTGCATTATGAACCGACACTGCTCTCTGGTGTAGGTGAAGTAGAAGGCTCTTAATGCAAAGTGTTTATCCTGATGTTTTGCCCGTGCTGGTTTCTGTCTCCCAGCTGACCAGAGCTGCCTGCTCGGCAGTGCAGCGTTTGCAGTGGGAGTGTGCTCGCAGCTCTGAGCAGCATGTGAGCTGCACCAGTTTGGACTATGTGTCGCTGCCATGGGGTGTTCTTTTCAGGCTGAAGGTAGAGCTTCCAGCTGTAACCCGGTCTGGATATGCCACTGACCACTGAGTGTTTTCCCAAACCTAGTATTTTGCCTCCCTGTTTCCTGTCTCCTTTATCCCTGAATGCCTCATGACATCCAAGACACACCAGTCACAGAGCTTACGTGCTTTATGTTGCTGCTTAGTGCTTATCAGGATGGTCAGAACGGGGAATCTGTTGAGGCCAGTGTCGCATGATGTACAAATGTCTTGGCAGCTGCAGAAACAGGAACCAAACTGGCTTTTCTTTCTGTTTTGCTTTTCCTCCAGCGCCCTGGGATGCCATCAGGAGCTCGAATGCCCCATCAGGGGGGTCCCATGGGTCCTCCAGGCCCCCCATACGTCGGAAGCCCCTCCGTGCGACCTGGGATGCCCCAGACTGTGATGGAAACAACAAGAAAACGCACTGCACCACAGCAGGTCCAACAGCAGCAGGTGCAGCAGCAGGTGCAGCAGCAGCAGCAAGCCACTCAGAACCGAGCTAGGAGGTGAGTGTTCTGGAAGGAGAACACAGGAGGACAATTTGAGGAAGCAGAGATGATACCTGTTTAGCAGTGGGTAAGACCTCTAAGATCAAATGGGACAGAATAGAACATGTATGTATTGTCAGTTTTTAAGCAGGAAAAACATTGGTAAATTTTACTCTTTTTTTTTGTTTGTGAATGGTTTTGAACAAACCGACCTTTAATAATGTCTGGTTTTGCAGTTACTCTGCTTTTACTTCACAGGTTTGTCAGGCCATAAATCTGTTGAGTATGTTTAGCCTTTAGAGTTAATGAACAGTTCTCTTCTAATATAGTAAGATTATTGTATTATTTGTTGCCTGTTCTGTATAGTTGCTCTCATTTCTGACTGGCTAACAAAATAGTTTGTAAATGGCACAAGTGGAAAAAACTTTTCACATTGTCATGTGAATACTTGTACTATGATCACTCAGAAGAGTGGTCATAAAACTTGCAGTTGTCCCAAGTGTTTTTGCATATAAAGTAAACAAATATGCACTGGAAGTAATTCCATAAAATTAGAGGGATTTCTGTGAGGAACTTTCTTTTTTAGATATGCCCACCTTGTACATTGCTGAATGCATTCTCTCTTAAATAAGTTAGCTAATTTCTTTTTGCAACGTATTAGACCTCATCAATCTTGAGTGTTGAGTGTGATCCGCACACACATAGCAGATCTGCATGGGCTACCTTTTGCAAAATCATTATAGATGTATATACAGCTTCAGACAGTGTTCTGGTGGTGTCATGGAATCCAGTTGTAGGTAAAACATGACTCTCTAAGCTCAGTTCTTCAGGAGCCCTGCTCTGACCAGGTTATATACCTTGGATCAGCAAGTCAGACTTGGGAATGCTTGTATCTGGGATGCATCTGGAAAGGACACTGATCTTGAGAGTATTAATACACAGCAATTGAAAAAGGTTGAACACAGAAGGAATGTGTGTGAGTGCAGCACGTGAGCACAAGCAGTGCATGTGCATCTTGGAGGCCTTGCCTGGCACCAACCAAAATGCACATTCTATAGCACCTCCCAGGAGATTCTGCAGGAAACTGCACAAAATAATGCCCAACCTTCAGGTACTAGGGTGGATATAACCTGAAAAATTGCCCCTGCTGGATAATTAAGGTAAACTTTAGTCACTAACTAGTTTCCAGGGAGCATTAAAGGACAGTATTTTCTAAAAGTTGATGGCCTAACTCACAGAAGAAAGTTCCCCATCCCTTTTCTTAACTTCAGTGTTTCTGATTTGGGACCCAGCAGTGATCTCAACTGCCTTGAGCCCAGTTCACAGCAGTGCTCCCTGGGTACACAGAGAGCTTCTCTGTTTCTTCTGCCATGCCTTCCCTTCAGATAATGTGTTGAACGTTTTCCCTTTTTTCATTTCCACCTCCCTGTCATTTCTCATTCTGTTTTTTCAGGCACACTTTTCTGTCACCTTGGGTCCAGTTCTGGGGTTAAGTGCGTTCCATGTTTTCTAGCGCAGGCCAAGAAGGTTGCGCTTGTCCTTTCTTGGCAGGTTTGGTGGAGACAAAAATCTCATTTCTGTAATAGGCTATTGAAGAACTGGTTGAGACCCAAATTGTTTGGGGATGTTGCTTTGTTTGTTTCTTGCTTTTTATTTGCAAGCCTGTGGGGTTGTTGCCGGTACGTGCATATCCCACTCCCTTTGGGAGGCTGGCGCTTGCTCAGCCTTTACTTCCAGATTCTGTGAAGTGTTTCAGTGCAGATTTGATTTGTAAGCTGTGGAAGGTATTGGAGTTTCATATCACGTAACATTCCATTCCCATTATTCCTACACTTTTTAAAAGGAACATTGTTCACCTATTAAGTTGGGTGTAACTGAATGTACCTCCAGGCACAAAGAGTGTCTCAGCCTTGACTTATGTGGGGATGGGAAAGAGTCTAAGAATCTGATATTTCAATCCTGGCTTATTATTAACAAACATAGGAAGAGGGTATGCCACACCAATGAGCATGGAAACAGCTTTTATGTGGACACTGCTGGTGACAGACTTGCAGTATGAAGACAGTAAGGAGGAGGGTGTCCTTGTGACATGGCAGAATAGCAGCAGGTGGTTTACTTTCCCCCATTTGTCTGTCACAGATGGAGTGATTCATCTCCTGCTTAAGATAAAGGCCTCACAAATTAAAGAGATGAAGAATAGGACCTGAATTCCATCTTGGCCCTGTTAGAGAAAGCTGGGTGACAGGTTTGGTGGACACAAACAGTTCTTAGAATCTGAAGAATTCAAAAGACAGTGTATTTGACAGTCTTCCTGACAGTACAGTTTCTCAGGCACATGCACATTTGTGTTTATGTCCACGAGTAAAAGTGTGTTTTTAAAAGCATAGCTATAGAAATGTGCCTATGTATGGGTATGGACACAGTATGTGTACACTCTGCAGGCACACATACATCTTCCCATGTGTGTGTTCATAAAAATGAAGAAAGGTGGAAATGTAAGGCCTTTTACCTTTGTCCATCACTCATGCAATTTTAGTTTTGTTTTGTTGTTTTGGTTTTGTTGGTTGTGGGAGTGTTTTTATTTTTGGTTTTTATTTTGCCTGTTGCCTTTATAAGATTAAAAGGTCTCAGAGGTAATCAAACTTTTGCCAGCAGAAGACCGCTCATGCAAATATGTTACAATAAAACAAGTGTGTATGTATATATATAAGGAATGAAGGGTGTACATATGTGTGTGTTTTCATACATCATATGAAATACACACATATATGTGTGTGTTCTTCAGCACTTAATTTTGGGCATGATTGAATAAATGCGTGTTGTCTGTTTGAGCGAGTTCACATGCCATTTGAGTGCTCAGCCACTCAGATGTGCACACACATAGGTGTGTCTGTGCATGCCACACGTGAGACTGTCCTCCTGCACGCTTGTCTGTACCTGGAAGCAGCGTGTGCACATGCACTTGCATACATTGCCACCCTGCACCACAGAAGATGCTGTGATCAAAGAACTTACAGACTTCTTTCCAGGATGCATAACAGACAGCCCTGATTTGTTCTTACCTAACTGCCTCCCCAGCCTGCTGAGAGAAGGGGTACGAGGTCCTGGGCATGGGTGAGACCCTTTTGCTGATGCATGCACAGCTGTGCACCAGCATGTGGAGATGTCAGGATAATTTAGCAGGTGGCCTCGTTACTCCTAGATCTGTCACCATGGTAACGTGTTTTTTTCTTTAAAAAATGTACAGTGCCAAGAGGAGGAAGATGGCTGACAAAATTCTCCCTCAGAGGGTGAGTCGCTTTCATTTCCTATTCCCTTCACAATCAGTTCAGCATCTTAGTGTAATTAGAGGAATTTTAGAAAATTCTTTCACTTTTTGTTTAAAAATCTAATTAAAAAGTAAGTAGACAGTGGGTGAAAGTCTGGAGAGCCAGGCTGGGGCTGGGCTGGGGGCTGGGAGCGTGGAGCAGCCCGGCCTGTGCGGCCTCGTGCCTGGGTTAGCCGAGCCAGCACTGCCGCTTGCTGGAGGGACCGTGGTGCTGGGCTGCCAAGCGACAGCTCGGCACTGGGGCCCTCGGGTCTCCAGAATGCTTTTGATCCATTTTTGAGGCTGGCCAAAACCTGGTCCAGAGTGTGGCTGTACCTGAGGGGGTGGGCTCAGACTCAGGTCTCTGGCCCAGTAGAGCTTCCAGGTTGTGATTTTTGTGGTTGTATCACCGTAGGACTGAAGTGAACCCATGTAAACAACAGAGTCCAAGGGGTCTGTATTGTCTGGAGAGTTACTAATTCTTTTATCCCTGGGGATATGTCTAGCTTTTGGCATCTGCCCATGTTTGATCCTCAATGCTTCCATCATCGACTTCCTTTCTAAACATTGGGATTTCTCTCTGTTCTCCTCTCTCATGACTCCCAGACTTTTCCTTTCCTTTACCCTCTTCAGTACAGTCCCCAAGAACCTGCTTGGTCTCAAAAGGCTTCAAAACACACACCCTTGTCACATCTTAGTCTCAGTTGCTTTGACTGGTGCTTTTTCTAGGCTCAGAATCCCTTGGACAGGTGTGTCCTTTTCCTCCATATCCTTTTCAAGTTTTCAAGCTCCATTGCTAGTGTGAGCCCAAATTTGCTGGCAGGCTCCAAAGTCTGTTCTGTGACATTTCACAGGTGCCTACTACCAGCCATCCAAAGAGGTGAGCCCACTTTGGTACTCCTGATGTCATACTATCCCTTCTTCTCTTGTCATTCCTGCCACCTTCTGAAAGCAGAGCCTCTCATATGTAAGCCATTAGATCTCATGTTGCTTGAAAGACTAAGCTACTATTAAACCCAGACCTTTGAACTACTTGCAGCCTCCTGGTTGTTGTGTTGAAGCCTCATTCTTGCTCTACTGGTGGTCTGTACGTTTTTATAATGAAGGCTAAGTTTCTTGTACTGTCAGTTTTGTCTGTCCCACACAAACTGCTTTCACAGACAATGATACGTCCCGTATAGCGAGGCTGTTGCTGCAAATGTACGTTCATTTCGAGGTGCTTTTAGGTTGGTTTGGTTGTTTTCGTTTTGTTGGTTGTGGGAGTGGTTTTGTTTTGGATTTTTATTTTGCCTGTTGCCTTTATAAAATTAAAAGTCTCAGAGGTAATCAAACTTTTTTGCCAGCAGAAGACTGCTGACTGTTTACCAAGTCCATGATAATTCTTTAATAGGTAGAGACTTCTATAGGTGTGTCAAAAATCTCTACAGATGCTTTCAGAACCATGCTGTCATCAAATATTCTTACTTTTCAGTATCTTTGTTGCTGACAGCCAACAGCTTTAACTGATGGAGTAATAAAGCAATTGCTAGAGGTCTTTTCTGCAGTGGGGTTTTTATCAGTGCAGCTGCACTGCTGGTGTCTATGATGTGACCTCTGTCTGGGTTAAGATACTCTGTCAGGCTGCGGTAGTGTGTCAGAAATCCCTTACACCATCTGTGGGATGAAGAAATGCTGTGCACATCATTGTCCTGTCAAGTGGAGGGTTTGCACTGGTGGCTGTGGAATGCATGTGAAACACAGGGTAAAACTTCCAGCTTTCTGGAACTACCTCTGGAGTGTTTTCCAGTCAGTCAGCATCTGTTACCCACAGACTTTTTGCAGACTCCTGCTTATGTCTTCTGAGAACTTTGAAGGGGAGAGAGGAGGCTATTAAATACATTTTACTCTTGAAAATGATCTTATGTAGCAGTGGGTTCTCAGTATTCCTCACTATGGTAATGACTCAGGCAGTTGGCACGGGTAACCTCTTGTTGGATTTCCAGGCTCTCTGGTTAAGCCTGTGCCATAGTCCACATCCTGGAGCATAGTGCTGTTGGGTAGGATCACTGAGCCACTCCAGGCAAACTGTTGCACATAGGAAGATTGGATTAGGGAACTGCATAGGACATCCTGGCACTTCCAGTCTGGTTCCCTCTGTTGTGGAAGCCATGACACAACTGCCACCTCAAGACTAGTTACTTGAGACATACTTTTGATCTGGCAGCTTGGGTTTTTTTGTTTTGCTAGGCTCAGCAAGGGAAATGCTTTTAGCTTCCCAAGTAAGAGAGGCTCCCCTCTTGAAATCCTCTTAGTCACTTGTTTTATCTATTCCAGGTTAAATTAACCTCTTTCAAACCTTCTTAAATCTACCTCTCAATAAACCAGAACTATACGTAGTAGGAGAGATTACCAGTATCACCAGTGCTTGAATGCCACTCCTGCATTTTTTATCTTTACTGGAAAGAGCACTGCAAATTGGTATGGCTGTGCTGTTTTTTATTCATAGCCTTTCCACACTGATACAGCCTCTGGTCATTCTGTGATTGGCTAATACAAGTATTTCTGCTTTCTGTCATATGCAACTGATGAATTCCCATATTAGAGCAGGATTTAGACTCTGAGGCATGATCCTGTGCTTTGTAATGCTATATTTCATCCCATCTCCATTATACAGTTCTGAGCTTCCTCACATTTTCTGTACTATCCTCTGCCTTGCAATGACAGTGACACCCAAATTTGTCATTACTAAGTTTTCTTAGCATACTTCTCCTTTTTGTACAAGAACTATTAATGAATGGTCCATGAGGTACTTCCTGCTTAATACTTATTTGCTATGCCAGGTCTTGTTCCAATCCCCATTTTTCAGTCTTAAGGAGTGGTTCCCTTTATGACTGTATGTCAAATGCTTTACTTAAATGCAAGTTGCTTGTATTGACTGCATTTCTTTTGTCTAAAATGCAGTTTTAATGAACACAAGGACTTGGTTAAACTCAGTTGACATACTGAGTAACATAGCAAGGCTTAATATTTTTTATAGTGTATTTAACATTAACTCCAGTTCTGTCCAGCAGGTTCTTTCCTGCCCCATTTTCCTCACTTCTGGATCTTTCCCTTGTTCACACCTGGTTGTCACCAAAACCCTCATTCAGTTTTGGAGAACTGCAGAGGCATCTTCATTCATAGCCAGGGACCTAAATCTCTGGAGCTGATGTTGCCTTTGTGACCCAAGTTTAGCAGTTGTACCTCGATTTTGACCTCAGACCACAAACTGTTTGTAGGGACACATGACTGCACCTCGGATTGCACTTCTTTCTCCAGGCCTTGCCTCCTCATTACTTCTGGTCAGTCTTATTTTCTCTTAGTGTTGAGTCATTACATTTTTTCCCAGGAACTGTGAGTGTGATCCACCATTCTGTTTCTTTGGCTTCCTTGCCTACCCATTCTGATGCAAGAGTCTCAGCTGAAAACCATTCTGGCTCCATAGCTGTGCCTGTTTCTGCTTTTCCTTGTTTAACTTGCTGAGTGGATTGCAACTTTGAAACAGCAAACTGCCCCTCCTTCGGTGGCATACTTGTCTCTTAGTATTGGCTGCTGTTCTTCTCACTCAGCCCCAAATTCCTGAGGACTTTTTGTCTAGCTGTGCTGACAGGTTTTTGTATACCTGTCCTCTCCTTTTCAGCCTCTCTACTTCATTTTCTTTTACGCAAATATTTGGTCAATTTTTGCTGCTGCTCTTCACTGACCACCATGTGGAATTCTCTGCACAGATCCCATGCCATAATAGCTGTCCTGCTCTGGTTTGGTCACTGCATGGCTGTTGTCCACCTCTTTCTCCATCTGAGTCAACCAGAGGTGAGGAACACCTGGATCTGCCATTCACTTGTAAGAAAGATGATGTTAAGGGGTGTGATAATCAGTGGTAGCCTTGGATATAGCAACCGTGAAATAAAGAAATTCAAGCTCTTGCAGGGAATAAGGAAGGAGAGTAGTCAAGTACAAACCTTGGACTTTAGACAAGCAGGGTTTGGCTTATTCAGGGAACTAGTAGGTGTGATTCCTTGAGAAGCCAGTCTGAAGGCTCAGGGAAACTGGGAGGTCTTTAAGGACCTTTAAGAGCAGCCTGTTTTAAAGGCCGGAAAACGAGCAAATTTATGAGGAGCCCAGAATAGGGAACTCACAGAGGTGGTCCCAACATCAAAAGGCAATGTACAAGAAGTGAAGCAGGGACAGGCTACAGAGGAGGAGTTTAGAAATGTTGCCTGGGCATACAGGGAATGGTATCGGCAAAGTCAAAGCTCAGCTGTACTTGAGATCTTCAAGGGACATCAAGGACAAGAAAAGCTTCTGCTATTGCACTAGTAATAAAGGCTGACCAAGGAAAATGTGTGCCCCATGGCGAGTGGACTGGGTGATCCAGTGATGACAGAGACAGTAAGTCTGAAGCACTCAAAGCCTTCTTTGTTCAGTCTGCACTAACAATGCCTCCCATGCCCAGTGATCAGTGAACGCATCCAAGAGGAACAGCCGACAGTGGACAGGGATTGGGCCAGGGATTAGTTGAGGAAAGTTGACCCATACAACTCCATGATACCCAACAGGCTGCATCTGAGGGAGCTGAGGGAACTGGCCAATGTCCTTTCAAGGCCACTCTGTCATCCATAATAGTCTTGTATCCAGGTTGGGACATTTTGGTCTAAATGGGCTGACAGCCATCTGCTTAGGTGATGAGGCTGAGAAGGTGGCTAATGGTTGCACTTGGCCATGAAGACACTGACATCAGAGTACAGCAGGGATGTGTCCTGGCAGCTGTTCAGTCCAGCATCTTTGCCACTGGAGGAGGCAGTGCAATGCTTGCTTATAAATGTACAGATGACACCAATCACTGGGTGGGGAAACCAGTCGATATGCGTGTGGACAGGCTGGAGGAATGAACCAACAAGAACTTTATGAATTGCAACTAAGTCAAATGTTCTTCCTTGGGAGAGAGGAGGACTGCCTGGCTGGGAAGCAGCACTGCTGGAAAGGCCCTGGAGGCACTGTTGGATGGTGAGCTGAGCATGAGCAGGAGGTATGCCTTGTCAGCAAAAATGACTAACAGCGTCCACAGCTCTGTGGCCAGGAGCACAGCCAAGAGATTGAGGGACTTGATTACCCTTCATTGCTCAGTACTTGTTAGCTCACTGCTAGAGCACTGTGTCCAGTTTTGGGATCCTGAATTCAAGAAAAACATTGGCAACTGGACTGAGGTCAGTGCATGATTGTCAGGTTGATTGAATGACTGGATCAGCACATGAGGAAAGACTGAGGCAACTGGCCTTGTTCATCCTGAAGGAAGGCTCTGAGGGGACCTAGCAACAGCAATGGCTTGCCAGCTCTTAAGAGAGGAGGACCAATATGGATTGCTTTTGCCATTTTACTGGACTATGTTACTGGCCCTGTGGTAGTCAGTCAGAAATCCTCCTCAAACCACTCTCTCTCAGGGGTCGCGGGGTGGCACAGTTATGATTTATAAGGAGTGTCAGCCCTTAGCAGTCTTTCTTTGACCACCGTAGAAGCCTCAGTGGTAGAGACACTTTTGTCAATAAGCTATGGTCTAAAGTTTCTTCTTGGAGAAACTGTCCGGTAGCTGCCAAGTCAGACTTCAGTCACTGCCACTTAAAATTTAAAAGTTCTGGTTCTCAACAATACCTGTGAAATGTGTGGGTTGTGTGCATCTGCCATAGGTAGTAAAAAAACCAGCTCAGGATCAAATTGAGCTTGTCAAACATGGGGGGAGTAAGGGGTCTTGGATTTTGTTACCTCTCTCGAAGAAGGGAATTCTAGGGTAGCCTAATTCTGAAGAAGCTGCCAAATCTCCATTTATTAGTGATTTTTTTTTTTAAATCAAGATCCTGAAACTGCTCTGTTGTCCTCCAGTGAAGAATGCAACTTCAATTGTTCCTGCCAGAAATAGGTCCAATTTTATTTATTGGGTTTTTTCTGGGACCTTGGAGGTGCACAATAGTAGGACCTCTGAAAGTTGTGCAGGCCAGCTGTTGTACAAAACAGGTTCAAATTACATCAGCTTGCTCAGGACCTTGTCCAGATGGGTACTGAATATGTCCAGCCAAGGATGGGCACCCCAGAGTATTTTTTGGCAGCCTGTTCCAATGTTTTAATACCATCATGTGTTTTGTTTGTTTTGTCAGAGGTTTTTTTACAAACCAATTCCTTATAGGGAGTGAATTGGCCGTGCTGCAGTGAATTTCTGTTGCCTCTCACCCTAATCTCAGGCACCTCCAAGGGGAGGCTGGCCCTGTCTGTGCTTCAGCAGTCCATATGGCAGTCGCACTCACCCAGGCGATCCCCTTTTCCCTTTTCTCCTCCAGGCTGGAGAAGCTCTTGCAGCTTCTCTCGGCAGGTCTGTGCTCCAGCCCCCACCATCCTACTGAGCCTCTGCGGGCCTTGCTCCAGAGTGTCACATCTTTGTGGTCCTGTGCCCACCAGTCCAGATCCAGTTTCACCAGCGTGGCATAGCAAGGAAGAGCCTCTTTCCCAGGCTTGATGGCAACACCTGCGCTAATACGGCCCCTTTTGCAGCTGACCTTTGCTATGGCTGCCTTACCTCACAGACTCCTTCT
The DNA here is from genome assembly GCF_020740725.1 of Corvus hawaiiensis. NCBI lineage: Eukaryota > Metazoa > Chordata > Aves > Passeriformes > Corvidae > Corvus > Corvus hawaiiensis. Next base: position 88,439 of record NC_063213.1, on the reverse strand, counting down.
GCACTTGTTGTCTGTCCAGCAGGGCCCCCAAGTCCTCTCCTGCCAACCTGTTTTCTACCCCGCCGATGCCCACCTGTGCCCCTGCACGGCATCATTCTGTCCCAGGAGCAGAACTTCTCCCATGCTGGGCTCTACCATGCTGAAGCGCCGTCCTGTTTCTGCGGCCTGTCAGGGTCCCTCTGAACAGCCCTGCTGCCCTGACTGACTTGGGCTCAGGACCCTGGGAGGCCTGAGGACAGGCCTTAACCAGGAGCAGTGGAGCCAAAGACAACATGGAGCTTTCTCTGTGGCTTTTGACAAGAGCAGCAGAACCAGACCCAGACCTGGGTTTTCCTTAGCATTCCTTCTGCTGCTGATCTTCTTGCAGAAGGCTTCCTCGTTGCTTTCCCCAGCCTGCTGACTGCTGTCGTTGCCTTCCAAGCTGTCATACTGTGACAGCCATAGAAGCTATCCAAGGATGTTGTTCGTATCCCAAAATTTGTAGTGTTGCAGCTGTTCCTTGGTTTCTGATTCTGTCTCACGATCCTTGCACGTCTGTTTACAGGCAGGTGTGGTGGGGCCCCCACACTCTGCTGCTCCTACAAGGAACTTGTGAGAGACTCCCATCAGGCCATTCCTTCCACACTGTCCTCACTGCCCCCACTTGCAAGTTGGCCATTTTTTTGTCACCATTGATAAAAAAACCTTTGGAAATCAAGGATAAAAATGCAGAATTTAGTAATAATTGCTTTTTACTAACTTTTAAAAGTTTGAAACATTTGAGTTTTCACAATAGAAAGAGAAACAACTCCAGCCTCTAGAAAGACAGTGTCTTACTAATGTTAATAGTAATCTCTTCCAGTTATCCAAGTAATTCTAAGATAAAGTGTTACTATATAAGCTTCAAAACCTTGGCTGACAAGATGCTGCTTCTGCTACTGCTCGGTGCTTTCTGGAGTTTCTTCTACTAGATAAAGGCCAGAATGGAGAATTTAAGTATTGAAATACTCTTTTCACATTTGTAGTTAGAACTTTTGTAGAAGAGTGTAGACTTGCATGGAGCTATGAACTTTTCAGTTAGGGCAAACCATGTAAGAAGAAGGAATTAGGCAGGCTGTGCAGATCAGTATCACATAAACACTATCATGCCTCCAAAAGATTATTCCATTAGTAGGGTGAGAAAGCAAAAGACTGTAAGAGCTGCCAAAACTGGCCTGAGTGAGCCTTTGATCTAGCCCAAAATCCTGTCTTTGCTGGGACCATAACACATCCCTAGAGAAGAATACAAACACAGCCAGTACAATTCTTCTCTCAAATGCTCTCCCAACCTGTGGCCATTTGCAGTTCAAGGAATTAGATGCAGTTTTGTCTTTGGCTGATTTTAAAGTGTTTGTGCTTTTTAACATCTTATAATGTTTAACATCCAGTTTGGTTATAGGAATGGAATAGGAATTGCCCTTTCGCTTTCATGTGGTAAAAGATGTAAAGGTGTGGAATAGAAAAATTTATTGAAGGTTTCTGCTGTTTCTACAAACTTACTAGAAATTTTGTTAGATCCTGGGTCTAGTACCCATTGAAAGGTTGTATCATCTGTGTTGTATAGGCTGTATCTTAAAGACTCTGTAGGCCTCTCCCTGCTTCACCATCTGCCTGGGGGGTTCACAAACTGACTCTGGTGGAACTTGGCATCAAAGGTCTGAAGCTACTTTTTTGGTCCAGAATTTTTAATTGACTGCAGCACACCATGATTGATTTCCAGGCAAGGAACTGAGGAATCTTTTTATCTGTGCAGAACAGGAAGAAACCTTTGGGGTGTTTTGTTGGGTCCAAAGATTTGCACTCACTGCCTCGCTGCCCTTACTCTGCAAGCTGTCTGTCAATTCCCTGATGTTTCCAGGGTAATGCTTGCTCTTCGTGCTCATGTTTCTTTTATTATTCTGCTGATACTAACACATTGAGAAAGCATATAAGCAGTTAAAAATATAATGGTTCAGCTAAAGCCGAACACAATTTTTTGCTCTGTGGTTTCTGCTTTTCCAAAGTATCAATCTTGCTGTAAGTAGAGCAGTTACTCTACCATCTCAAAACAAACAGAGTAGGTTGAAAGAGACATTTATTTGATAATCTTAATCAGTCTAAATACAGCAGGGAGAAATTGTTTGTCTTCAGGCTGGAAAAGAAAATTATTAAGAAAGGGATGAAAAAAACCTGTAAAACATGTGGGAAAGGTGCCTAGGGAATGCCTGCCCACCACTGCTCCAGCAGTGCAGGGAAATGACATCAAATGAAGCTCACTGGTGGCTGGTTCCAAATGAGCAAAAGGAGGTACTTCCTCCCACATTGCCTGGTGAGGTTCTGGAACGCTCTGCCTTGGGCTATTGTGGGTATTAAAAGGCAGCAACTTTCAAACCTTGTCAGAGTACTAGGAGAGCCAGCTCTTGGCATGACCTCGTGCAATAGTTCTCATGTCCTTGCAGATCACAGGGAACAAGTGTATGCCTGGTGTCTCTCACATGTATGTTTGTGTCTTACACCAGATATAAACTGTAATTTTAACTGTAACTAATTTTGATTCTAAAGCAAAACAGGAATACCAACTCACTTTTAATTCCTACGGAAATATTATAACAGTTAAGTATTTTAGTTACATAGGTGAAAGCTACAGTGAATATTGTAGAAATAGACAAGGTTGTCTGGTAGATCTGTTTTAATTACTTACAGTACCTTTTTTTATGGTTTGCCTGCATGAGGTATTCCAAATTAAGAACCAGCATTTTCATTTAAGGGTATACTTACCCATTTCTAAGCTCAGTTCTTTACGTCTTTGTTCCAACCTACTTCATATCCCCACCTCTGCTAACTTCCTTGTAAAACAGAAAATAAAAAGGGGGGTTGTCAATAGAACTCACGTAGTTAACTATGTATTAAAGTACCAATAAAAGTTGGCAGGATCATAAGTTGACACCTGATACCTGATCGTGTTGAAACTTTGACGTGAAGGTCAATTTCACCTCAGCCAGGAAGATACGCTGGCAAAGGCTGGCATCCTACGTGACAGTTTTTACTTACAATGGGTAACACTTGGTTTTGAAACATCAACATGAACACTCTTTTAGTCTAGAGAGATGCAGCACTCTTTAGTTTTGAACTGGACAAACTCACTGTACTTTGGATTGCTGAGAGTAGCGGCTCCCTGGCTGCCGGTAGCTAAACCTCTCTTGAAGAAAACAGCCATGATTCAGGCCCTGTGGATTCAGACAGGATCTTCCAGAATCCATTAGCTTCCGTTCCGTGCTCTCGCTTTTCAGTCTATGCTTGTCCCATGCCACTGAGACCTGCCTCGCTGTCTGGGAACTGCTGTCAGAGGGAGAACTCTGGGCATGTCTCTCCAGGGGCTGGGAGTGTGTCAGTGTTGCTGTTCTGGAACATGGCAGATTCGCGCTTCCAGTGCTTGGACATTCCTTGCTTCCTTCTCAGATCCGGGAGCTGGTTCCTGAGTCCCAGGCCTACATGGATCTCTTGGCCTTTGAACGCAAACTAGACCAGACCATTATGCGGAAGCGCGTGGATATTCAGGAAGCACTGAAGAGGCCAATGAAGGTATGTTGTGAAAAATTTGTAGATTGTGTCAGGGGAGGAAAATAATTCTTGTAGTAAATGGTGGAAATACCTTTCCAGTAAAAGTCCCATTAACAGAAATGCTTTGGAACAGTTCAGACAAAGCTCCTAAGAGCAAACAGCTGGGAATCAGCGTGCATAGAAAAGTGGTAGAGAAAAGAGAAAATTCTGGCTATTACCTGCTCTAGCTTCTGAAAGTCTCTAATAAGGGGAATAATACCCTAGGGATAAATAAACACTGGTTTGGGAACTTTGTATTAAAATGATAAAAAATGAGAAAATAAGAGATTAGAGGAGTGTGCTGAAGGTATGTATTACATTTCCAATTCAAATTCGGTCAAAAGTGGAACTTCTGGAATAACAGAACATATAATGGCAAGAACTACTTACAGAAATGATTATTTGTGTAAGAAGAGAGTTGATGACGTTTTCTGCAGTTTCTTTCTATTAGATCAAGTCCAGTACTTCACTCTTCCTAATATCCCACTGAAATGGTCTTTTTCTAAGTTTTCTGAGTCTATTAATTTGAATCATGGAAGAGTTTAGATAGGAGGAAACTGAAGTTACCTAGTTCAACCTTCTGCTAAAAACAGGGTTGTCAAGGCCTTGTTGAGTTTTGAAAATCTGTAAGGATGGAGGTTTCACAGCCTCATCAGGCAGTCTGTTACAGTTTTTGTCCACTCTCGTTGTGAAGAATTTCTTTTCATGTCTCATTTAATTTCTTGTGACTGTATGGGGTAGCTCATAGTCATTCATCTAGTAACTCCCATAGAATGAAGGGGTTTGTAGCTGTATGTCTGCTGTGAAGTAAAGCTGTCATTCTTGTCTGTACTACAGTGATGGGAGTCAGCCCAACAAAGATCAATATTCCATTGTGTTTGTCACTGTACAGGTATCTGATAAAATGTGGAAGGCTTTTACCTCTTGATGTTTTTCCAGTTGATATATGTGAAGCAAAAAAAAACCTCCAACAACAACAGTAAAAAAAAAAACCCACAAAAAACTATTACGTTCCATTAACATACCTAGATAGATAGGAAACTGTATTGTGGAGGGTCTAAATCACAAGTTCATTATTAAAAAGTGTTGTACATAGTAGATTGGACTCTCAGAAGAAATAATTTGTCTTACCTTCTTGATATGGGTAGAACACCATTCTTTTAAACTAGCTAGGAATCTGGCCATGTTTAAAAATGATTGAAGACTCTGACTGGAATTCATAAATCAGCAGGAAATTGTTTATTCTGTGGCAAACTCTTTAATGAGGGACTTAACAGGTACACAAGGTCCCAGCTGTAAGCTGTGCAATGGAGATATTCAGTGTCTGGGATAGGGAAGAGTGTAGGAGGCACAACACTCTACGGAAACTGTAGACAGAAAATTCTGTTTCCATCTAAGGCTCAGCAAACATATTTTAAGTATCAGTTACTCAGCATCTAGAGAATGATCAAACAGATGTTTTTCAAATTCATATATAGGTAGTCCTAGCAGACCTGTCAAAATAGAGCTAAATCTAGATAAACTTGGGTTTTTCTTAAAGTTAAGTATTTTCATTTTATTATAGTTGCAGAATTGGTAACAGCAATAGAAGTTATCTCTGCATTTCCATCTCTCATCGAAGCTCTTGTAATTTTGAAATATTTGCCTTAAAACAGTGATTCTCAAACTGGGACTGTAATCCTGGGAGAAATATGAATTTGTCTGAGGTATGTAAAATTATGTAGGGAATATGCAGGATTTCTCAGAATTATCAGCTGTAATTGCAGTTACGGTGTTAGTCACAGTGATTCAGCTGTAGAAGCAGTCGTAGGGAACCACAGATTTATGGTCTAGTGTTGCTCAGGCTGGGGGTTTTTTTCTGTCTGAAGACTAACCATTCTGGGGAAATTTTAGGGGGAAGTGGTTTAAGCATTTTTTTCCTGAGGATAGTGCACAGAATATGTTTGTCTTGTTGATCCTACTTGGATCTCCTGAGAACAGTTGTGCTGTTGAACCCGGTGACAGCTGTGGGATGGCTCAAGAGGTGAGGAGGCCTGGGGGTTGTGCAGCTGTTGAAGGGGGAAGTCGCCTTCCCCACCTGTCAGGTCCTTTGACCACTGTCAGCAGCCCCCTTCAGCTGCCAGCTTTTCCAGTTTAGATCCTGCCTTGGTAGTTTTCTGCTTGTTGGGCACTGCTGTGTTCTCTACTCTTCTTCAGCCAGTCCTGCATTCTTGGATTGCATCTGTCATGAGAGTCTCAGAATTCCTTGTCTGCAGAGCAGCATTAGCAAGAGTCCTTGTACTGACCTCATGGAAGACCCACGTGGTCAGAATTCCAGAAAGAACTTTTAGGAGGTAGTCAGGCAGACAGGGCTGTTTGATAGATACAGCAAGCTCCATGGCCTGAAAGAAACAGAAACCAAACACTCAACTCCAGACCAGTAGATGTCGTTAAAGAAGAATGAATTACTGAAAAATCTCTGCAGCTCTAAGTCCATGGTGAACGTTGGGAGTGGGATTTATTTGGCTAAGTATAGACATATCTATTTTATTCATTTATATGTGAGCTAGTTGCTCTCGGCTCCCTTCATAGTTGTGGGATTAAGTTGGTATAGGCAATGGTGTTCAGGGCACAATTCTTCTCATACAGAAGCGGATGTTTAAAAGAATATAGACAAATAATGCCCTAAAAAATGCCTATTTCTCTCCACTGTGTAAGCCTGAGATAGACAGCTGTGGGCATAACAATAATTTAAAACTGAAATGATTTTCATCCCAAAGCTTGAACCAGGGTCTCCTGACAGAAAGAGGGATGAGACCCATGTCACAAGCAAAGGCTCCTACTCCAGGTCCTGGCACCACAGACAGTACATTGGTCTCACCCAAACCAGAGACTGTCATCCAGGGACTGTCACTCTTTTGCAGTGAACTAGTGTGGGACATTCTGTTTGCCAGACGTGTAGAGTTGCAGTTTCCGAACTAAATTATCTGCTTCCAGGTTCTCCATTTTTAGGTTAAAAACAAGTAGTAGCATCAGAATACCATCATAGTGTCTCTCTCCCTAGTTTTGTGAATTGGGATCTTTTCCCCACTTTCAGATTTTAAGATGACTTAGGAATTGATACTGGGTTGTTGCCAGAAAGCAATTTGGGTTTTTTTCTGAAACACTTGTCTTGTGGTGTAATTTTATGTGTTCTGCTTTTTTGCTTTATGAGATAAGGAAAATTTGAACACCTAATCTCCTTCTTTAATCAGTCAATGTTTTAAATTTGTCTTTCAAGTTCTTTAATGTTCTCTTTTCTCAGGTAAAAAATTCATTCCTCCCAATCACTGTAGAAAAATAATTTTTCAATGCGCCTGGCTTCTTCTTACTGCCTGTCACTATACAACTCCTCATTCTCTCCTGAGAAAGTACCGTATACAACTACCAAATAAGCTGCTGCAGCTGATTTTGTAGACTGTTGCCCATACTAATTTGCATTTTATTCCTCTGCAGCATTCGTTTCACCTTTTTTTGAGTTTTGTTGTTGTTGTTTAAGCTTTTATAGAACTGTCTACAAGTGTTTTTCATGCACTGCAATTTTGCACTCAGTAAATATTGTCTTGTTCCTTTTATTATTCATGATATTTCTATAGTCTGCTAAGTCACTGATTTTTCTGCTTTGGGTTGACCATTTTTACATTCTTGTCCATTTTTTTTCAGGAGTTACCGAACTAATTTTGTTTCTTCTGCAAATTTTGACATATCTTGCTGCTGCTCTGAGTGAGATGCCTCTATATTCCAGCTCTGATATGGACACTCTCTATTTAACTTGGGACTTTTATAATGATGAGACAGTGATCACTGTCTTTTCTGTCTCCTGATTTTTAGTCTCCATGCTACCACTGTTCATTATGCTTCCTAAAAAGTTACTCTATATGCAAAGGCAAAACCACGGATTTTAATCTTTTCTGTGCTTTCTGCTTGAGGTTTTTATGCTATGTTGAGGTTCATAGAAATTCACCCTTAAGATATACTTAGAGAGCTCTTAACACAGTACTGCTTATAAGATTGGCAGCCAGATTTTCTTGCGTCAGTTGGGAATAGACTATCCGCTAATAACTTTGTTCATTTGTTTGAAATCCCAGACACAACTTCCCTGGAAGCATCCTGGAGGTTTTGTGTCCAGCCTGAGAGTTCATTGAAGGAAACTTCAGCAGTTGATGGAGATTTGTCTGGGGGATAGCACACAGATCATGGGATCATCAGATACTCGCTTCCTGATTTGACTTGTTAGGGATTCAATGCTAATGGAAACTGAAAAAAAACAAAGTAACACTGTAAACCAGGGGAAGCTTTCTGAAGGATTTGGCAGATTTCCAGCATTTCACTCATGTATTTGAACTTAAAGCTGTATTGATTTGTGTGAAGATGACATTGGAGAGCTTGGGGAGAGAGCAAGCTGTAGCTGTGCTGCTCCACCGTTCCTGTTAGCCTCCCATTCAGACCTGTTTGATTTCATGTGAGCTCTCCCAGCAGTTGTGCTGAGACCTTTGCAGGAGTTCATTGCTGACATGACCACTCATTTATTACATACGATTATTTTTTTTTCCTTTTCGATTTCTCAAGGAGAAATTGTAAATGAAACACGGTGCGTTTAGGGGAAGGCTTTTCATTTTAATATGTCTGCAATTTAAAGTTCCTTTTGCTGAAGCAGAGTCAAAGATCTGTATCTTACTCTTAGAGAGCAAGGAGATCAAGCGTTTGCTGATTTTTGGACAAGAGATTATTTGATTTACAGTGTTGATCAGGTCTCTGTGAATTTCCCCCTGCTTAGCTTTGCCTTTGTGGGTGGTAAAGTTCTGGTGTGTTTGAAGAGATGAAGTGTGATGCTTTCTCTTTGCCCTAGAGATGTAAGTCTTCTCTTTAGTTTTTGCTCCCAACTACTGAGAATCCTTTGGTTGCTTGCTTTTCTGTTCTCTGAGAATCCACCATACAGAGAGGAGAACAGATTTTAGGTCTGTGTGGTAAAGTGCGTGGCTAAGAAATTTGAAGAATTTGTTGAAAGGCAGTGGCTTCTTGCCACTGCTTTATTTAAGCTGCAAAGCAATCAAGTTGCACATAACTTTTATCATTTCCTGCCTGGATGAGATTGAGTTGCGTAACTGGAGATGGAAGAATATGTCATTCTGAGAGCCTTCTGGATATGGACTTGACATTATTGTGGAACACAGGGGTACTGAGAGTGAACCGAATGCAGTGGTTTTGGGTGTGTGTCAGCAGCTGAAGAGACTTTATGGTCCATATAGTGACTCTAAAACCCCACCCAGCACCATGCTGGTGTCTTTCTTCCTTGAGCTGAATTTTGACTGTATCTCATCTCTGAACTGGCATCTTCCAAGACTGGACATCCTTATGATAGCAGTATAGCTGTGCATGCTGGAGTTGTTACTCACTGGATGGATCCCTTCAGGTAGGATTCAGACTATAATCTTGGGTGTCTGCCAAGGGTCTTGCTTCACAGGTGCAATGGTAGTTTAAATCAGCTGCCAGGAGAATAGTTATGGTAGGAGAGAAGGAGCTTGAGGGTCCAAAGTAACTGTTCTGGCTGTAGAGCCATGGTTCTGAAATTTTGCTAGGGATTTCTAAATTTATTTTCTTTAAATTCCACTGCACAAAGTATGCATTACCACTATTGGTGATAAGGGTATGCAGGGCAAGTTCAAGTGACATTGTCTAGTTCCTGGACCTGGAAGAGGAGACAGTCAGCCTCCCAAAATGTCTGAGAGCAGAACCGTTCCCAGGTAGCTCTTACAAGAAGCCAGTGGTGCTGGCAACACTAGATGTATAAGGAAGAGGTGGTAGTAATTCTGGAAAGGGCAGAAAAAGAAGGAAAAATGGAGCAGCAGCAGGGAAACATGATAAAAAATGGAGGAGCGGCAGGAAACAAACAAGATGTGGACATGATGGCAGCAGCTTCAGAAAGGTAGTTGAGGTTTGAATGTTTCTGGGTCAGTACAGTGTTGTGCAGGGCATGTTGGGCTGTTCAAGCAGTGTTCATGGACAGATGCCTCTTTCACAGTTTCTTATACTGCTCTCCAGAACATCTCTGGTAGGTCTGGCTGACTCTGCAGGTCATGTCTGCACTCTGAAAGGCATGGAGTTGCTGGAGTAAGAGCAAACCTGAAGAAATGAAGCATTTTCAAGGAGATGTGAGCAGAGAAAATTTGGTTTACAGAATTTTATTTTTTTTAAATTTTATTTTACCCAGCAAATGTCAGTTTTCCTTCTTTATGTTCCCTTATTCTGTGTTTTAACGAAGATTTTTATTAGACTTAAAGCCCATTTGGTGTTGAAGTATTCTTGCAGCTGTACAATTGCCCTACCTGACTGGTTTCTTGAGGAGTAAGAAGCAAGGATCTTTCTGTGGTTGTATTTAAGAGATTATCATTGCCTTAATAGTGTTGCAAATTTGCAGTACCTTGGGCCAATATCTGAAGACAGCCCCCAGGGTGCAGGTTGGACATTTTGTTGTCGGATAGAATGTCTCTGCCCAGCAGAGGCTGGAGGCACAGCATGCCACAGTACAGACAGGTTGTCAGTAATGTCTGTATCATGTTGGAGTCAAAGGCTAAATAGCTTTCGATGTAAAAGCAAGATACATAAAAAGTAGGAGAAATTATAATTTTTGAGATAGCCATTACTTAGTATTTTTATTCACAATTATTCTAAGTGCCTTTCTGATGTGGAAGTCAGCTTGTATATAGGTGTTACAGTCAGGAAATAATTAAATTTGAGAAAGAGAATTTGTTGTGTAAGACCAAACACTCTAAATTGAAGAGAGAGATGCAGGAGAAACAACCAAATGATTTGCAGACTGAGACTCTGGCAAAGCAGGGAAAATACAGGGAAGCCAGCAGGAAACCAGCTCTGAAACGTAAGCTGTACCTGGCTTGTGCATGACTTGAAAGACGAGTGCTAAGGGGCTATCAAAGGGAAGGAGTGAAAGTGTGGAGGAGAGGAGCTCGATACTTCACGGTTCAGTTGGGTGTTGTTGTTAACTTGGTTTTAGGTGGACTGGACAAGACAGCTAGAGAGAAAGGGAGACATCTAAAACACTCAGATTTGAATAAGGATGTTACTGCAGAAAATGATCTTAGTGATGAAATGACTTCTGAGGAAACAGACACGGTTCCTAGCTGGATATGGGGAGACATGAGGAGAGAAGGAGTTTCCAGGGTAAATGGGAGAATGACGATAATGTCTTTGGAAACTGAAAGAAGAGGAAATGGAATCAGTGATATAAATGTGAACTATCAGGAGAGTATCTTTGAGGAACTCTTAAGTAAAAGCCTGCTTGTGTATGTGGATACAGTTCTGCAAGTAATCCAGATGGGTATAAAATTTGGGAATGGTGCATAAAATGTGCAGAGTAATTTGAAGAGTTGTGAATTTAAAAATGTGAAGTCCTTCACAAGTCCGCTGCATGAAATAGAGACTTAGGATCATTAAAATAATTATATTATGAAAGAGCACTTTGGCAACAGAAATGCTGTGGGAAAGGATGGAGAAAACATTGATTCGCAGGAATGTTTTTCTGCCTATCTCCCTGTTCTTACCTGTGTAAACCTGTCATTTTCTGCACTGATGGCACTTTGGAAAATCCTGTTCCCTGCCAGAACATACTGTTGACACTCCATTTCTATCAAACCTCTCCGTCACTGTCTTCTCCAGATTTGGCAAAACGTAGTAATTTTTCTGTTCCTCTTCAGCCATACATCTCTGCCTTCCCCATTCCTCTGTGCCAGATTATGCTCTACAACCTGCTGTATGTAACTTCCTTCTCTCCTATGTGTGTGTGAAAGCTTTACAAGATTGCTCCTTTCTTCTGTTGTTTTGTCTGCATTAACTTGATAACTGTAACCTTTTTGACGTTGTGTTATACATAGGTATTGGAGATTAGAGTCCCAAAGTAATTTTTGGTAATAATCTTTTCTGGAATCCATGCATCAGACTTAATGGCTGTGTTTTCCACATGGTGCATGGCAGGAGGGGTGCTGAGAAATGACACGGCCAGAAGCCATTACACTGACTGGGAAACTTCAGGTGTTCTGTAAAAATGATTATGTGTAGGCATGATTGTATCTCTGACAGACTTGAGCACCTACCTCGGTGTTAGGAATGAGGCAGGGTGCCTTCCTTCACTCCGGTCTCCCAGCAAGGTGGAACTGCAGCATGTTTGCTGAGGGTAAAGGCAGGTGGGGTGAACAGGTGGGTAAGGCAGCCGGCGTGTGTCGGTGTGTTCAGGTGTGTCTGCAGGAGGATTATTACCAGATGCTGCATGATGGTAGAATGCAGATGAGCAGAGATGTGCCTGACAGGTAGTTTGCTGCATGAGCTGATTTGTGATTGCCATTTACAAATTTGAACTGATGCAACTATGAAAGACATTTATGTTGCAATGGAGTTGCAGCTGAGTTTTAGCAATCTAGCTAGGTTGAAGCCAGAAAGGACATCATATCGTGCTTTTCTCACAGTGATTTCTCAAATATCTAATCCAGACCTACAGGATGTATCACTTCTCAGGCTTGGCAACCTCCTGTCTTCCTCCATTTACACTGAATTTTAGTATGTTTGTATAGCCAATAGTTTTTGAAAGGAATTTTCAGATTCAGCTCTTCAGTGTATTTTCTTACATGTAACAGAATCTTAAATTCTAATATAACTGGTGCAACTGTACAAAACATGGAGATTCTCTACTAAATGTGTAATTATCACCTTTCCTGTGGCTTCCTCAGATCTTGAACTTAAACTGGATATGTACTTTTCCCTTGTCTATGTGTATAACAGCAAAAGCGGAAACTGAGACTTTACATCTCCAACACATTTAATCCTGCAAAATCAGACGCTGATGACTCCGACGGCAGCATTGCTTCATGGGAGCTGCGCGTGGAGGGGAAGCTCCTGGATGATGTATGACTTATCTCTGTTTCACTGGGGCTGGAGGACTCTAAAGATTGTCCTTTGGGGTGGTAGGTTTTACTGGGGACGTCAGCTGAGACAAGACACGTCTGAATGGTAGTGTTGGCTTGTTGCTGCTGGGAAGGCACCATGCCCAACCCAAGTGAGGGATAAGGCCCTAGTGGGAATGTTGGAGAGTGCAGCAGAAAATGAGGCAGATGTAAGGACAGGACAGGTAGGAGGAAGTGGAGATAAGAGGGCTGAGGTGAATCCCTTCAAAGAGGTGGCAGGGTTCAGGTTACCACAGGTGTGATAATTCAGGCCTACAGCAAGCATTGCATCTTGTGAAGAGCGGGATAACAAGGAGAAGGCAGTACTTACATTGTACTTAGGGAGTACAACACGATGTAGGAATGGTTAGAGCAAGGATGGAAGAAACATTTTATCATTATGAAGTCCTCAGAAACCTCAGTGATGGATTTAGCTGTCCTTGGGGAAGGCTGGACTTTCCTAATAAATCATCTCTTTGAATAGACTTCACAAATAAGTGTTTATAGGCTAAACAGATGGAGAACATGCATGCATGGAGAGGGCAATGCTTTCAGTCTGTCTGGAGGTAACTGTACACGAATCAGAGTCCTGCTGGAGGATGAAGTGGTGACAAAGTGCAACATCTGGGAATTGCAGTTAGACAAATTCAGTTTAGAAATTAGAGCATATATTTCAATAAAGAAAGATTCTTTATTGGAGCAACATAGCTTTTCAATTACCGGCATTTTTAAATAAAATTTTATCTGCATGAAATACAAAGAAATAAATTGGAATCCTGTGGCCTGTATTCTGTGGAGAGTCAGTTTTTAATGTAGACAGTATGAGCTATGTAGTAAACAACTAATACTGATAATTAAGTGAAAAGACAAAATGTAAAAGGAGATAGTTTTGCTTCGTGCATGACCACTCTGTAAAATTTAATGTAATCTGATAAATCAGACCAAGAAATTAGCATTCATCAAAAAACCCCAGACTGTTAAAAAGAAAGGTATACAGAGGCCTTAGGATCGTAGAATGGTTTGGGTTTGAAGGGACCTTCGAGACCATCTCATTCCATCCCACTGCCATGGGCAGGGATGCCTTCCACTAGCCCGGGTTGCTCAAAGCCCTGTCCAACCTGGCCTGGAGCACTTTCAGGGATAGGGCAGCCACAGCTTCTGTGGGCAATCTGTGCCAGGGCTTTACCACCTTACCACCTTCTGAGTGAAAAATGTCTTTCATTAAAACCATTGCCCCTCGCCCTGTCACTACAGGTCTTGGTAAAAAGTGTCCCTCGATCTTTCTTACAAGCCCCCTTTAAATACTCCCTGGAACCTGCTTTTCTCTGGGCTAAACAACCCCAGCTCTCTTAGCCTGTCCTCACAGGAGAGGTGCTCCAGTCCTGAGATAATTTTCATGGCCATTCTCTGGACCTTTCTCATGCATGCCATGTTCATCTTACAAGCCAGTCCTTTTCAATAACACTTAAGAGTCAACGAAGTCTTACCTAAAGTGCGCAGTGTTCCACTGTTGTTGAGATTTTTGCATCTTGCCCCGTGTTTGTCAGAGGGAGAACTCAATTAGATTGATCACACTTGTGACTTACATGGGATTTAATGTTCAAGACAGAGAGACTGAGAAGAAAGTCTAGGACACAAACTAATAAATGCAGCCTCATACATGTCTGGTTCTTCTGCTTGTACAGCTCAGCAAACAGAAACGGAAGTTTTCATCTTTTTTTAAGAGTTTGGTTATTGAACTGGACAAAGATCTTTATGGACCTGACAATCATCTTGTGGAGGTGAGAAGGTTGTGCCCCCTTTGCATACAAACCAGTTACTGGCACGCATAAACACCTGGTGCCTGTTGCCTCCCTTGTTTAAGGGACCTTGCATTCATTATTTCATTTAAGGTATTTTCAAAGTTTTCAAAATTCCATTCTTCTTAAGAATGTTTGCTAAAGGAATCTACTCTAAAAACGTAGATGGATTAGTGATATAGTGCACATCTTAGAACAGAATGTATGAAAAGATGAAAAAACTGTACACGTTTTTCCTAACAAATAAAGTGTGCTAACAGCAGAGCGGGTTCTGCACTAAAGCCGAATTGAAATGACTGGCGGGGCGGAGGGGTGTTGTGGTTTGGTTTTGTTGTTGTCAGGTTTCTTTTTTAAATTGCCAGATCTTCAGAAAGCTTGTACTTGTCTGATTCTAACATGGTGTACTGTGTGAGATGCACCTCCATGGACATCAGTGGAAAAAAGACCAACAGTTTTGCTTTTCTCTTTGTTAGTGGCACAGAACTCCCACAACCCAGGAAACGGACGGCTTCCAGGTGAAGAGACCTGGGGATGTCAGTGTGCGATGCACGTTACTTCTCATGTTGGACTACCAGGTCAGTGCACTGCTTTCGGCATGGAAAATACAGCTTCTGGGACCTAGTGCAATGGAGCAAATTCATCTTGTCACATACATCAAAACCCAATGTACCTGAACTTGCAGTGTCACGTGGTCCATTGAAGTTAGAATGATACCAAACTGACAGATTATTTAAAATCTAACGGGGACAAAACAAGTGAGTTTCTAATATAGTCTAGCAAAATATTGGTCTTGGTATTATGATAATTAGTATTTTTATTGTCCACCTGAAGAAAAAATAGGCATTTCCTCCTCTAGCTTCTTAGGGAATAGTCAGATAAGTTGCACACAAGTTACGCATGTGGTTCTTTAAAAAAAATTCAAAGGAGTAGCTTTTGCTAATGGTACCTGAACTGTGTAGCTGTGGCAGCCTTACCTTGGCACAAACGATGGACGCTGCAGTTGTGGAGCTCACTAATCTGACTGAAACCATCTCTGGAAGAAATGTTGCTGTCTTAACGAAACTGTTAAGAATGCACTGCTGTGAGTAGATGGGATCCCCCTTTTCAATGACAGTTCAGGCTCAGATGCGTTTTGATGGTATAACTTTTAAGAACTTGTTCTCTGCCACCTTCTTTCCCCTCCAGGCAAATAGCATCTATTCAAGATATAGACGCTCCATTTTATGTTAACAGAGGGAAAATTTTATTGATTTTGTGGAGCATATGGGCTAACTGAAATACTGATATAGGCAGCGAGAATTTTTACTGTTAAGACAATATAATGATGTTTGTTATGCTCACCGTTATTATAGATTTATGCTTTAGAATAGATGTTCTTTTATCCTTAAGTCTTGATTTGTTATAAAGCTAGCTTTGGGTGACCTGCCACTCCTCAGACTGGTGAATACTAAACCCGAGTATGAGTACACACTTGAAGAAGCATCAAATTCCAAATTATCCAAGGAATTTATATTACTAGAGATGGTAAACAGGGAAGTTGAATTGTATCACTGAGATCAGGAAAAGAAATAAAATACATTGACTGGTTGTGGCCGGGTAAATGTTTTGGTGTGCACCAGAATGGTGGGAACATGCCTGAAAAAATAAGAGTTCCAAGACAGTGTGTGGATATGAGACAGCAGTTATTAGCAACTGTGGAAGCATCATCCTGCCTTCCTTCTCTCTCTCTGTGGTTCATTTCCAGTAGTTCAGAGGAAGGGCTGTTCTTTTTCTTCTCCCATTCCCAAAAGGAAACATTTGCATCAGTGTTGAAAAGGAAAATTCTTCCTGAGTCTTTGTGCAAGTTTTTATTATTTGAAGTATGCGCTACAAGTAGTCCATGTGCATAGCACGGGTACAATGTCCCTCTTCCAGAGTACCAGATTTCCAGAGTTGTATTTTGTGGTGGGACACAAAAACACAAACTTGTATTTTTGCAATCTCTGCCACTGAATGGGATGCTTCTCCTGAGGAGCAGAGTCCCCCGAGAATTAAAACTGAAACTTCATACTTGCGTATCTGTCTGCTTTCCTCTTTATTGCCACCTCCTTTGCTTTCTGTTCCAGCCTCCCCAGTTTAAATTGGACCCACGGTTGGCCCGTCTGCTGGGGATCCACACGCAGACACGCTCAGCCATCATCCAGGCTCTCTGGCAGTACATCAAAACAAACAAGCTGCAAGACTCCCACGATAAGGAATACATTAACTGTGACAAGTACTTCCAGCAGGTAACTCTTTTTTAGACACAGTAGCTCTTTAGAAGCAAACTGTAACATCCAGCCACAAATTTGGGATGAATGAAAATGACTGATTTTTATCTTCCCTTAATGATTTGCAGTATCCTCAGTATTGAATGGCTTTCAGCAGCCACTACAATTAATATCATTAACAGCCTCCCCATGTGCCAGTGTTGTCAAAACCCCCTACATCTGGTGGTTCAGCACTCCCACAAAAGCTGTGGCCTTTCCAGGAAGGAGGACTTCTGTATTGATTTGATGGGTTTTTTTCCTCCATTGTATCATTTTATACTAAGAAACATGAAATATGTTTTCTTCCCTTCTCTTTCCCTGTTCATGAAGGAAGAAGACATGGAAGATAGAATTGGAAAAGCTGTTTCTTCTTAAATCTTCTTCAGATAATGAAATGATCTGCATGATATTTTGAAAGTAGCATGTTGAGACTTTTTGTCTTTCACAATGACCTCTAGAATTAACCGAGAAGGCCACTTAAAAGCACTTCCACCCTTTCTGTAAATATGATTATGGGGTTTTTTTTTTTGAAAGGTAGTGTTCACTGAGCTATCACTGTCTTACTTGGCTTTGTTTTTCTCTAGCTTCAGGCTCACATGACTTATTTTGAAAGTAATTGAAAGTAGGGTTTGTGACATACTTCTGTGTAAGGAAAGTACTGGCAATTACAATGAGTAATATTTTAGTGAGCAATGAAAGTAAATGTTGTGATGAAACTTGTGTCCTAGTTTTCAAGTTTTTATTTTCTGTTACTAATTTGCCCTACAACAGTTCAAAGTAGCCAGTGCTTGAAGTAAACTTAAAGACAACTTTGCACATTTGAAAATACCAAATGCAGCAAAACAACTGTGAGATTCATGGGTATTTTTAGGAATATAGAACCAAAGTGATCAGGATTATATAGTCACTCTCTTGTTTGTTTGGGTTTTGGTTTTTTGAGAATTACAGCATACAGTCTCTTTTCACATATAGTGAAAATTCCATATTAAAACCACATAAGAATTTTTGACAAAATGGCAATGCTGTTCTCTTGATTAGATTATTTGATTTCCATTCTTTATTTATCTTTAGCCAATTTAGACTGAGTTTTGTTTCTGCCAGCCCAAAGAGGAAATGGGAAAGGGGAGGTGAAAAATATTTGAAAAATCATGAGCAGAATGAAAAGGTGAAAAAGGAGTAATTTTTTATATTTTGGTCAATAGTTGCAGTCCATCAACTAAAACTAGCAGGTAGCAAATTGAAAACAAACAAAAGGACTCAAGCATATTTAAACTTCAGAACTCTTTGCAATACAACCTTGCAAATGCCACAAGTGTATATAGATTCCAAAAGTGACAAACCAAAGGATGAAAAATCTTGGGCTGTTTTAAATGCAAATTTGGAGGTTGGGAGAGTGTTTTTGGGGAAGAACCAGTATATGTTTCTCCTGTTCTTATATTTTTCCTTTAGTATCCCCTTTTGGCCACTACCAAGAGCAGGATACTATGGTAGATTTGCAGCAGATCCTTTGTATGACCCTGTACAGATGTACATATCTTTCAGTAAGCAGGAGGGCCTTCTCAATTTTATGTATTTTAATTTTCAGTTTAAGAACTTTGCTAGAATAAGAACTTGTTGAAGCCATCTTTTCCTCATGCACCTCATTAGAGATTTATTTGGTCTTAGGTCTCCTTTGTCTTAGAACTCTGCAGGAATGCTATGATACCTGATAATTGTCTTCTCATCCTCAGAAGATGAGCCAAGTGAGAGAGTTGGGAAGTAGCTGATTGCTTTTCTAGAAGACTGAACCTCACACCCCGCAAGAGCTAGCTAACCTGGAATAGTTTCATAAGAATGCAGTGCTTGCACAGATTTAAATCATAAATGGGATTGTTTTGAGTATTTCTGTTTTCCTTAGGTCTCTGTCAAAACTGTCCTAATCAGCTGATCTTACTTTCAAAACTGATGCTACTACTTAGGAATCTGAAGCCACTTACAATAAACGAAGTATTTAATGATGAGGTTTTTTGGTTTTTACTCTAATACTCTTAAGGTTGAGAGATGGAGGGCAAAGGAATTGGGTTAGTAATGCCTTCCAGTCTGATAATATTTCTGTAGATTATATAGTTTTAGCCTCATGACTCCTGGGGGAAAAAAGGGTTGTCCTAGCCAGAAGTGTACGTATCACTTAGGGGAGCAGTACATAGGCACCAGTGTCTCTGGCATTCCCCTTGAGATACTGGTCTTCTCATTTGGTATGTCAGCTTTTCTGCATCCTGCACTGCTGCACTGTGGTTATATCTAAGGGCACAAGACAGTACACACTAAAAAATTATCACTGAATGAGTTACCTGACCCACCAGCATCACTGTAGCCAGAGAGGCTTTCAGAGCCAGGGGTTGCAAGTGTAGACCACTAATTCTAGTTAGGCAGGAATATGAGAAGCTCTAGGAAAATTCCACCTACCCTTAGTTTCCAGCCTCCCATCCTCCTCTCGCTAATGTGTGTTCTTGATCCCTTTTCCCTTCTTAAAGCTCTTGTCGCTTAGGCTTGCATCCATGTTAGGAGTTTGACTTGAGTGTTGAGCCAGTGGTGACAGCAGATTAGATGGAGCTTGGTGTGGAGAGATTTTGGGTGGGAATTCCACAGTCATCTCTATCAAGTGTCAGAATTCAGAACTCAATTAAGGAGGAAGCTGCAGACTCATTAGGTTTTGTTACTTCCTTGTTCTTCAGAGACTAGCTGGCTGAATTCCTGGATACAGGCAAGTCCTATAAATCAGACAGATTTTAGAATTGATGAAGACAGATCCTTTTCTGTTCAAAAACAGTTTACATCAGCAGGGAGATTTGAAATCCACTGTGTTACAAGCAAAAACAAGAAAAAAGTTTCAAAGGTACTTCAAAAGCAATAGAACCTTGCAAATACCCAGAGCTGGCTCCTGGGTATTTCTGCTGCCAAATTCACTCACTTGAGAAAACTGTGAATTTCAAAAGATACCCTATCTGAGGAACCAGAGCATCTGACTTTGTATGTCTATTCTACAACCTGATAGTCCTTTCTTTTCAAGCCTGCCTGCATGCTTTGTCTCTGGAGCTGCAAAGCTTGTTTCTGTTTACAGATACATACTATGAGTAGTGTATCTCTTCTATCAGGTGAAAGTAGTTTCCCTAAGAGGCATTTTCATTGGCATAGGCCTGAACATTTTTACAAAAACTTCCTCCACATAAAGGCACATTTGAAGGCAAATGTCAATATATATAGAAAGTTCAGGTTTGTTTGGGGTTTTTTTAAGGTCAGTTTAATTGGAGTATCTTTAGAGAAAAGTCTATTTGCCAGTTCAGAGCATTAAAAATCACAGTAGGAAACAAAGGCTGTAATTATATTTCTGAAAACTCCAGGTATAAAGAGTGTTTCTAGATTCATGGCAATGCACTACAATTACAGAAAATTTCCAAACTCTACAGCTTTTAATGCTTTCCAGAAGAAAAAAATTCTTTTTTTCTGAATTCAGTAGAAATTCATTGTGTGATTTTCAGGGTTGTCCTGTGCAGAGGCAGGAGCTGAATTCAATGACCCTTGTGCGTCCCTTCCAAGCTAGGATATTCTATGAGTCTATGATTCTGTTTAGCTTCTGGACCATAGTAAAGAGACGGGGTAACCATGAACCATTGTTTGGAAAGGGGTGGTTCCCTTCCAAGAGGCTGTTCAGGCTTTGGTTAAAAATAAATAATATCCCCTTGGCTTTATTTTTCCTTAATCCTAAAAACCCCAGAAATTGCAAGCGATTTTAAAATCCAGAAATGTTTTCTCGTATTTTTCTTTAGCACAAAATATCACAAGAAACAAAAAGGCAAACTGTTTTTATGTTTTCTCTGGTAAAAAAATACAATTCTCTTTACAATGTGCTTTTGTAAACCTTCAGTAAGAGAGGGAGTATTTGCTTCTCTCCCATCATTGATACAGCTGATCTTCGTGTCTCATTAAAGAGCACAATCTTCACATGCCCTGCAGCATCTAAACCAGAAGTGAGACATCTGAAATTGTCATGACTTGATGGATATGTCTGCAAGCCCAGATGAAAGTACCACAGCAATTTACAGGGACAGAAGTGACCAAAAATTTAATCTGTGCAAGGAACCTGAATTTCAGTTTTCAAAATCACCTTCCTTAATTGCCTCAGTTCCTTGTGAGCTGCAGATACTGCAAGATAGGCTTTGGACAAAAAGCATTTGTTGTTTATTGTGTTCCAGATCTTTGACTGTCCACGGCTAAAGTTTTCTGAAATTCCTCAGAGGCTCACTAACCTACTGCTGCCACCAGACCCGATAGTGATAAACCACATCATCAGGTAAGCTGGCTGGTCAGCTCAGCACTGCCATGTGCAAAACACTAGGTGAAGTACAGAAACAGCTGCAGCTAGCTGTAGGGACCATAATCCAGTTTTTACAGTTTCCAGGTGAATGAATACCTGGGACTTTGTTGTGTGTTCATTCTATGTATCATTCTAGTTTGTATAATTCTGAATTATTTTCACTAGCACGGAACCAGTTTTCTAGGAGTATGAAAAACAGCTTTTATATTTACTAGAATATGATTGAGAAGAGTTGGTCGGGCCTTTTCCCTAAGGAGAGAGCAGTGACAGTTTGAACCCACAAAAAGAGATAAAAAAGAAATTGAAATGAGATATTGTACATCATGGGCAATCATTCTAATCACTGATACATTATGTAAAATGTACAACATTAGGATTTCAAATGCAGGGCCAGTCCATGCATGCTTTGTTGGGATTGGATCAGCTCTTTGACTGTTAGTCTTATCCTGAAAATGCCAAGGAGTCAAGAGATCTCCAGAGATTTCCAACAAAGAATGCCTGGATTTAGAGGAGGTCATTGTGACCAAGATACTGAGCTCTCATATCCTTGTCAAAACAGATGTCTTTGTAGCATAGCAGATGAAATACGACTTTCAGCTCTCTAGGGCTCTTCCAGCATGTGCTGTATTTAAGTGACAACTGTGTACATGGAGGAGGGGGATAAAGAGATTTCTGGGGATTGCAACTTTACTGTTCAGATGTTTCAATCTTTTCCAAGTTTCTTTGTGGTCTGGGTCAAAACTCTGATTCTGGGTGTTTAAACGTTATTGTTACTTAAGCACAGTGATTTGATCTCCTGGAGAATATTGACAGCAAATGTTTCTGAATTTGCTTGAAATTGGGCTCTTTATTTTAAATTTGTAACATATGTGATAAGAAGTTTAAATACTACATAGGCTGTGAAAATACAATTTGCTTTTTGATTAATTTGAATATATCAAACAGAGTAATGACAAGGCAGCTTGGCGGCCGTGCAGATTGAGAGCTGCGTACGTACTGTCATTGGATGCAACTCAGTGACCTGTCCGATGGACCACAAAAAAGCTGAGGTCCTCGGAGATAGACAGTCATTGCTTAGAGAAAAATGACAAGGAACTGATGATGATGTTTCCAGGGGCAGAGAGATGGCAAAAAGGTTCTGGAGGAAGTGTTTTTTGTCAGGTACCAGCTGAAGACCAGGACTTTGTATCTAGTAGCATTCTCTGATACACTCTATGCACTACACAGTACCTGACAACCTTAAATGGCACTGATATAACGGTGTGGAAAAAAGAAGAACTAATTTCCTGAGAAGAGGCAGTACTTTTGCAGTGAAGTCTTTACAGTGTCAGGCTAAACTAAAATAAATCTGGAAGTCTATCACTGAACTTAAAGAAAGTAAGTAATTTTTAGACTCATAAGGTCACAGGATAATTTACAGTAGAAGGGGTTGCTGGTGGTCATTGAGAGCTCCCCCATCCAAAGTCAAATCAGGTTCAAAGTCTATCCAGGATACTTAGGGGCCTGGTTCAACCAAGTTTAAAATAGGGTCTCACAAATGCTCTGCCCTGTCCCCCTGCATTCAGTTTTTCAGAGTGAATGTAGCCAGCCACTGAAACAATATGCCAACTGCCTGTCCTGGTTTAATCCAGTCTTCAGCTCAGACTCCCCATCCGCTTGTTCTCTCTTGAGCAGGGCAGGGGGGAAGGTTGAAAAGGTAAAAGGGAGAGAATTCATGAGTTGAGATAAAGACAGTATAACAAATGATGATGATGATTGTGATGAACAAAATGCAATACAAGTGATACAGATGAAAACTATTGCTCACCACCAGCTGATTGATGCTCAGCGAGACCTTGAGCAGTGAACACCTGCCCAGTTTACTGTTCAGTATGGCTCCACATGGTTTGGAATATCTGTTTGGTCAGTTGGGGTCAGCTGTCACAGCTGTGTCACCTTCCAGCTCCTTGTGCACCTCCAGCCTCCTCACTGGTGGGTGGTGCAAGGAGCTGAAAAGGTCTTGACACGCTGTAAGCAGCGATAAGCAATAACAAAAACATCTCTGTGTGACCAACCGTTTCCAGCACAAATTCACAACACAGACCCATGCCAGCTACTACTCTATCTCAGCCAAAACCAGCACACTACTACAGGAAATTTTTCATCACTAGTGATTGTAAATATATGTGCTCTTAATTGAGATAAATCCTCAGGACTGCCTTTTACAGGAAGATCAAGTAGATCACAATTATTCATTCTAGTTTTAGAGGCTATGCACAGAGACAAAAATGTGAAGTATTCTAAACTTATTCTAGAAATTTTAACAGTATTGTAGAATCACTCTCTGGGCAACAACAACCTTCCTTTTTGAAGAAAAAGGAAGAAAAAATACAATGGGGTTGAAGTGGATATAAAGTACAGATGAACAAAAAGTCTCTGATCTTGACAAATGTTTTAAATACTAGGTAGACTCAAACATGCAGAATGCAATTAAAAATATTGCATTTTGTAATGGTTTCTGATCTCCATGATACTGAATGCATCAAATTTGAAACTGGTAGAAGTAGAAACTGGTAGAAATCTTCTTACCTGAGCTCAAGCTAGAACGGGAGATTTTCTTGAGTTGCACTTCTAATTGCAGCTGGCACACCTGAAATCAGAGGTAGAAAGAAAAACCTCTGTGGGATTTCCATTTCCACAGAGAAGCGAGACATCTTCCACACTGTTAAAGGACACAAGCAGACTGCAAAGCATAGCTCTCCAATATTCTTCTAGTACAAACAGGTTGTCTCTGGATTCCCCCTTTTTGACTTACCATCATGATTTTTAAACAAACAATTCCTTATAGGGAGTGAATTGGCCATGCTGCAGTGAATTTCTGTTGCCTCTCACCCTAATCTCAGGCACCTCCAAGGGGAGGCTGGCCCTGTCTGTGCTTCAGCAGTCCATATGGCAGTCGCACTCACCCAGGCGATCCCCTTTTCCCTTTTCTCCTCCAGGCTGGAGAAGCTCTTGCAGCTTCTCTCGGCAGGTCTGTGCTCCAGCCCCCACCATCCTACTGAGCCTCTGCGGGCCTTGCTCCAGAGTGTCACATCTTTGTGGTCCTGTGCCCACCAGTCCAGATCCAGTTTCACCAGCGTGGCATAGCAAGGAAGAGCCTCTTTCCCAGGCTTGATGGCAACACCTGCGCTAATACGGCCCCTTTTGCAGCTGACCTTTGCTATGGCTGCCTTACCTCACAGACTCCTTCTGCACTTGTTGTCTGTCCAGCAGGGCCCCCAAGTCCTCTCCTGCCAACCTGTTTTCTACCCCGCCGATGCCCACCTGTGCCCCTGCACGGCATCATTCTGTCCCAGGAGCAGAACTTCTCCCATGCTGGGCTCTACCATGCTGAAGCGCCGTCCTGTTTCTGCGGCCTGTCAGGGTCCCTCTGAACAGCCCTGCTGCCCTGACTGACTTGGGCTCAGGACCCTGGGAGGCCTGAGGACAGGCCTTAACCAGGAGCAGTGGAGCCAAAGACAACATGGAGCTTTCTCTGTGGCTTTTGACAAGAGCAGCAGAACCAGACCCAGACCTGGGTTTTCCTTAGCATTCCTTCTGCTGCTGATCTTCTTGCAGGTGGCCACAGCATCACAGATTCTCAGAATGTTTGAGGTTGGAAGGGACCTCTGGAGATCATCTGGTCAAATGCTCTCCCCTGCTCAAGCAGAGCCACCTGTAGCAGGCTGGCCACAGCCATGTCCAGGTGGCTTTTGAGTGTCTCCAACATGGGAGACTCTGGGCTGGGCAAAAGGCAGATGGGCTTTGAGGGTCTTACTGCAACTTGTGCTATTGCTTGGTCACCCTTAGAATAAAAACATGTTTCCTGGTGTTCAGATGGAGCCTCCTGTGTTTCAGTTTGCACCAACTGCCTCTTATCCTGTCACTGAGTACCACTGAAAAGATCCTGGCTCTATCTTCCTTAAACCCTCCCTTCAAGTTTTGGTAAGTTCCCTCCCCACCAGCCTTCTGTTTTCTAGGCTGAATAGTCCCAGACCTCTCAGCCTTTCCTCAACTGTGAGGTGCTCCAATGCCTTAATCATCTTCATGGACCTTTGCAAAATTCTCTCCAGTAGTTCCATATATGTCTTGCACTGGGAAGCCCAGCACTGAACACGGTACTCCAGGTGTGTCCTCACCAGTCTTGAGAATAGAGAAGGATCACCTCCCTCCACCTGCTTACAACACTCCTAATGCAAATCCATCCTTGGAAGTTCTTCCGCTCCCCCAGCTCTGTCAAGCTCAATTTGATCCTGAGCAAATTTTTTTACTACCTATTGCAGATGCACACAACCCACACATTTCGCAGGTAGTGTTGAGAAGCCAGCATTTTTACATTGCAAGTGACAGTGACAAGTCTGATTTACCAGCTACTGCACTGAAGACTGTTTTCTAGTTAAGAAACTTTGGTCTAACAATAAAGTAAATGTTAAGTCTAACTGTTGGCAAATTAAATATAAATTTAGGTCAGGACAAGCCAAAGAATGATACTGGTATTTAGCGTAACAGGTTTCAGGAGGATGTCAGAAATTAAATTTGATGGTCCGGGCAAAAGCTCCAGCTCAAAAGTCTGTGAAATCCAACCGATAAAAGATGAGAGAATATGCAAATGTATAAAGATACCCTGTTCTTAAACTTTTCTCACAGCATCTGCAACAGGCTTTATTGAAGAGTGTATTCTGGGCTGGATGGATATTCATTCTGATTCATTTATGGGCGTTCTCATGATCTTGTGTTATACTCTCCATAGTGTTGACCCCAACGATCAGAAGAAGACGGCTTGTTATGACATAGATGTAGAAGTTGAAGACCCATTAAAGGGCCAGATGAGTAGTTTTCTTCTCTCAACAGCTAACCAACAGGAGATTACAGCATTGGATAACAAGGTATTAGCCCAAGAGTAGTGTGCTCATTGTGTAGCTTCATGTGGATTTGGTGTTATGTGTCAAAGACAGTAATGTTGTGAGACGGGGACTTCTTGTGCTTTCAAGGGATGAATCAGCCAAATGCAGTGGGAATACATAGGGCTGAATGGCATTCCCACTTAGGATTTGACACGGTTGTTGAGGTGATAGAGTTTCACAGGTAGCGTACCGAGTCCCCTGACACTTGAGAACCACCTGAACTGTATGACTGTAACTTTTCATTGAGAGGTCATGATATTTTGCTAAATTGCAAAGCCAAAGCTAGGAGAATCTCATACTCAGGTGTGGGTTTTGTATTCATAACTGCAGAATGGCTCTCTGCGTTAGGTGGAAATATGGAACATGCATGGCGGAAAAATCACTTGGAGCAGTTTGGCAGTTTTAAGTGTTAGTGGAAGAGGATTGTGTGCACTTCAAATAATAATACCTGTCTTAAGGCAGTGGTGGGCTTTGCAGGCTGTTTTAGGGGTTTGTGTCCTATGGGCTGTTAGCCAGTTCTGGCATGTGTCAATGGCTGGTTTGGATCGGTAAGGGATAAACGAAACTGCCTCCTCAGATCAAGGCCCAGGTTCTCTTTGTTTACTTCTAATAGAAACAAATATGTTAAACTCTGGTCTTCATGCAATTTTGAAGGGGATCTGGGCACCAGCAATGCAATGGATTCTGGTAACTGTTGCAGCATCTTTTCTGTCATGGCTCTTGAGGAAGGTCCTTTTCAGCAGGGCAGCTGCTCAGTCAGTTGGTTCCCAGCCAGCCAAGCTTGCAAGCAGCATGTGTAGGGTTATTCTGTTTCCAGTCCCACTCACCTTTTCAACCATGTCTGTGTCACCTCTTTTTTGAATATTTGCTACAGCACAGTGCAAGCTGTGATCAGTGAAGTTACTGAAGTCACTGCTGCGTGAATGAGCATGGGCTGCTCCTGTTACCCTCTGTGCATTGCATTGCTGTGCTGCCATGGAGTCCCCTCCTGGGAATTCAGCGCATGCCAATGGAGTTCACTCCACACAACTACAGTATTTTCCCAAAAAAGGAATGATTTAAAATGGACAGCAGCTCTCTTCTCTTAACATACCACATAGTACTTACACTAGTGGCCTTGATGGCATAGCCAGATCAGAGGAGGATTATTTTCTCCCACATGCTTGGTCACCTTAGCTGTTTTGGCAAAAGAGATGAATACATGAAACTAAACAAGATAGGTTTACTATTTCAAACTAGAATGTTAGAGGGACAGGATAGCAAAAGTTTGCTTTTGTGTTTGTTTATGTGTAAATGATTCATGAACTGTTCTCCTCCTGATCATACTTGATGATATTATCCGTTATGGGACCTTGACTTCTCTTCAGTCTTCATTCTTCCCCACTAGTTAATACTCATTTCTTCCGTAATATTTCTGAAGATACGATTCATTTTCTATAAACCTACCCATGATTTCTCATTGTTCATGCTCTTCTTTTTGCAGCCATTGTGAATTTTACAGGCTTTCTCTTAAGAAAAAGTCTAGAAGTCATGGCTGTTCATTTGACATGGACTTAATCAGGAAAGTGCTAGAGTTTTTAAGGATTACAGTAGGATATTGAAGAGATGATGATGATGATGGTAAACTGGGGAATAATTGATTTCTTTCACTGGGCACTGTTTAACTGCATACTTATGTAGCACCTGTCCTCAAAGATCCCAGTCTCAGCAGGCAGAATGATTCTGCACAGGAAATTATTACATTGTACAGTGACATGGCTTAGCTCTGCATGCCATGCAGGAGTTCAGTGCAGGAAGTGAAGGAGAATCCTGTACATACTTGTATTGCAGAAGTGCAAGTGAAACCAAAATGTAGTGGCAGGATTGCAGTTAAGTTGCTGCTTTTTGAATTGAAAAACCCCTAGGAGCCTTCACAAGTCTGTGGTGTAGAATTGTCACCTTTGTACATTACCAGGAATGCAAAGATAGTAACAGAGCTGACCTGATGGTCACTGGAGCATGGGAGAAATTAAAGAATATCTGCTTTGGTTTTTTTCTGTCAGATTCATGAGACAATTGAGTCCATAAATCAGCTAAAAATACAACGTGATTTTATGCTGAGTTTCTCCAAGGATCCTAAAGGATACATCCAAGACCTTCTCCGGTCCCAAAGTAGGGATCTTAAGGTGAGCTAAGGTTTGAAAAAGAATGAATAGTGGAACCAGAATGGAAGAATTTTATCTAAATGTACACAGAGTGTATAGCCAAACATCTAGGATGGATAATTGGTGGAAGACAGACAATGAGTGGACTACTGCAATCCCTGAGTAGACAGTATGCAGCAAAGACAGTTTAGGTCCTATTCTGGTTCCAGTAGAACAGTGGTGCTTCATGGGAGTGGTAGGTCAGCTTGTGGCCAGACAGTAAGCTCAAAATGCAGGGCTTTGTTGATGTATTCTGTAAATTGAAAGCTGTGTAAAACTCAGCAGGAGCATCCTATAGCACGAGAACACAATTTGGGTGTTTTGTTGGTTCATAATTTAATCTATCAGCTGTCCTTGAGCTTATCTTTGAGATATGCAAGAAATGGAATGCAAAGAAGTTCAGTTGTTTGCCAGCAAAAATTAATCATTTGTTCCTCATAAAGTTTCACATTTTCTGTCTTTAACTGAGATGCCTCAAAATCAGTTGTATTAACGAATCCATTAAATTATTTTAATAAAATCATTGTGTCTTTCTTATGTAAATGCCTATTGTTAAGTGAACAGTCTTCCAAAAATCTACTGTTAAGGTTATGGTTATTATAATTTATATTGTATTCAAAGGGGACAGGTATCTGAAAGAATGTTTAAATAAAGCAGACTTTGACTTGAAGAACTTACAAACAAAGCTGTCGTGGAGCTTCTCTAGCTATATACATGGAATAGTTGTTCAGAGTTTTCCCAACTAGTCCCAGAAGAGCCTTTTCTATAATGTTCTGCCCTGCTAGCATCAAAGGTGTGATTCCACAACACTGCTTTGCAAAATATACCAATATTTACCTTTGATTCTGTGATGCTGGAGACATAGTCATCAGAATTCTATTTTTTTATAGAATGGTTCCAACCCCCTTGCTGCTCTATCCCTGGAGGCAGATTGGACAGGGCTTGGAGCACCTGATCTAGTGGAAGGTGTCCCTGCCCTTGGCAGGGGGTGGAACGAGATGAGCTTAAAGGTCCCTTCCAACACAAACCATTTGATCATTCTGTGATCCTGTTTTGGCAGAAAGCACACATTGTCCATTTGCTTTGGGCTTTGAGAACAGTTCTGACCATTTTTATGTGTAATGTAGATAAATTTTCACTCTGGGTAACTCTGCAAGTTTCTCTGTGTGGTAGAAGAGCTATGGTGAAAAATGGGTTTATTTTTGTCACAGGTGATGACTGATGTGGTTGGAAACCCGGAGGAAGAACGCAGAGCCGAATTTTATCACGAGCCATGGTCTCAAGAAGCTGTGAGCAGATATTTCTACTGCAAGGTATGAAAGAAATATCCACACTGCTGACTTAAAAATGCATCTCCTGCCACTGAGCAATTTAATCTGCTAAACTGTACAGTGTGTCTTTTTCTTTCAGATCCAGCAGCGCCGACAGGAATTGGAACAATCTTTGGGAGTGCGTAACACATAAGTACTGCTCACAAGATTCCATTGGCATCATGACCACCAAACCAGTGGACTTTTCAGTGTTACTTAGCTCACTGTTACACGTGGACCTGCTTCCTGACTGGATGAGAACATACCGTCAACACACCAGTTAGAACACCAGCTTTAGAGTGACCCTTGAAAATCTTGCCCAAGATGGGTGTCTCAAACCATTCCAAGCCAGAGACAGCAACATAACAGTGTCAGTGTGAAAGAAGACTAAAGGTTCACTCATCAACGCACGTCATTAAATTTTAGTGGAAAGTTAGACACTACACAGCAAATCCTAATGGGCTATGCTTAGAATCATGAGTGGCACTGATGGGGGAGGTTGAGATAGGTGTTCTAGGAGACCACAGATTTAGAGAAATAAATGCAGTTCTTACCCTATGGTACCTAAGAGTCTCAAACAGTAACTTACCTGGAATTAGACAAGATAGTCTTTCTTATAGCTGTGGAATGCTTTATGTTCCTGAATAGAGTTTTTATTCCAGCCGTACCAATGCAAGAAGCTATCTCCCCATCTGAAAGAACTAACTAGGAGGATTTTCATCTCGGAATGCAGAGCCCGTCTGGAAGAAAGACTGAGAGAAAGAGACTCATCCCTGGGATAAGAGCTTCTTATGCGTCCCTAATATCAGTGGTATTAGCAACAAATGAGGTATTCTGAGAAAATGGAAATAATGTAATGGTGCTTTGCTGATGCCTGCCTTTAACACAGCAGATATTAACAATAAGTATGTATGTAAAATACCAGATCACTTAAATGTTTCTCTGTGTGCCTGTAGGGTTCATCACTGAAAAGAACTTCCTAATTCTTGGTGCAGAATTCAAGAAGCTTAACTTCATGTAACACGGTAGTTTTTTCTTTACTTCAAGATGTTAGCAGAGGCCCTGGATTGGTCTCACATTTTGATCATAGGTGAACTGCCTCTTACTATTAATTATTTAGCTCTCCCATACATGGTACGTGCTGGTTATTTTGGATGCTCTTGAGTTATAAAGCACTATCAGCCTTAAATAGCACAGAGAACATATCCCTTGGAAATCATCTTCTTTGTAAATGTACGACAGATTCAGACTATGGGAATTTATAGAACAATTACTTGGAAGCAGGGACATCTTCCTTAAATCCTTCCCCTCCTCATTTTTTGTAGTGCACAGATGAGTTGTAATTAAAGGCCCAACATGATTTCTAGTCCAAAAAGCAGCTGCCAAAGTATAACTCTTGTCTGTTTCATATGGCACTAAAAATGCTCTTCCAGGTTACTCCTTTTCACCTCCTTTCTTTCACTTCCTTGGAAAAAGAATCAAATTCACATGTGGTATGGAAGGAAGGCAGCTCTTCTGAATAAATGCATTTTTTTCTCTAGTACTGTGTTTTCTGCTGTCTTTGCCAATTTCTCTCTTAGTTTAACTTAAAAGTTTCTCCTGTTCAGTCACAGAAGAGATAGTCTTCTCTTTATACCTTTGTTTAATATCTTTGTTTTCACATTAATAGTGCCATAGCTTTTACTCCATCCGTTGTGTGAGATGTCTTGGAAAATTTGCTTTTGATTGCATTTACGGGATGGCAGTACTCTCACACAAAACCTGTTGGTGTGAGAAAAAGTATGGCAGTATGTCATTGCCTGAGGCCTTTTACTGGGAATGGCTTGATTTGGAATTTTCCCCTTTTGTGTTAAAACCTCTTTTCACAGTAAAATGTGAAATCCTGCAGTCTTAAACTGGTTATACTGAGGGGCTGTGAGGCTGCCACAGTGATTGACTTGAAATGTTACTTAATTTAGGACTCCACTAATTGGACTACAAGCAAGCATTATGAAGAGAAAACAGTGGGGGTCATCTGCTACTGTGCTTCCATATTTGTTATGCTGCTGTGTCCGTTGTGTGCATGCTGCTCGATGTATGAAACTCTTGTCTATATGTAGCAAACAGAGCAGCTACATTCAGGGGCTTTGTTCAGTGTGCAGGAATAAGAAATGCAGAGGAAGATATGCAAGGATATGAGAAGGCCACTGGACTGAGATAGATGCCTGCAGAATGTCTGCCAGGGAATTCTGGAGTTTTGAGAGCCTTCCTGCTGAAGTGGCAAATATTTGCAAGAAATATCAGTCATTTGCCACAGCTGGCAACATACTGGAGTCCAGCCTGGTTTTAGAGCCTCTGTAGAATTAATTGGATGGATCTGGTTCCAAGTCTCTTTCAGAGCAAATTAACAAAACTAATGTGTTGGTGCCGGTGTTCACAACTGCATCACTGAAAGCTGAAGCTCTGTTAAGCAGCAGTGTTGCACTGAAATGTGTGTGTGCATGAATCAGGCACTGGAGATGACAGTCCAGAATCTAAATTCTTATATCCCACTGGCTATAAGAAAAGAGTGGTTACCACCAGTGAGTCTTAGGAATCAGATATCTTTCCTTTGGTTAAACTGGAGTTTGAGATTTTGATGCCTTTCTCCTGGAGCTGTTCAGGAGCTGTTCGGGCCTTTTAGTGAAGACAGAGAAAAATACTGTCCTCTGTTCCACAAGTGCAGCTAAGAGCTTTCTTGTTTGCAAAACAAAGAGAAATTTTTTTTGAAGAGAAATAATGGAGAAATACTGGAAGCAACTAGACCAAGTGTTGCTTGACCATTGAAAATTAAGGGTAGTGGCACTGAACAGGCAGGTAATTATGGCAGACTGTGAATGAGAAATTTATTTTGAGTTCAGGATGGTTGTCTTTTTGGGTGTGTAAAAGATGACAAGAAGATGTTTCAGCGTCTTCAGTTGCTACAGTACGATACAAATCTATGCATACTGCAAAAAAAAATTCTGTGCATAGAAGTTATTAATGTATAGATGATAATATAGATTGTTAGAAAATATAGCATCCAACTAGGAAAGGGTTCAAAAGAATTTTGGAGTACCAGTAGGAGGGAAATGTATCTTGGAGCGGAAGCGTTGACATGGCAGGTTAGAAACAGTTTTTTTAGTCTTCTGGGTTGTTGGCCCTGAGACAGTAATCAGATCAAATGTTTCTTAGAGATTGAAGGGGAAACAAATGTTCGGTTATGGAATAAAGAGAAGAATACAACAGTAGGAAAGGAAATTTAAAAATGGAGCAGAGTGCCACTGAAGCGCCAGTAAGACACAGCACAAGATAATGTGCAAAGTACTCTTGGAAATAGCACAGCCCATGTGAGTCTGTGCATTCTGTGTGCATGTGGACGTAAAGAGAGCACCGTCTCTACGGTCTCAGTCGCTGCGTAGCTTCGGAAGTGGGGGGCGAGGACAGAACCAAAAGTTTTGCCAGTAACTTTGAGATGCACTGTCAAAGCATTTTCACTGTTACCAGCAGGGATTCGGTTGTTCGACATAGCAGGGTTTGTAGTCGTAGTGCAGACATCCTCTCGACTGGCAAGTTTTTTACACCACATTGTTTAGAATTTATCCTGTGGAAGCCGAGTGAAAATATTAGTGTATAAATCAAGATTGGTGCATATCCTAGGGCTCCTAATTTTGCCAAAATGCTAATCGGGTGTTTGGGGATTGTTGGTCTGGTTTTGTGTGGAGAACCCTTTTATGGCAATGCAAAGAGATAAGGAGGGAAAGAAGGCTCTTTTTTACTAAAGAAAGCGGTCTCCTTTCTGTAACTGCTCTGCTGTTTAATAGGATGTATCTGTTCTGCCAGATCCTGTATTGTGAACATCTTTTCCAAACTCACTGAAGAGAGGAACTCCATTTAAAAATTACAGCAGTGGGTTTGTGAGAGTGAGCAAATACGTGTATAAAGAACGGGGGGAAGGGAGAGAGCCACTTCCTCTACTCTGCAGCCACCATATCCATTGTATGATGCCGAGTGATTCGTAGAAAAGCTTTTGACAATAAATACTTTGTTTCTTTGTATCTCGTGCACTAATCTTATGTGCCTTCACAAAGACGGGTACGTTGGTTTCTTTCTGTTCCTGATAATGATCTCTAGTGTTTGGGTTTCCCTTCACTTGTGAATGCACACACAGACAGGCAAACATTTACAGGTTTTCATGGGACCTGACAAAGGTGAGAACTGTTTCTCTTTAGATCTTTCTTACCTGAATTCCTTTTTTCACTAGATTCCACCTTCAGCCATTTTCGTACTCAGTAAGTGAGAAATCCTTTCCATTGGAGAGATCTGGCTCCTCTCCTTGTCAGCCTAGAACTAGAGCTTGGATGCTGAGAGGTCGTGTAGGAATTACAGAGTCACCATCTCCACTGTGGTAGCAATTAGGTGGATGCCACTTCTATAGCGCTTGTCCCCAGGTTCTGCTTAAATAATTAAAAAAAAAAAAAAAAAAAATCAAATGGAGTTTCTTCTACTATGTATAATATGTCATTGCAGGTCCAGATCGGGCCAGGCGCTTCTGAACAGGAGACCTCTGCCACCTGTCGATTGTCGATTTGGCTGGGAATATGGTTTTGTTCCAGAGTGGCTGGATGGAGCACTGGGGACAGTTGGGGTTTGTCAGCTTCAGGGGTTGATTGCAAAATCACTGAAAAGAAGAATGACAACGAGGTTTTTCAAACTGGTGCTTTCAGACCCCACTTGACATCTTTGCTTTGGTTTGGAGGTGGTCATGTATTTGCACTGCAGGTAACGAATGTCCCCTTCCAAATTCAGCCCAGCAGGTCCCAAAGGCTGTTACCGGGATTATTTCTTCTTTACTTTCTTTCATTTGTGATAACATAATACCCAAACTGACAGGAGAAATTCCTTAATTTCTCATGGAGAAAACCACATGGCAGAGGCAGTTTGCAAAGCAACCCAGAATTGTGTATGGAGAAGAGAGTGCTGAAATGTGTGTATGCATGAATCAGGCACTGGAGATGGCAGTCCAGAATCTAAATTCTTTTATCCCACTGTCTATAAGAAAAGACTGGTTACCACCAGTGAGTCTTAGGAATCAGGAGTCAGGTATCTTTCCTTTTCCAGGAAAAAATGCACAATGCCAAGTCTTTTTCAGTTCTTTCACCTAGAAAAGCTCTTCCTGGCACACAGGGAGCAGATATTTATTTCTCAAGTGCTCGGACTGGACTG
This sequence comes from Corvus hawaiiensis, assembly GCF_020740725.1. Taxonomy (NCBI): domain Eukaryota; kingdom Metazoa; phylum Chordata; class Aves; order Passeriformes; family Corvidae; genus Corvus; species Corvus hawaiiensis. The sequence continues at coordinate 53,794 of NC_063213.1, read as the reverse complement.
GGACCACTCCAAACGCGAGGAATAATTTCATTTTTCCAGAAGGAACCGGGATAATCATGGACTTCCATGTACGAATGGTTGGAGAGAAACTTGGAAGAAGTCTTGAAACTTGTTTATGCTTTATCCTGGTATGGCGTTTGCTCCCTGAATGCCGGAAATACTCGCGCTTCCGAGCGCGTTGGCTGCGCAGGGGCGCCGCGGTTCCGCATTCCCGCTCCGCAGGGAGGTGCGCGGGCACTGCTGGGTGGCTCGCTGGTGCCGCCTGCTGGCTCAAGCTGGTACTGCGGCCAAGAAAGGCACGCATGCGCACTGACTTGGGCACATCGCCGGTGTCACCTGCTGGCCGAAAAGCAGTACTGCAGCTAGGGGCGGTGCGCATGCGCACTGATCAGCGGGGAAGCCCTTCGTCGTGTGGTCATTAAGGGAGAAATGGAAACAATGCTGAGCATGCGCGGTGTTGTGGGAAGGGAAGCGCAGGAGCAGTGCTATGCCTGGTTACGTCATGTGGTGTTGAAGGGCGGGGCGGAGCCGGGCAGCGCTGCGCATGCGCACTGGCTTTACCCGCCCGGTGCTGTTGCTCCGTGGGTACCGTCCGGCGCTGCCCGGGAGCGGCTTGGAAGCGCCGGGTTCGGTTCCCGGCTGCGGCAGCGGCGGGCGAGGGTTGTGGTGACAGTGGAGGAGGGCGGCTGTTGCTGTGGCTGCAGCGAGGTGGAAAGTGAGCGGAGAACAGCGACGCAGCGTGTGCCGGGAAAAGACCCGAGGGGGGGCGGCCCCGGAGCAGAGCCGGGCGGGAGCGGGCGGCGGGGACTGCGCGGGCTGAAGGCGGTGCGGGCGCGGAGCCGGGGAGGAGCTGCGGGGCTGGGGCCGGGGCTTGCGGGCGGCACGGCGGGACCTCCCTGCAGAGCCTTTCCTGGGAAACAAAACCTGGAGTTTGTCCCACCTCGGCCCCGTGGCAAGGGGCAGCGCAACCGAGGGGAGCAGCGCCTGAGCAGGGGCGGCAGTGTGCGGGCGCAGGGAAGACGCGGCTGGTGCTGGAGCGAGAACGTGCAGGTTTCTTACATTTAAATGAATGTGGAAAGCAGGGAGAGAGGTGGTATAAAAGCACCGGGTGCTCGGGCAGGTGAAACAGGACTCAGGGGAGGGAGTCGCTTTCCTGAGCTCCTGAAGTTCCACTTGACTCTCTCAGGAGCACTCAGTGAGAAGTTTCCCATTTGGAGTTGGGCTCCAGAAGGAAGGAACTTGAAACCGCTTCTTCTGATAAATCCGTAAGTATGGGAGGCCCTATGAAGCCCACGGGTGTAAGCAGCCAGTAACTCCCACGAGTATTTTAACTACTAAAAATAGCAACTTTTATTTCTTCTGCACACAAACGACTTGGCTGTCCTGTGCAGGGTTCACTGAGGCTGTGAATTGCAATCCAGGGCATCTTCAGGCTCCTGGTGCTCGGGACTGTGGCGTGTGGTGTGCAGAAAACATCCCAGGCTGTCCAGCTTGGGTGTGGATGTGCATTTCCACAGTTCCTCAGAGTGGGAAAAGGCCAAGAGGGTGATGGGAAGGCCTTTCTTCCAGGCCTGGGCATCCTCAAGAAACCTCAAGGATGTTTTTTAAATGTTTGCTGTCTTTTGTTTCCCAGCCCAGGGCTGAGCTGGAGAACGGGTGGAGACAGTGGCAAGCGGGAGTCCCATGTTTACATCTGCCCTTGGATTCCACTTTCTTCCAGTGGGTCTGTGCTGCCCGAAGTACAAAGGAAGGAGGTGTTGGAGTACCTGTTTATTCACCTGTTGAGCTTGGAAGAGATGCTGAGTGTGAAATTCCAGGGGTGCCGGCTCCTTGCGAGCTGTTGGCTGCTCAGGAGATTGGGTCGGGGAAAGGGGGGGAGAGTCCGAGCACAGCACAGTGGTAGGAGCTGGGTTTGCATCTCAATCTAAGGCATCTCAAAGCCTGATAAGCTGGAAAGAAGACTTTGCTGTGTTAATGCACAATTACATTTTTGTGCAATTTTTTGAAATTAGGGCTGGGATCAACCTGGGGAGGTTATCTGGCCCAATTCCCTGTGCCCTGCTTTGCCATGAGGAATGGATGCCTGACCTCTTTGCAGAGAGCTGCTGCTGCTAAAGATTTCTCAGTTTCTATAGTGAATTTATCCCCGTACTTTGCTGCTATAAAGAAGTCTCCCCTTGCTGCCATTTCCCCCTATTACATTTAAGATCAGCTCCAGCTGAGTTAGAATTTGATCCCGACCTTTTCCCTTTTTTTTTTTCCCAAGAGGCCTCAGCTATCTCGCTATTTCTTTCCTCTCTCACCCTCCAGGTCCTGTTTTTCAGACCTCGTTCTTTCCTTATAAAACCCTCGATAACCCATTCCCCACTTAAGGCTTTGTTGTATGCTTGTTTTGCTACCTTCTGGGTGCTGTGGATGAAGGTCTGGCTTTGAGGAGCACACCCTGCTCCCTTTGCTCAAGGGATTGCAGTTATTCCAATCTCCTGCTGCTGAGGGCTTCCTTAGGCTCTTGCTGAAATGAAAAATATCCAGGAAGCTTTTCCTTTTTTGAGATTAGACTGGTTTCTGCAGGTCCTTGAGATGTGACCATGATGGTTAAAAACCCACAGTGCAAATGAAGGTTTCTCCCGTCTTCCCCCCTGCCCCCCACCTGCTCCATGCACAGTTCATTACTTTGTAATCACAACTACTAAGGAAACCTTTCTACTCTTGTCAATTGGCAATGCAACTGCTTTTAAATTCTGGTTTAAAATCGGTTTTGAAGTCAGGTTCTGCCCTTGCTATTGATTTGAATTCTTGACTGAGTAAATTATTGGTGCTTAACAAGCCCTTTGTTGCTTTAAAGCCTTTCTCCAAGGGTCAAAGAATAACACTGACGGGGAGTGAAGGAGCGCTGCCCAGTAGTTGCTTAGAAACGGAGTGTGTTAAACCCGCTTTCTTTAAAAGCAGTTTTGAGTAAGTGAAATTCAGGCACTTGAATTACTTTGGGGAATGGTCCATTTAGGATAGATCCACACTGACAGAAGCTGTTTATCTGAGGTCAGTACATGCTTTGATCAGTGCAGGGCCTTCCCCTCAAGAAATGCATGAGCCAAGCCCAGCAAGGTAGAGGAAAAGACACAAGTTCAGCTTAGGGAGCTGCACAGGTGAAATCCCATGGATGTGCCTGGAGCATGGCCCTCCCCAGCAGCTTTTCTTACAGTTAAATCCTTTAAAAAGCTAAAAGCTGATGCTCAGTACTTTGGGATCTGGCTCAAAACTTTGGAGAGGATAAACTCCCTTACTGGAACTCAGGCAGTGGAGTGCTCACAAGCCAGCAGCCAGATTGCTTCTTGTTCAGCTTCAATTCAACGTTGGCTTTTTTGTTGTTGTTTTGGTTGGTTGGCTGGTTTTAAAGTATTCTTAGAGATGCTACAAGTGGAAGAAGAGAACAGAAATAGAGTGGAGCACCACTGGCACAGTAACTGATATTTTACTGTTCCTCTTTTTCTTTTAAAAATTTATGTAGATAACATGAACTTTTAAACTCTGTGATTTGGGAGAAACACTCTTTTTTTCTCCCTCTCTTTGGAAGAGATATGCAAGTCCTGAGCCGTTGGGCCAACACTTGCTGCATTTTGTTTACGTTTTTACAATCAAACAAGGGGCTGATAAGATTGACAAGGAAGATACAACTCAGGAGCTCACTAGGCAGCAGCCTCCAAACTCTTTGGGTGATGCAGTAGAGTATGAAGACTGTTTTCCAGTGTGAGATTAATCCATAATAACATGCTCACTGACATAAAAGTCACTTCTTATAAGCCACTTCTTATTCCCTGAAGTGCAGGAGCTGAGGTGTTTGACAAAGCCTTGGCAGAATGATGCAGTATATCCCTGTCAGATTTCTCCTTCTCATGCTAGCAAGAGCAATCCATCTTCTTTAAGGGTTTTGTTCCTTTGGGATTGTGTGTAGTTTAGAGGGAGAACAGTACCCAGAAGCGTTAATTATTTCATCTGCACTGCTTTTTTCCTCGACGTGTGAGGTCTGAGTATTGTGCTGGGAAGTGGGGCCAATAAAATTTCTGGGAGTCAGACTTGGAGCTTGAAAGTTTTAGAATTAACACTGGAGACTCAGCTCCCTCTATGGTCAGAAGAGGGGGAGACACCTTCCTTCAGGATGTCTCTCCAGGGAATGCTTTTGCAAAGTTTTCTCTCGTAACGGCTGAAGTCTTGCCTCTCCCTGAAATTGCGGTGTAGATCCCACTGGAGGCAGTAAATCTCTCAAATGTATGAGCTTGGGCCTACACACCTGCTAAGGTGTGACTAGAGGTGTGAGAGCTTTTGCAAATGAATTTGGAATAATGAGAATCACAAAACCACTGAGGTTGGAAAAGCCCTCTAAGGTCATCGAGTCCAACATGTGCCCAATCCCTACCTTGTCACCCAGCCCAGAGCACTGAGTGCCATGTCCAGGTGTTCCTCGGACACCTCCAGGAACGGGGACTCCAAACCTCCCTGGGCAGCCCCTGCCAAGGCCTGACCACCCTTTCCAGGAAGAAAGTCCTCTTGATGTCCAACCCTGGTGCGGCTTGAGGCCATTTCCTCTTGTCCTGTTCCTGGTTGCCTGGGAGAAGCAGCCAATCCTCACCTGGCTACACCCTCCTGTCAGGGAGGTGTAGAGAGCAAGGTCTTCTCTGGGCCTGTTCTTCTTAGGACTGGTATGGAATCACTATTTTGCATTAAAGGACAATAAGCAGATGTTTTGAAAAAATACTTTGAAATGTTTTTGCATTGCCCTGGAAATCTGCCAAGAATTGGAGTTGCTTACCAGGTTAGGTGTTCTTGCCTGCAACTTCCCAGGGGCTGCTGGAGGTGGGATGAGGCTATTGCAGAGGAAGTACAAGTACGTGGTTTCTCACTCAGGAGACTGGGTTTACTGTAGTTATGGGACTGGTTTTCCAGACTAGAGGAACCCCTTAAAGGACTGCAGAGGGAGGTGGAGATGGGATTTGGGGTTTTCATCCCCACCTCCTGAGCACACATGGGGTTAGATGCCCCTTGGCAGAGCTGTAAGGTGTAATGTGGGCAGCAGCTCCTCCTCTCTTTGGGGGCCTAAATTGAAACGCTCGGGAGCCAAATCACCTCTGAGCTGCTCTGTTGTGAGCAGGAGAGGAAGGGACACCTCCAAAGGCCACACAGCTCACTCATAGTCAGAAAAATCCTACTGCTGAACCTGGAACCCCCCCAAGGATGCCCGGGACCCCCCGGGCCCCTCTGTGATCCTCGACAATGCACCCCCCCATCATCATACCATGCAGTGTCCCCCAGTGTTCTGCCAGTGGGAGCACTGGAAGAGATACTGGGAACACTGGGAGGGAACTGGGAGGAAACTTCCCACCACTCTCCAACGTGCAGCAGCCCCAAGTGCGACCAGTGAGAAGGAGGAAGTGCTCCCAGTGCCCTGCCCCCCCCCCCCCCCCCCAAAAAAAAAAAGTTGGGGGGGGGGTGCGGGGGGGAGTACGAGAAGAACAAGGATTTAAATGGAGGAGAAAACACTCAGTTTCTGTAATTGTGTTTGAACTTAGGAGGATCCCACTTCATCTACGATTTGGAAGGTCTCAATTGAAGGAACACACGTTTTCATGATTTTGTATCTCAATTGGCAGGGAATCACCGTTTTCCATTATTTTCGTATCTAAATGGAAGAAGAAAGCCTTTATGGTGCTGTTTGATGGATTTGAATTGAGGGAAACCGCCCCATTTTCATCATCTTAAGGTTAAAATTGAGGGCAAAACACCACCGTCCCTGGTTTTAAAGGGCTTCCCTTGAGAAGAACCTCTTTATGTGCCATTATAAGAGTTCCATCGAGGGGGGACCCTCATTTGAAGGGACCTTCATAGAGGAAAAATGTGTCTAAAAGACCCCAAAATGGTGTTTCTTGTAGGAAATTGAAGAGGGAGCTGCATTTCCCCTCATTTCAGGAGGCTAAATTGCGCAAAACTCCCCCGTGATTCACTTTTTATTTGGGTTTAAATTTAGGGGAGACCCTCCTTATGCATCAATTACGGGTCTAAATTGAGAGGGAACCTCCGTTTTCCCCTTGATTCAAGGCTTTGAAATGGTGACTAAAGGGAGTTTTCCCTTAATTCATTAAGAAATTGAAAAAGAACAGTAAAGATGAGCTGGCGCTGCCGGTTTGGACTCAATTTATCTGTCGGTATTGCAAACTCCGACAGACACCGAGCTCCGACAGACACCCAGCAGTGACTGTGTCACGCCCCGACAGATCAAACAGGGGCTGGAAGCTCCATGGAGTAGCTCAGCGCCTGCTCCACTCTTGCCCCCCAAAGCCCGGGATGGACCGGTGGGTCTGGACACATCCCCATTGAGGGGGGCAGAGCCGCTGCTCGGGGGCCCCGGGGGATCCTTTATCCCCCTCGTGCAGCTGCGAGCTGCCAAGGAAAAAGTCCTCGTTCCTAGGCTTGAACCCCTGCAGGTTTACCTCTCATTCTCTTGCTCTGATTTGTTTGACAAGAAATTCAATTTATTCCCCCCAGTCGTGTCTCTTACTCCAGTGACCCGTGAGTGACCTGTCTAGGCCCTTTTCCCGATCCTCAAGTCTTTCCTGATGTGTTCTGTTCCCTGCCCAGGGTGAGGAGGAGAGGGACAGAGCGGTTTTGCTGCCACCAGGCACCTGGCCAGGCCCAGCCCACCCCAATAATCCCTGCGATAATTCACGCCACCATTACCCAGGCGCGCGGCGGGTCCGGCTCCGCGGGCAGGCGGCTACAGTAGTTCAAAGCAAACTGGGACGGAGTGAGAGGAAGCAGGTGGTGCCGGTGGGTGAAATGTCTCTGCTGCGACCTGCCTGGGAAAGGAGGAGGGAGAACCTGGTGCAAAGTAAAGGGGAGAGAAAGAGGGACAAGGCTGGAGCTGTGGAAGGAAGCGGAGATGGCCAAGGGGAAGCTGAGCATTTTGCTTTCCAACTCTGTGGGGGGAAAGAAAGCGCTGTCAAATCCATCCAGGAAAACAGAGGAGAAATAGCAGGTGGTGGAAATCGCCGGCAATTTGGATTCAATTTGTCTGTCTGAACTGCAAACGCCGACAGACACCGAGCACCGCTGGACGCCTGCTGGCGTTGCGGTGTGTCCTGCTCCGGCTGCAGCCCGCCTGGCGAGACCCCCAGCAGCAGCTGCCCGGGGGCTGCGGATCGGGCAGCAGCCAATCGGAAGCATTGCAGCGTGCGGCAGCCAATAGGAGCCCTGGCTACTCCGGCAGCCAATGGAAAGCGCCGTTTCCTGAGGGACCAGGCGAAGCTCGAAGCTCCTCACAGCTGCTTCGTTTTTTGGGACATTTGTGGAAAGCTCGGAGTTCTTTTTTTTTTTTCTTTAGCTTACCTTTTCCAGGACAGGACGGATTCCGGCGCGGGGGATATCCCGCCTCGGGCGTTTCTGGGCGGTTTTGAAGCGGGGGGAGCCCACCGCGGCAGTGGCGGGAAAAGGGGGTGCGGAGTGTAAAAGGGGGCGCTTCGTGCCGGTAGGGAGCGGGAGAACGCGGCGGCGGGCGGTGGGTGGTGAGTGCCGTCGGCGAGACGGGGCTTGGGCCGCCTGCGGTGTGCGATCTCCCGAGAGCAGCGGGGAGGCCCCCGGGGAGCGGCGGCGGGCGGGGCGCTGTGGGAGCCGGCGCATGTCCCCGAATGGGCCGCCCGGCGCAACGCGCGAGGTGCCAATGAAATAAAATAGAACACGGTAAAGTGCCATAGAGGAGCCGCACCTAGAGGGCTCTCCGCCCCTGCCCCGTGTCACTAAGAGAGCTGCACCGCGGGACCGTCGGGGCGGCGCTGCTGGTTAAAAAGAGCAGCACGGGAAAGGCTGGGAATTGTGAGCGGAATAAAATATTGACAAGGGGAAGTGTAAACGGAATAAAATATTGACAATGGTCTAAGAAATTATTCAAAAGGTACTGCAGCAGGAGTGGCCCCTGCGTGTTGTTACTAAAACAGCTGCACCGAGGCACCTTTGGGGTGGTGTTGATGGTAAACGTGCAGCACGGAAAAGGACTGGAGGTGTGAGGGAAATAAAATATAGAGAATGGTCTGAGAAATAATAACAGCACCGCAGCAGGAGTAGCCGCTTCCTCAGGATAAAATGAGCTGCACCGAGGCGCAGCTGGGGCAGGGGTGCAGCTTCAAGGTGTCACAGCAAAGGTCGCATCTCTGAAGGGAATAAAATAGAATGGTTGAAAATGCTTTAAAAGTACTGCAGCAGGAGTGGCCGCTGCCCCGTGTCACTAAAAGAGCTGCACTGAGGGACCCATGGCGGTCCCGTGCTCCCAGTATGGCCCCGGTGCTCCCAGTAAGGCCCCAGTGCCCTCCCAGCACTCCTAGTAAGGCCCCAGTGCTCCCAGTATGGCCCCAGTGCCCTCCCAGCACTCCTAGTAAGGCCCCAGTGCTCCTAGTATGGCCCCAGTGCCCTCCCGGTGCTCCCCCAGTGGTCCCAGTGCCCTCCCAGAGCTCCCAGTAAGGCCCCAGTGCCCTCACTGCTTCGGCAGAGAGCCAAAGGCGCACCTGTACATCCAAAAGATCCTCTTTAAAAGTACATCGCTTATTTTTATTCATCACCATCATGCATCATTCATTAATTCTTTGGAGTTGCTGAGTATCATCTTATCAGTTTTATCTTTTTCCTTGGCTCCATTCCGTCTGGTTTCGGGTCCTTTTCTTCTGATAAGATTTTCCAGGAATGCGAAGACCCCCTCCCCATCCTTCCCAAACTGAGCACCCAAACTGCAGACATTCTACAGAATTACACTACAGAACCCAGGCAAAGCTTCTCTCACATTAAGGACCATGAAAAAACCAACATCACAATCCATTCCTAACAATGATGGAACATGCAAAAAGCCAACATCACAATACTGTTCAGAACAGAGGGATCAGCGGTGATGCGGCCCGCCCGCGGAGGGATCAGCGGCTATGCGCATGCGCAGGCGGAGTGATCCGCCAGGAGGGACTATTTGTGATGCGGTCCTGCCCGCGGAGGGATCAGCGGTGATGCGTCCCCGCCCGCGCATGCGCACTGATCCGCGCACCCCCCCGGCCATCTGCGCACGCGCAAGGATCCGCGCACGCGCAGCTGCCAAAACGAGCTTCACTCTAGACTTTGAAGGAAAGTTGAAGAAAAGGGACCGTTTAATAAAAGCTTAAGGAAATCAGGAGACAGCAGCACAAAGGGCGCTACGGCCGGGTGCTTCGCACAGAGACAAAGGCGCACCTTTACACCCAAAAGATCGCCTTTAACAGCGAGCTCCCGCAGCCAGCTCACAATCCCAGCCCGCCTTCCCGGGCAGGGTTTCTTTCGGACCAGGGCTGCATTTTCATTCCCCGCTCTGGGAGTCACCAGGTGCGTTAGGAGCGAGCCGATCCCGCTCCCTGAGACACAAGGGCTTGCTCGAGGAGACTGTTCCTGTTCCTCTCTTCCAGCCACTCTGCTCTCCCCAAAACACCATTTCCTCGGAGCTCCTCTGAAACTGCATTTCCGTGGACCCAGGGCTCCAGAAGCTGCAGAGTCGTGCAATGGGGTTTCTTTGGGAAGGGACCTTAAGCTCTTGCAGTTCCACCTCTGTCATGAGAATCTCAGGGCTCTAAGACTCACAGAACGATTTGGGCTTGGAAGGACCTTAAAGCTCATCCAGTGCCAGCGCTGCCACGGTCAGGGACACCTCCCACTGTCCCGGGCTGCTCCCAGCCCCAGTGTCCAGCCTGGCCTGGAACATTCCAGGGGATCCAGGAGCAAATCCCCCCTCTCTGGGCAGACAGAATGAGCTAAACCTGGCTATTCCTGAGGGAGTGATGGCAGCACAGCCGAGTCCTGCATCCCTGATTCCCACTGGGAATCTCCATGTCCTTCCTGCTGTGGGATCCAGGAGTTGCAGTAGGATTTTTGTGTTTTGTGCTGCATTCCCAGCACGGCAGAACCTGTCACCCTCGGAAACACGGCCAGCATGACAAGTTTTTGCTCCCTTTCTGCTTTGTTTTTGCTGTGTTTTGTTTCTCTCGACAGCTGGTTTAGAACTTCTGTGTTGCTGTTTAGACATCAAGCTTTGGGGCTGAGGTTTTTTATTCCCAGGTGCTTGCTGGCAGTAAAGATACACTTCACATCTGCAGTGTGTGCACGTGGCTTGGGCTGTGGATTCTGGGGCAAAAAAAATTCAGGAATCAGGGAAAGAAAGAGATGGAAAAGAGAAAGAGAAAGGGAATGTGAAGGGAAAGGGAAAGGGAAAGAAAGAGGTGGAAGAGAGAAAGGGAAAGAAAAAAGTGAGGAAGAGGAAAAGGGAAGAGCAGGTGGTAAAAAGTGATGCTTGAATGTTATAGAATCTCATTTAAATTAAATTCGAAGTTTCTGTTTGCTCTAGAGATGGAACCAAGGATAACAAATGGTGCCAGGTGACATAAGGGGAACAGGATTTTCTGAGTGATCCCAAATGAACTGGATCAAATAATGGAGCAGGGAGGCAGTTTAGGGGACCCTTGATACCCCCAGAAACTCCTCCAGAAGGAGGAAAAAATCCAGACTAAATCAGCCCTGGGATGTTCCGGGGCGTTCCTGCCTCAGCTCTGTCCCACTGCTCTGCTCTGGGCTGTGGGATTGGACACAACCAGCGCTGCAGCACCTGGGGACTCACTGAAAAAAGGGTTTTTTCACTAAAAACCAGTGAACCAGCAGTGAACGGCAAAAATGGACAATTTCCGTTCCCGTCTCCGGGAAAAGCAGCAGGGATCAGGCCGGGGAGGAGGTCGCTGGCTCCGGGAAAGGATTTTTCCAAGCCGGGAATGAGCGCGGGCAGCAGAAGGAAGAAGCTCTGCAGGAGCTGCCGCGTCGCCTCAAACACGGAGGGGCTGCGCTGCCCGAGCGGAAGTGGCGGGAGCAGCGGGCACGGGGAGCACCGGGAGCGGCGGGAGCAGCGGGAACAGCGCGGGCACGGGGAGCACCGGGAGCGGCGGGAGCAGCGGGAACAGCACGGGCACGGGGAGCACCGGGAGCGGCGGGAGCAGCGCTCCTCCGGGCGCGCAGTGCGCAGGCGCGGGGCCAGAAGCGACCAAGGGCAGGCGGCGGCGCGGCGGTGACGTCCCAGGGGCTGTGAGGGGGCCTCGGTCCGGGCAGAGGAGCCGCGGGAACCGGGAGCGCTTTTGGGGTCGGGACTTGGGCCGGGGGTGTCCCGGGGGCCACGCGGTGTCTTTGGTGGCCTTTAGGAGGGCCAAAGGAAAGAGTCTCCGGTTGTGGGTGAAAAATCTCCGTTGAGGGACACCCCGTGGAAGAGGCTGGCGCTGTGCTCGTGCCGGGTGAGTGTTCCAGGCTGGATCTGGTTGAGGGATGTGGGAGAGACGGCCGCGATCCTGTCCGTGTCCTGGAGCTGGAGGTCCGGCCGCGGAGGTATGAAAAACACTTACGGAGTTCTATTGGACTCAAGCTCCTGCCTTTCCGTGGCCATTCCTCTGTCATCAGAGGCCCTCCACAGACCCAGCAGTTGGTTACATTCGGCTCCTTACCTATCCTTTCCCCTAATTCCACAAACAGACTTTTTTTCTCAATTTTGAGATTTCATTTTTGTAATTGTTGTTTGAGTTTCAACTACATGTCTTGAACTGGGGTCGATACAGAGTTAGATTGTTGTGCTGGCTTTGCCTCTTTATTTACTAGTTGTTCTTTTACTAAGCTTGAGACTTTATTCCCAACAATAGATGCGAAACAAACCCACCTTTCCCCTTTTGGACATTTACTTCCCAACCTGCCCCCACTCATTCCTAGGTTTTCTACAGTCCAGTGCTTTTTCCCATTTTGCATCCAGTTTTCTACTTTGGATGGGTTGTAACAGAGACTGTTGACATGGGTACGTGCAATGAAAAAGGAACCTGGGTGTTTTCCATGTACAGCTTTCGGTAACACCCATGGCGTGGCTGTGTCGGTATCCCCAGAGGGCAGAGACAAAAGAGGAGTGACAGATAAAGGAATAACAGAGGTCCCATATGGCCGATACCTCCACCCCCCGTGCCTATGGGGCTGCTACCCACAGCAGGGGTATGTGATCTTCTTGGTGGCAGCTACAGTGGTCATCGGGCCTTGCCCTCTATTTCCTCGTCACTTCCTTTTTGCTGATTTCCAGGCAAATTGCTTTTGACACTTCTTAATTGTAGCTTCCCACCGTTCCTCAGGTATCTCCCATTCAACAGGCACTAGTAATTCCCATCCCCAAAGCAGGGTTACTGTTTCAGCTGTTCTTTGCTCTGCCTGGATTGGGGAATAGATTTGGCGTTCGACACCTCGTGCAGTGAGAGTGTCGTTTCTGTGAACTACAATAGCAATATTTTATCAGTCTAGACATTTACTAGCTAGCATGTCCAGTAATGGGATGAATTAGACAGGGTATGTGGTATGGCACTGTTGGAGGTAGCAATTCCTCCTCCTTTTTGAATAAATCACAGGCTAAGGGTAGAATATGAGAACCCTCAGCCCAAAATAGTCCTGATCCTCCTGTTTGGAGTGGAAGGATTCCTCCCCAAGGAGGGTATCGGAGGTGTCTCAGGACTTGTCCAGGCAACACTTGAAACCACTGCTATAAGCTTGGCCTTATTTCCCAGTCAGGTGTGATTCTTGGTGTATCTCTTGAATCATTTGGCTTTTCCCAGCGCATTAACCCCCAGTTCCCTCTTAAGAGTTACCTTGGTATCCCCAGGCTTAGATTAGTCCACTCCTTAGGTTCCTGCACGGGTCCTTTGATTCTGCTGCCGTGGATCCACCCTCGCTCCTTGGCCCGGATCGCTGCCTCAGTTGTCAGTAGCACCTGAAAAGGACCTTTCCCTTGTGCAGCTAAAGATTGCTCCTTCCATGTTTTTACTAACACCCACTCCCCTGGATGGATGTTACGGATTTTAAAGTCTAAAGGAGTGGTTTGAGGGATTATCCCTTTGAACCGCAAATCTTCAAGGGTCCTTGCAATTGTGTTGACATATTCTTTAACACTCATTCCCCTAATTCATAGGTAGCAGTTTCATGTTGGGTGTTCAAAAAGGGTAACCCAAACTATAGGAAAAGGGTTCGGGAAGGATGTCTGGACTTCAGGCAGCTCTCTTGAAAGCTGTTTATTGCATAGGAAAAGTCACAAAAGCATTTCAGGGAGTGGGTATCCAGAGCCAGCCCCACAATTGTCAGCCACAGCTTGTAGGCATAACTGAAGCTGCTTTCTGTTCAAGAGAGCATTGTACACCTTTCTTGCTGAGTATCCCAGGACATAACAACCAACAAGCACCAGACACAACACCTTTACATTTGCCTATAGCCTATCTTAGGTACTACCACCACCGTACTGTACATATCCTATAGAACCCTAGAGTCACCACCATCCAATCACAAGAGCAAGCAAGCTACAATTCAAGCTCACAATGGAACTCTCAGACCTCTCTTCTTCCTGCCACATCAACATTCCTTGTCTGCCTTCCATAGCTCTCTTCCTGGCAAAAACATGCTTTCTATTTACTTCTGCTCTTCCTGGGACCCACCCACACGGTGAAAAACATGTCCTTGTTTGCAGTCACATACCTCTGTCCTAAGCACAAAAATCTCCTTCCAGCTCATCTCCAACCTTTGTCCTCTCACCCATTCAGTGATCAATGTTTCAGCAAACATCTTCCACTCTACATCAAAACCTGCTTCCATTTCTGTCCCATCCTCAGGCTCCACGCTCAGAGATCTCTCAGCCGAGCCCACATATCTGCAAAACTTTCTTACCAAACTTTCATTTTCAACACCAACCATCATTTCGTAAGGTGACACTCTCAGGTCTGACCTGGTTGTGTCTGAACTCTCAATAAAGCCAGATGTTGGCATTTTACCCATGACATTTGAGTTTCAATTATTAATTCAGTTGTTAAGGTTCTCTTTAAAGTTTGTTTCATCCTCTCTACCCGTCCTGAACTCTGTGGGTGCCATGGGCTATGTAGTTCTCATTTTATTCTTAAGGCTTGAGTTAGTTGCTGTAAAACTTTTGATGTAAAGTGTGTCTATCTTAGTAATCATTCCATACCTGGGAATAATTTGTTCTAAGAGGGTTTTACATTCTACATTGGCTGTGGCTCTGACACTGGGAACAGCTTCCACCCAATGGGTAAGATGGTCTGTTATTACTAACAAGAATTTCCACCTCTGCACGTGGGGGACTTCAGTAAAGTCCACGTGGATACTTTGAAATGGTTGGAGAGCCAACTCACGACCTCCTGAAGTTGTTTTTCTCATCACCTTCTTATTTACTTTTTGGCAAACCATACATCTTTCAGTTATTTGTTTAGCCAACCCATAGATTCCAATGCACCCATAATTCCTTAGAAAGTGATCACACAAAGCCTTAGTACCTCAATGAGTTTTTGATGCATGTTTTCTAATATTTTTCTGGTGAGTGACTTACGAAGTAACTGCCTTCCATCAGGAAGTTTCCATTTTCCACATTCGTCTGGCCTTCCCCCCCTTCTTCCTTCATTCTTTTTCCTCTGTTTCACTGAATTTTGGAGTCTCCAATTTTTCGCTCTTCAAGGTCAAAATTAACACAACCCTTTTTATCCCATTCTCTGCAGCATCCTCAGCCCCCCTGATCTGCCAAACTCCCTCCTCCCATCTCTGAGGCCATCCCCCCCGCTGTCCCCCCCATATGTACCACAGCTGTCTCTTCAGGCAATTCCAATGCCTCTAAAACCTCCAAAACAAGTCTCCCATGCATCAGCCCCTCTCCCTCTGAACCAAGCAATCCCCTTTCTTCCCAGATTTTCCCAAAGGCGTGCACCCCTCCAAAAGTGTACCTTGAATCAGTAGATGTATTTCCCTTCTTGTGTGCTAAATCTTCCAGTGTGCATAGTCCCCCCATCAACTAAAGCCTACCCTGACATTCTTCTTCCTTGGACACATCTGGAAGAACCGTCTCCAGATATTATTTCCTTCTGCAAGGGCTCGTTCCTCGAGATGGAACTTTGCTGTTTTGTTTCTCCTTTCAGAGGAGCAGCAGCAGCGGTCGTTGCCAGGGGAACGGTGCAGGCGAGGGAGGGAGGGGGGGTAGGAGGTGGGAATCCTCTCGGAGGCCGATTCCTCCAGGAGCGGGGGAGCAAAGGCGGAGGCTGCTGCCGCCACCGCCAAGGGCACCAGCTCTTGGGGCCGGTACCAGAGGCTGGCGTGGAGCCTCTGCACGGGTCTGCAGCAGCCACGGCGACAGGAGGCCGAGCTGCCGGCGGGCCCAGCGCGGCCCGCGGGGCCGAAGCCGGGTTCAATGGAGCCGCGGCAGAGAACGCAGTGGGGGCGGGGGCTGCTGGAACGGCCGCGGACATCGGGAGCGGGGCCGGAGCCGGGACTGGGGCCGGGGCGGGGCCGGGGCGGGCCCCAAAAGCGGCGGGCTGGGCTGGTGTGGAGCGGAGAGCCGGGCTAGGGACGGGCACAGGGACACCGAAAGCGGCGGGCTGGGCTGGTGTGGAGCGGAGAGCCGGGCTAGGGACGGGCACAGGGACACCGAAAGCGGCTTTTCCTGATGCTTCCAGGTCCAGTCTTAAGTGCACCATCCAGTTGAGCTGTGTTGGTTTGTTACTGATCAATGTAGTGCTTGTCCTGCCCGCAGGCTCTGGGCTTTTCACTGCCCTGTGGCCTTGGTTCGTGTGTTGGAAGTGTTTGCTGAGACACAGAGTGCTGGTGTTGGGAAGCAGCAGCTCCGTGACTTGGGGCTGCTGCTGCTTTAGGAGTTTCATCTTTGTGCCTTTTTTTTGTCAATTCGGTGTGCCCCAGTGAGACAAGGGCTGCAGTGGGTGTTCTGCAGAGCTCCAGCACAATATTGCCACGCAGCAAAAGCAGAGAAATAATAACAGCCACAACTGGGCACTGTTCTCACTGGATGCTCAGTAAAAAAGAGACTCCTTGAAATAAAGGGCTCAAAGGAAAGTGTTTCCCTTTGGATGTGTTTCCTTTTGGATGTGTGAAATGCAGGATTGCCGAGTGACAGTCTGCAGAAATTCAGTCATTCTTTGTTTGTGGGAACTGCCCTGGAGAAGGAAGTGAGTGCAAAAGCTCCACAAGCCCTACAAAAGCAGATCCAGGCAGGCTGCAGAGCAGGGATTGCTGGATGCAGAGTGGGAATTCTTTGTTCTTCTGGTGCATTGAAGCAGTTGCCATTAGGATTTTATTTGGTGATGCAGTCTCCTGAATTTCATCTTGTCGGAGTGCCCTTTGTGGGGAGGGGGCATCACTTCTGGAAGAATTCTCAAGTATCTTGGTTTAGGTAAAATACAGTAACTAAAGTACTTTTTATAATTTTTATGGGAAAAGTAGTGCGTAGACTTCCTTTGGAATAAACTGTACTTCTTTAAATGTTTGCAAATCCCTGTGTTTTGTGTGTGTGTCTATGAGCACTCCTGTGTTTTACAGAACACGCTGCAGACTGTAAATAAAACTACCAGAAAGGTGTTGAAGTCTTGTGCACTGAATGTACCATTTAATGGGAAAGTGAATAAATGATTAACCAGCAGTTGCTAAGTGGATGCTTCCTGCAAATATCTGAAATCTTTGTGGTGTTTGTGTGCAGGTTTCAGCTGGAGTTGCCCTGGCATTGCCTCCCAGAGGGGCAGGATTGCTCCCCAGGAAGTTCTCCAGCCAGAAGTCCCTCTGGATCCGGATTATTTTTTTTTTAAAAGTTTAGTTTGTCTTGGCTTTTTCTTTTTTTTTTTCCTGCCCTTTCTGGTTTGTCTCTCCATGTTCTTATTTTACAGAGGAACCCCTCCCCAGCCTGGCCAGAGCCGCAGCCTCCTTCATGTGCCGCTGCCTCACTCGCTGCTGCCGTGCTGGCTCAGGAATGTGCTCAAAGCCCGGCTAAGCAGGAATTGTTCCGAGCCTGCTCTGTTTAATCGCTGCCGCCGCGAGCAAAGCTGCCCCGCTCCTTGAGGGGAGCGCTCGCTGCAGCCCGGCAGGAAAAGAGCCCAGGAAAAGCCGTGCTCTCTGCAGGAGAAGCGCTGGGAGCAGAGGGGAGAGCGGGAAAAGGGAACGAGAGCAGCTGGGCGGGCGGGACGGCATCAGCGCTGATTCCTCCGTGGGCAGGGCCGCATCACAAATAGTCCCTCGGGCGGATCCCTCCGCGGGCGGGGTCGCATCACCGCTGATTCCTCCGCGGGCAGGACCGCATCACAAATAGTCCCTCGCGGATCACTCCGCGGCCAGGACCGCAGCACCCTGCGCGGGTGCCTCCGGCGGATCCCTCTGTTATAAATGGTATTGTGATGTTGGCTTTTCGCATGTTACATCATTGTTATGAATGTGAGGTAAAGAAATTCAGCCAAATTAAATTTAATAAAGAAATAGATTTTATTCCGCGGCCGAAAGATCGGTCACACAGAAAGCCACGATGGAGAAAAGCAGCCCGAGCCCGGGGTCGGAGCTGGGTGAACACGCATAGATCTGATCTCTATCCCACCAGAGCTCCCAAGTTCACGGGTGCTGCTTCGGCTGGTTCCTTCTTATACAGTTTTTGGGCAGAGTCCGAATTAATTCTATTTTTCTCGCAATTTAGCATATTCATGATGTTTTCTTGTCCCGGAGTTGGGCTGCACAAAGCCTTTCCTGGGTCTGATTAATTGTCCATCCTAGATGATGAATGGGCCATCTCTGAAGATGCTTAAGAGAGTTTTGTGTGCTCCCATTCAGGAAGCAGCGTGTTTTCAGCTGGAAATTTGGGGTGGTTTTGTTTCTTCAGGGTCTGGGGTCTTTCCTGAGAGAATCAGCCCTCCCATAAATCCCCCGGGTTGTTCTACACAGCTGCTTTGGCCGTGGGTCAGAGAGAGAGAAGGGAAATGACTTTTTACGGGGTTGAAATTTGTCCAGGCAGGAGTGGGACGTCGTCTTGCCCCTCCCCAGAGCCCTGCAGGCGCATGGGAGTAGCTCAGAGCCGGCCCAGCTCTCTGAGCAATAACAACGCTTGGGAGGTTCGAGTGTTGATAACAGCTCTCCTGTCTCCTGGGGCCAAAGGTCTCACGGTCCCGGACTGGTGAGGGAGAAAAGGAACTTGTGCTGTTCCTGGAAAAGCTACTATTATTCCTTGTGCAGCCTTTTAATTCTGTGTTCTGATGGACTGTCCGCTGTCTTTCTAACAGGACTTGTCAGAGATTCAGATTTAGGAACTGAATTTGGGTCTGTTCCCTACAGGATCTTGCCAAGCCTGAAGGCCTGGGGTGATGACTGCTCTCAGCGAGGGCTCTTTATGAATCCTTTGTCAGATTTCCCTCAGTGCTGGGCAGGAAAGGCAAGGGTTTGGATCAGGAATTCTGCAAGCGGGCCCTGTGTGACCGTTGGCTTCTTGTGTGTGTGCGCATCAGTGAGCCAAAATCAAGGGCAAAGGCTGGTTTGGTTTTATGAACTTAGAGTAACTTTAAAAAAAAGAAATCAACTTTTTCTTCTTTTTTAATTTAGGTGCTGGAATTGCCTGTCTGGACGTATGCTGAGCTCTCGCTGCTGTGGACTGTGCAGCCTTAATTGCTGCAGGTTCCTGTTCTTCTCACCAGCTCAAAGTACACGTGGGGTTTTTTTGCCCTTCTATATAGAGCTGTTGAGTTTGGGTGATTTTCCTGTATTGAGGATATTGAAGGTCGAGAAGGAAGATTTGTCTCTTTTTGTGCTTTTCTGTTGTTTTTAGCACCTGCTCAGCATCTGAACGTGGTTGGAATATTGGAAACATAAAAGGTTTTGGATTCAGTGCTTATTTGTGCAAACCCAGTTTTTTTATCTTTTCTTTTTTTTTTTTTTTTTTTTTGAAAGGTCTCCACTGTTCCTGGTAGTTTTATGTAGAAAAGGTCATGTGAACAGCAAGGAGCAGTGAGCATTTGGAAGGGGGGGGTGCAGGTATTTCATCCAGGGTGGGGGAGTGAATGTGGCCTAGGAACAGCTCTCTGGTCAAGTGAGCAGCAGAGGAACTGAAGGATGCTCTTCCCCAGCAGAGCTGCTGCTTTGTGCTCTGGGGCAGCGCTGCCGCTACTGGGCTTCCTCGGGGAAAACAGCTCCTTTAGGATGTGCTTTGCTGCAAAGGTTTCCCTGAGCTGGGTGTCTGCAAGAGGCATCGGGATACCAGTGTCAGGAGTTTTCCATGGTTTCCAGGCTGTTGTACACAGCACGTTCCGGGCAATTTGCGAGCGTGAGGCAGAGCAAAATCGGTGCAATTGGACTCTGCAAATGCAGTTCAGGCAGACGTTGATCTTTTAACTTTTCCATTGTAGGTGCGAATTCTGGGGCATTTGTGAGTCTGCCTTGACTTGCAGGGATTGAAGGGTTTAGGTGTGGAATTGTTTGGCCAGCTTGCTCCAAGGCATGGTGTACTTCTGGAAGTGCCACACACCTCGCAGGACCGAGGGGCTACTGGCTGGGTGCTGGTTCTGCTCTGCCCTGGGAACTGGGAGCCCCTGGGAGGGCTGGGGGTGACACCTGGGGATGGGCTGGGGAAGCCTGGAATTGTATCTCAGCACTTTTCTATGCAGATCTATGGACCGGTGTGTGCTGAACGAAGCGGCTCTTCAGCACAATAAATTCAGCAGTTTGGAAAAACCATGGAGTATCTCCGAGTTAATGATGGGAGAGGGTTGGGGCTGCTCCCTGATAACGTGCAGGGCTCGGGGGTGCGAAACGAAGATGGGGAGAGGAGTGGGGGCTGCTCCTCGTTGTCGGGGCGCCGCGGGCGCTGCGCAGCCTTCCCCTTTTACTTACCAATTCCTCATTTTGTGCCTCCTTTTCCCTTGGGGATGCGCCCGGGCCGCATTCCAGCGGCCGCCGTGGGACAGCGCCTGCGGGCGGCGGGGTTTCCCGCGTGATTGACGGGCCCAGCGGCCAATGGGAAGGGGGGCGGGCCGAGGCCTGGCCAATGGGGAGGCGGCTCGGGGCTGCGCGTGGCCAGTTGGAATCGGCGGGAGTGGTTGGGGCGGGCGGGCATGGACGGGCCCGGGCGGTGAGCGAGGAGCGGGAGAACGGGATGGGGAACGGGATGGGGAACGGGGAACGGGATGGGGAACGGGGGGGAACGGGATGGGGAACGGGGGAACGGGATGGGGGAGCGGGGGAACGGGATGGGGAAGCGGGGGAACGGGATGGGGAACGGGGGGGAACGGGATGGGGAACGGGGGGGAACGGGATGGGGAATGGGGAACGGGATGGGGAACGGGATGGGGAACGGGGGAACGGGATGGGGAGCGGGGGGGAACGGGATGGGGGAGCGGGGGGAACGGGATGGGGAACGGGGAACGGGATGGGGGAGCGGGGTGGGGAACGGGGGAGCGGGGAACGGGATGGGGGAGCGGGGGAACGGCGTGGGATACGGGGAACGGGATGGGAGAGCGGGGGAATGGGATGGGGAACGGGGGGAGCGGGGAACGGGGGAGCGGGGGAACGGGATGGGGGAGCGGGGGAACGGGATGGGGGAGCGGGGGGAACGGGATGAGGGAGCGGGGAATGGGATGGGGAACGGGGGAACGGGATGGGGAGCGGCATCATATTTATTTTTATTTTTGGGTTTAATATTATTTTTATGTCTAATTTTTCCTTTCCCTTCCCTTCCCTTCCCTTCCCTTCCCTTCCCTTCCCTTCCCTTCCCTTCCCTTCCCTTCCCTTCCCTTCCCCTTTCCCTTTCCCTTTCTCTCTCCCACCTTTCTTTCCCTTTCCCTTTCCCTTCACATTCCCTTTCTCTTTCTCTTTTCCATCTCTTTCTTTCCCTGATTCCTGAATTTTTTTTGCCCCAGAATCCACAGCCCAAGCCACGTGCACACACTGCAGATGTGAAGTGTATTTTTACTGCCAGCAAGCACCTGGGAATAAAAAAACCTCAGCCCCAAAGCTTGATGTCTAAACAGCAACACAGAAATTCTAAACCAGCTGTCTGGATTTGAAAAGACATATGTCTTTGGAAGTTAACATAGAGTTCAACTTGATGTAGTGATCGACTTAGGTTCAGCTTAAAAAAGGCCCTACCGACATTTTATTGTATCTAATCCCTGCTTTCCCCTGCGTTTTAGTTCTTGCCTCTCGGCCCACTGTTTCACGGGGCTGTACATGGTAAAACACTTCCCTGTGTGCTTTCTGGGTTTGAGCTGTCCTGCCCCGGCACGTAGGGTCACGGTTAAGTAGAAGAGTTATCAAACTTAGTGGTTCGTCTCTTTCATGGCTTTTTGGGTAGAAAACTTACGGGCCCGGTGTGGGAATAACTCCTAGCCCTCGGTGTCTCGTTGACCGCCTCCCGTTGTCTCGCAGGTCCCCGAGGCGGCTTCGGATCTCCGCGGTCACCAACGCTGCCGATTTTCCCAGCGCGCGCCGTTCGACGTCGAGGAGTGGCATCCAGAAGCTGTGTCGGAGCATCTTCATGGCTGGAATGTTTTGAGTAAGGGCTGCAGTCAGGGTGTAAGCTGAAGGGTGTGTGACTGTGTGTGTGTGACTGTGTCTGTCTGCTTGCGAGAAGAGTGCGGGTGTGGAATGGTTCTGACCTTGTGTGTGGGAGTTTTGCCTTTCAGGCTTTTCAGCTACTTTTTAAACTTAGAGTAAAAACAACCCAGCTGCGCTGTCTGGGGATTTTTTCCCTCCCAGCTGGGTTTTTTTATCTGGGACCTGGCCGGTCTGTGAGGTGACGTTCATCGCCAGGGTTTGGGTGCCGACCGTGCCGGGGATTTGTCAGGCGGGATGATTTTGGGGCTCCCGGGAACCGCGTTCCCATGGGGTGCTCTCGAGATGAGAGCGAGGGTGGGTTTGTGTGTCAGCTGAAGGAGGTGTGTGGTGGATGAGTGTTTTCTTCTCCGTGTGCTGCTGTTGCTTTGGGTTCCTAGAACAATAAAATGTAATGAATTTTCCAGAAATAGAACAATTGTTACATTGTACTGATAGGGGGTTGGCTTGTGTTGTTCTGTGTTCGTGTTTGCTGCTGCCCTTGCACATATTGCTCTGTATGTCAATTGGACTTTGACCAGTGTGCATATGGATCGTATTTGTGCTTGTGCTTGTGTACATTGTTGTTTCCACTTGCTTTGCTGAAGTGTAAATAAAAAACCCTCGTTCAATAAAGTTGAATAAACCCTAATAAAGATACCCCCCCTCCCCCCTTTTGGTTGCTCTCTTCCTTTGGTGTGGTTTAGTAATTTTTCTCGCCGTATTTCTTGCTTTGCTTTACTTTTCAGTCTATTCCTCACTTGACTTTTTCTAACTCTTTATCTTTTTCTCACTGTTTAACTGTTTCTGGATGTCTCTGTCACTCTATTTCTCAGTTTCTCTTTTTCTCTTCAACACTAATTCTCTTTTAAACTCGGATTTCTTTTTCTCTCAAACCCTATTCTTCTGTTTCTCTATTCCTTTTTCTCTCTATTTTTCTTTCTCTTTCTTTCTGACTCTGACTTACTTTCTTTCTGACTTTCTTTCTCTCTGACTTTCTCTCTGACTTTCTCTCTCCGACTTTGACTTTCTCTCTCTGACTTTGACTTTCTCTCTCTCTGACTTTGACTTTCTCTCTCTCTGACTTTGACTTTCGAACTACCTTTCTCACCTTCCCTCCTTTGTTCATTTTTACCTTTCTACCTTAGTTTGTTTCTGTAGCAGCTTGGAAAAAAACAGAGACCACTCTTTCTTCAGGCACGATCTGCCCCAGGCTTTGTGTTTCTATTTTGGGAAAGTTTTAAGAGAGTTTTGGCAATGGGCACAGGGAAAGACAAAACAGATCCATGCCCACAGACTGGTCAGGGCAGACTTTCTGCCCCTTCTAGGCCACTGACTCAGACATGAAACCTCCCAGCTTTCTGGGAGGTGAAGGAAGAACAGTCACACCTGGTGCTCCTACCTGTAGTCATTTGCCTGCTCTGCATCTTTCCCAAGAGAGCAGAAGGCGCTTAGCAAAGTGAAGATCAGTGGAACAAGTCGCCTTCTACACAGGGCTCTCGTTAAGGCTGGAATGGCTGCTGCCAGCCTCTGCACTTTCTGCCTCCCCAACTTCCTACCTTTGTTCATTTCTACCTTTTTAACTTTCTACCTTTGTTTGGTTCTGACTCTCTACCTTTCTATCCTTCTACCTTTGTTGCTTTCTACCTTTCTAAATTTCTAAATTGACATGTTTATTTGTTTCTACCATTTGAACTTTCTATCTTTCCATCTTTCTTCATTTCTAACTTTCTACATTTCTACCTTTGTTCATTTCTGCGTTTCTACCTTTCTGCATTTGTTCATTTCTACCCTTCTGACCTGCCTTTCTACCTTTTTTGTTTCTACTTTTATGACTTTGTACCACCTTTCTAAGTTTTCTCTCCTTTTACCTTTGTTCATATTTACCTTTGGTAGTTTCTAACTTTCTACATCTCTGACTTTCTCTCTCTGTTTGTTTCTACCTTTCTGACTTTCTACATTTCCAACTTTCTACTGCTTGTTTCTACCTTTCTACATTCCTACCATTTTTGTTGCTACCTTTCTAACTTTCTACCTTTGTTTCTAACTTTCTAGATTTGTCCCTTTCTCCTTTGTTTGTTTGTAACTTTGAAACTTTAAACCTTTGTTTTTCTCCCCATTTTTACCTTTCTAGCTTTGTTTGTTTCTAACACTCTACATTTCTAACTTTGTGCCTTTCTAAATTTGTTTTTTACTTTCTAACTTTTACCTTTCTAACTTTGTTTCTAACCTTCTTGTTAGAGTGAAGGCTCCTCTGGCCTCAGGCCCAGAGGGAAGCCAAAGCATTAGGTTTGAATTAAAACCTTTGGACAAGCTGACATCCATGAAGCCACACCAAAGGGAAATAGAAATACAGATTTTTAACTTTTAGTAGAAATAGATGCTAAGTGCCTTAAACCTGAAAAAGCTGTAGCAGAGATCTTGAACACAGCTCTCTTGCTGCAGCAGTGTTACCTTTTCACAGAATTCTTTACTTTAGACAAAATATAGATAGAATTACACTGTTCATATTTTTTAGATGGAGTGTTCACATAAACAATAAGAGCTGATTGAAACTGTATATGCAAATCTGTGTAATACAGATGTAACACTTGTGTGAGGCTTATGACTGTTAGAATTAGACCAGGATGGGTTAAGAAAAAGAAAACTAGAATCGTGTGTTAATCTTACTGGTCAATTAACAAATAGACTCCACACTTCTGTAAGAAAAAATATAGTGTATGGAGCATATAGAAGAAGCTGGTTTTGCCTGCTGCTGCTGCTTGGCTTTATCATGTAACCCCATTTGAACTCTGCCTTCAAGACAGCTGTGAGACCGTGAAATAAAGAACTTAGCAGAACAGCAGCCTCCTCTGCTCTTTCACCCTGGTCCGAGAAGGAAGGGTACCCTGTCAAAGGCTTAACACCTTCTGCCTTTCTGACTTTGTTTCTAAATTTCTACCTTTCTAATTTTGTTTGTTTCTAATTTTTTTTTTTAACTTTGTTTGTTTTTAACTTTCTACCTTTAGAAATTTGTTCGTTTCTTGTATTTTACCTCTTTGTTTGTTTCTAAATTTCTGCCGTTGTAACTTTGTTTCTACTTTTTAAATTTCATTTGTTTTTAACTTTTTACCATTCCTCCCAGGGAGGGATGTGTGCAGAATACTAAAACCTGTTAAATTCTTCACTTTTACATCTATAGGCAAATGCTACTGATTTAGATGTAAATTCATTTTGAAATGCGCCAGCCCTCTCTCTCTACTCTGTCGCATACAGGAATATAAGAAGCTGGGAATAGAGATCAGCAAGTTTTGAGAATAACGAGCCGGCGTTTTTCTGTAGGAAGGAAAGAAGCAAGTGCCTGGCCCCAGGAGCCGAGACGCTCGGGCTGCAGGAGCTGCAGAGCGCCCAGAGCCGGCTTTTCCCTCTGCTCTGTCCCTGCCCCCGGGCTGAGCTGGGCGGCGCTGCTGCCGCCTGGTGGCGAGAGCTCGGCACTGCCGCCCCCGACACGGCGCCCCGGCGCTGCTGCCGCCCGGTGCCGGCTGAGCCGAGAGGGCGGCGGCCTCGGTGGCTGCCGAGCGTGGCAAGGGCAAGGAGCGGGAGCGAGCGGGGCGGCGTCTGTCAGCGGAGGGGAGGGGCGAAGGGCGGTTCGGAGCGCCGAGGGACACGGCCGTGCGTGAGCGGGGCCAGAGCGGTGAAAAGGAGCGGGCGCCATGCGAGGCGGTGCCCGCGAGGAATGACAGCGTGGGGGGCGGCCCGGCGGGGCCGGTTTTGCCGGGCAGCAGAGGCGCGGTCGCAGCGCGACCCGGGCGGGGAGCACCGGGCGGGCACGGTCGGGAAAGAGCCGCCCGCGTGCCGCTCTCAAGGGGGCGGCTCGGAAAGGAAGGCGCAGTTCCGCGCTCTCGGGACGGCGGTAAGTGACGTTTTTATTAGCACCTGCCAGGACCTTGCAGAGGGTGGTTTACACTTCCGCCACACTCAAGATGGCGGACGCACTAGGCCCCTGCGAGAGGTGTCCCTGCCGATGCCTGCCGCGGGCCGCGGAGCAGGCGCCCGCCTCCGGTGCCGCTGACCCCACCAGCCGTGTCCTTGCACCGGGAAGCACCGCGGAAAGTCGCGCGGAAAGCGCGGGGCCGGCGTCGGAGTCCGGGCCGGATTCAGGCAGCCGAATAGACAGAAGCCCTTGTGAGGAGCGGGGGGGCCTGAAGTGTACCACACTAAAGATGGCTGCTTGACCGGAAGTGGCTTCTGCCAGCACCCAAGATGGCGGCGAAGGGCGGAAGTTTCGTCACCGCCACACTAAAGATGGCGGTCGCTTACGCTGTTTTCTGACCTTCTCAATATGGCAACAGGGAAGGCCCCCCACAAGCTGCGTCTATTCGGCTGCCTGAACGCGACGCCGACGCCGACGCCAGCCCAGCGCTTGCACGCAATTTTCTGAGGCGTTTCCCGCTATGCGGACACCGACTGTGGGGTCAGCGGCGCCTGGGGCAGGCGGGAGCATTCAGGCAGCCGAATAGACGGAGCGGGGTCCTTCCCGGCCGCCATCTTGAGAAGGTCGAATAGCCACTGACCCGATCGCCACATTGGTGCGGTACCGGTGACTTCCGCCCTTCTACGCCAGGAGCGGCAATGGCGGGGAGCCCGGGGAGCAGCGCTGCCGGGCCGGGGGCGCCGGGGCGGGTGCTCCGGGCTCGGAGGTGAGCGAGGAACGGGGACAGCCCCGAGCGGACGGCGGTGGCCGCGGGGGATCGGTATTCCGGCCCAGGGATAGGTGTCCCGGCCCAGGGATGGCTGTCCCGGCACAGGGATGGGTTCCTGGACTATCTAATGATATTATATAACGATCATACAAGGAGATCTATATAAAAAATCCTCCATCGTCATCCTTCTCCCAGCCCCGCTGTGTTTTCAGGATCTTGGGGGAAGAGTTTGCGTCTGGACAAGGCTCTCGGGCACAGGGTGGGATTCTTGAGGTGCAGGGCCAGGATTTGGACTCGATGCTCCCTGTGGGTCCCTTCCAGCCCAGGAAATGCTGCGATCCTGTGCCTCTGAGGGTGAAATAAAGGGGACCGGTGGGGTTTGTGCCCGCTGTGTTCACGGCCCCGCCGGCTCAGGGCGGGTTCAAGGCGCAGCTGCCCCGAGACAGCGGGACCGGCCGGGGCTGCTCGCTCCCGGTGCTGCCGCCTTGTGGGGAGAGCCCGGCACTGCAGCCCGGAACGGCGCTGGCCACGGGATCAGCGTGGAACAGCAGCGCAGGGAATGCTGAGGCACCCCAGGGAAGGCTGAGGCGCCCCAGGGAATGCTGAGGCGCCCCGGGGAATGCTGAGGCACCCCAGGGAATGTTGAGGCACCCCAGGGAATGCTGAGGCTTCCCCTGCCCGGGGCACTCGGCAGCAAATCCCTGATGTTGAGCAGAAAAAGGAAAGTTCTGGGTTAGTGGGAGGAGGTTTCTGGAATGGAGATGGGACAGGTGCTGATCCACGCATGGAATCACGGGGTGGTTTGGCTTGGAAGGGACTACCAAGATCATTTACACTCTGTTTGTTGTCTGATTCCACAGCAAAGAACATCCAGAACTGCCTCCTCACCCTCATGGACAGCAGGAATGTCTTCCATAGCTCTTGTTTCGGAATGGGAATGGCTGTTGGGAGCCCTGGCAGGACCAGGTAAGAACAGAAATGGATCATTCTGGCTGCTGCTGGAGGTGGTTTTCTGCTTTCAGGCTGTTCTTCTCATTGATCCTTTCACAGCAGTGTTCTAGGGCACATTTGAGGGTAATTCCAGGAATTTGAAACCAGATGAAAACTGGTGGGGAAAAAATGTGAACCTGATCCATTTCTAGTAATTCCAAGCTTCTCCCACAACACTGTTGTAGGGGAAAGCTGATGAAAGGGTAAAGATGCAGAGGAACAAGTGCTGTAAACCCCCCAGGCTCTCTGAGAGAGCAAACCTTCCAGTACTCCCAGCAGATCTCTTGGAGAAAGTGTGGGATCGCAAGGTCTTCCAGGAAAGCAAAACAAGGGCAGAGATGAGGGAATAGGCTTCCAGTTAAGAATGGTTTGGTGGGTGTGGGAATGATTCTTGTATGTTTGATGCTTCCCTTTTTATTCCTGAATAATTTTAAAATTATTCCTTGAATAAATCATCTAAATTTGGGAATTTAAATTTGAGAGGGAAGAGTGCAACATTAATACAGGCAGAGATCATGGAATGATGGAATGGTTTGTGTTGAAAGCCCCATCTCTGAGCCTGTTCTGCCTGTCCATCAGCCTGTCGTTGCAGGTGGACATGGAAGTGATGGAGGCGTTCAGGGAACGCGGATTGTTTTTCCCTGCCTCTGGCAGTCAGGTCATTACAAAGACTAATTGACCTCTTCCAGTGGGGAGACATTTAAACAAGAGGTGCTAAAAGAATTGGAGCTTCTGCATGATGAAATCTGCAAGTATCCAACTTAAAATCCCCCCTGGATCGTCACCGGTCCAATTTCCACGGACTGGTCACCTTGGCCAGGAGTGTCCAATCCTGCTGTAAATGCATTGGGCCGGGGTCTCATTTTCATTTCATGTAAAGACCCTCTGGATGTCCCCCAGTCACTGGAAAGACCGGACTGGGCTCCCAGGGCAGTAATTCCAGGTGTTCTCTTCATGGGAATAGCACAGGAGCCTTCCCCTTGGCCAGAGGAGCGGCCAGTGCCTTCCTCAGTCCACAAATCCCCAGGACAGAACACAGAGAAAGCAACAGGAATATGGAAATCCTCCACAGTGGGAGATTCTGGTGCTCTGGATTAGATTTTGGATTTATAACGTTAAAGGGAGGGGTTTCAAAGACTGAAATATTATGTTTTATGACTTAAACATTTTCTTAAAAGACTTTTAAAACTGTATTACAAAAGCTGCAGAAGACTCCCACACCCTGAATGGGGCCCTGAGGCCTGACACTGCTCGCTGATGAAGATAAGATAAAGTAACAACTCAGGGCTGGGGATATTCACGGAGCACAGGCTTAACACCTCCAAGATGAGGAGCACAGCCCCAGGGCTATCAGCTGCCCGGGCTCGCACCAAGGGGTGGAGGGAGGAGAGGCTTTGGGTACCTTGAAAAAGCCGGTGGTCACAGACGCAGTGACTGCCCATCCTTCATCTGTGCAGAGCCCAGCTGCGGGGTCCTCACCGGGGGGAGGAAGCTCATCCACAGCAGAAGGGGTGACATGGCCCAGCACAGGGGCCCCCAGACCCTGCAGCAGAGAACCAGAGATGATGCAACAGACCCTCAGTGTTGCAAGGGACAGTGTCAAGCCAGCCCCTGCAAGAGAGGCACGTGGGCGTTCCCACCTGGCCCAAAGTGTGCATTAACCCACGGAATTCTGCACCCTTCGGCTGTGGCAGCATGTGGCGGCGTGGCCACAGCGCCCACGGGGGACCCTCACCACTGGCAGACCGGATGGAGGGGAGCAACAAGACGTCGTTGGCACCCTCAGATGGGTGATGGGCTTCCATCCAACCCCTCTCCCTGTTCCCCCACCCCCCACGCACCCTTCTTTTTTCTGTTTCTTTCTCTCTCTTCCCTTCTCTTTGCCTCTCTTCTGTTAAATAAAATACATCCATTTTTTTGGCAACAACATCTAGCCTCGTTTGGTTTTAATCTCGTTTCTGGGGATATTTTGAACCTTCTAAGTTCTTTCTGGTTTATGCACAGAGACTGAGCTTGCTTTGCTTTTCTGGGTTTAAACCGGATCGTAACAGGGCAGGTGTGGAGGGATTTTTCTCCCTCTCCTGTTCATTAGTGTTACCACTGCTCTTGTTGCTCTCACTGTTACTATGTGTTGTCATTAATCTCAAATGATTGTCTTGGTTTCCATTCTTAAACTGTTCTGAGCTGGAATTTTGTCTCTGGTCTCTTCCCCATCCCACGGGTGGGAGAGGGAGCAGCTGCTGGTGCCCAGCTGGGGTCCAGCTTTGGCCCCGGGCACTTCTGGGGGCTCCGAACCCGAGGGACAGGAGCAGTTTTGGGCTCACAAAAAGAGACCCAGTGCTGCGTTTCGAGGGCTCAGAAGCAGGTGCAGAGCTTAAAAGCAGAGACTAAATCCTGCATTGTCCTATTACCACAGGCCGAGGACCTAGGGTATATCACTGTGTCCCGCAGCCGTAGGGAGGAGGAGGAGGAGAGAAGATCCAGCAGGCAGGAATTGTGCAGCAAGATTGATTAATTATTTTACAAACTCTTTTATAGACTTCTTTCTTCATAGTCTAATTGGACAAAGGATCAGCCTCCCCTTGGGGTGATTGGCTAAAATCCTAAAACATCCATTGTCAAAATATTTTTCTACTGTACCATAAAGAAGACTTCTCAAGATTGCAGGTGGTTTGGTTGTTTACATAATTCTGCTACCTCTTCTGTGAGACAGAAAAGTCTCTCACAGAAAATAGCAAGAAAATCCTTGCTAGCAGCATTTCTCTATCTACTAGAGTCCTGAGAGCAGGCTCCTATGGCCAGAGTTGGGACTCAGAAACAGTGACTAAATCCTGTTTTCAGGGCTTGAGGAAGAGAGCGAGTCCTGTGTGTTTGGGCTCACAAAGAGAAACTGAAGTGCTGCGTTTTGCTGGACCTGAATTAAAGCCCAAGTGCCGTGTTTTGATGCTCAAAGCGGGCTCTTCGGGCCAGGGCGAGTCTGTGTCTCTGAGCTCCGAGTCCTGCCTCAGGCACAGCCCGAAGCCGGGCTCGCCGGCCCCACGCAGAGCTCGGGAGCAGCGACTCAGCGCCGCGTCCGGGGCTGGTGGCAGAGCCCGGGACCGCGTCGTGGGGCCCAAGGCGGGCTCCGGGAGGGGCTCAGGGCTGAGAGCGGAGCCCGGCCCGGCGCGTCGGGCCCGGCTCGGGATGCCGGGGCTGCCCGGGCGCCGGCACAGCCCCGGGTCCCCGCGGAGAGCCGGCCGGAGCAGGAGCGGCAGCGCCGAGCTCGGCCCCAGCGCCCGTCCTGGAGCGGCTCCTCCCGGTCCCGATCCCAGCCCCAATCCTGCCGGGGGAGAGGCGGCACCGCCCGGGACCCGCAGCGGCCGCCGGCACGACCCGGACCCCCGGTCCCGGGAGCGGCCCCGGTCCGGCCCCGGTGCGCGGGGCGGGTCCGGCCCGGGAGAGAGGGGCGGGGCCCGAGCGATGGTGCCGCCCCCGTGCCGGGCAGGGCGGGCCCCGGGGCCGGGCGGGGCCGGGGCTCTGGGGCGGTCCCGGGCGGGGCCGAGCGGGGCCGGGGCGCGGTTTCAGGGGTGGCCCCGGGCCCGGCTCAGGTGCGCGGGGCGGGGTCCGCACAGGTGCGCGGGGTCCCAGGGCGGCTGCGCAGGGCGGGGCCGAGGTGATTTAAGCCCCCGAAATCGCCCCCGCCGCCATTTGCTCCCTCAGAGCTCGGGGTGGCTGCGGCCGGGCCGGGCTCCCCCGGCGTGGCCCGGGTGAGGCCCCCGCTCCCCCTCTTTCTCCTGCCCTTATCCTCCTCCTTCGTCCCCCGCTTATCACCTCTTTCCTACTCCCCCCCAGTTTCTTTCTCTCTCCCCCCCACACCCTCCCTGTCTCTCCCAGCCCCCCGCCTGCCCTCTCCCCAGCGCCCCCCACCCTCTTTCCCTGCTCCCCTGTGCATCCCCGACCCCCCCACCCCTCCTTTCTCCCCCACCCCTCCTTTCTCCCCTCTCCGTACCCCGCTCCCCAACCCGACTCCCCTCTCTTCCCCCTCCTCTGACTATCATCCCTCCCCCTCACCCGGCCTTTCCCTTCCCCCCTCGGTTCTCCCCAAACCACCCCGACTCCTCTCCCTACCCCATCTCATCCCTCCCCTTTCCCTCTTTCCCCCGCAGCCGCGGGGCTCGGGGGCGCCGGAGAATAAAGCCCAGAGGGCCGGAGCCCGGCGCCCCTGCCCTCGCTGGAGCCCCACACGGGCCGGGCCCGCTCGGCGGGTCCCCCGTGCAGTACAAAAACAGCGCTGGGGCTCCGGCTTTCTACACATCACACTGGGGATTCCCTCCTCAGGAGGGGTTCCCGGGGGGGTGGTGGGTTTCGAGGAGGGTGGTGGGTTGGGGTGGGCCCCCTCCTGAGGAGGGGGTCCCGGGGGGTGGGTGGGTGGGTTTCGGGGAGGGTGGTGGGTTGGGGTGGGCCCCCTCCGGAGAAGGGGGTCCGGGGGAGGGGGGTGGGGCGGAGGGGGGACTTCCCCCCCTCCCCCCCCCCCCCCCCCCCCCCCCCCCCCCCCCCCCCCCCCCGACCCCCTCCAGTCCCCGCCCCCTCTCCCCGGGACCCCTTCCTCCGGACCGGGGTCCCGGGGGGGGAGGGTGGGGAGGGGCTGTTGGTTTGGGCTGTGATCTCTAGAGTGACGTGACCCCCTCTGCTTCCCCTCCCATCCCATCCCATCCCATCCCATCCGCCCCCCCCCCCCCCCCCCCCCGGGGCCCCGGTCCGGAGGAGGGGGTCCCGGGGAGGGGGCCGGGGGAAACCCCGTCCGGGGGAGGGGGTCCCGGGGGAGGGGGCGGGGACTGGAGGGGGGGAAAGTCCCCCCCTCCGCCCCACCCCCCTCCCCCGGACCCCCTCCTCCGGAGGGGGCCCACCCCGACCCCCTCCCGGGACCCCCCTCCTCCGGAGGGGGCCCGCCCCAACCCACCCCATACCCCAAACCACGCCCCCCCCCGAACCCACCACCCTCCCCGAAACCCACCACCCCCCCGGGAACCCCTCCTGAGGAGGGAATCCCCAGTGTGATGTGTGGAAAGCCGGAGCCCCGGCGCTGTTTTTGTACTGTACGGGGGACCCGCCGAGTGGGCCCGGACCGTGTGGGGCTCCAGCGAGGGCAGGGGCGCCGGGCTCCGGCCCTCTGGGCTTTATTCTCCGGCGCCCCGAGCCCCGCGGCTGCGGGGGAAAGACGGGACAGAGGACAGGAATAAGGGAGCAGAGGGGGTCAAAGAAGGAGCGCAGGTGGGGGGGTTCGGGGTGTGCAGGGAGAGGTGGGGTGGGGGGGACAGGAAAGGAGGCGGGGGGAGGACGAGGACGGAGCACAGGAGGGGGGGTCAAGGTGCAGAAGGGGAAAGAGGGAAGAGGAACAGGGGGAGGTGGAGGGGGAAGGAAAGGTGGGAGACAGAGGGGGAGGATTGAGGGCAGGTGGGGGGAATTGGGAGGGGAAGGGGAGCAGGGTGAGGGGGCAGGGGGGACCCGGGATGGGGGGGAAGGAACGGTGGAGAAGGGGAGAGAGGGTGGAGGGGTAGGGCAGGGTTGGGGTGTGTAGGGGGACAGGGAGGGGGGATGGGGGGACCGGGCCGGGGGGGGAGGGGAAGGTGTAGGGGGTGGGGGAGGGGAAACAGAGGGGGAAGAACGGAGAGGGTTAGAAGAAGAGAAGCAAACACAAATATAAAAGAAAAGAAATACAGAGACATAGAGACATACAAATATAGAGATACAGAGCCCGGTCCGGCCAGAACCGTTCCCACTGAGAGAACAAATGGCGGCGGGGGCCGATTCCCGAGGCTTAAATCCCCTCGGCCCCGCCCCGCGCAGCCGCTCTGGGGCCCCGCGCACCTGTGCGGACCCCGCCCTTCACACCTGTGCCGGCCCCGCCCCGCCCCGCCCGCGCCCGTAAATGCCGGCGGATCCGCGCCCGCTCCGCTTTGTGCGGTGGATGCTCATCCTGCTCATCCTGGGCTGCGGCGGGACCGTCGTTCAGAGCGCTGTGCGGAGCCCGGCACCGGGGGGCTGCTCCCGGCGCTGCGCCGAGCCCGAGGCGCTGAGGTGGGACCGGAAACGGGACCCGGGCCCGAGGATTCGGGGCTGGGTCCTGTCGGTGTCTGCTGGGGGTCCCGGGCCGAGCCGCTTGTCTCTCGGCGGGCGGGGTGCGGCTCCCGGGGCCGGAGAACTGAGGTGGGATTGGGGATGGCATTAGGGATCGGGATTACCACGGCTGGGAAGAGCTGCTCCGGGATTGGCGCTGGGGCCGAGCCCGGCGCTGCCGCTCCGGCTACGGCCAGCACGGGGCTAGGGTCCCGCCGGAGCTCCGGCTATGCTCCCGCTACGGCCGCGGAGAGCCGGGGCCGTGCCGGTGCCGGGCCCGCCGGGAGGGCGGCGCTTCCCCGGAGCAGGCGTTGGATTGCGGCTGGAAGCGGCCGGGGCGCGGGGACCGCCCGTGCCCGCCCCGGCACCCCCAGAGGCCGCCGCTCCCTTAGCGCCGCCCGCCCTGTGGGGCGCCCCCTGGCGCAACCGGAGCGCCGGCGCTCCCGGCCCGGCCCCGCCCGCAGCCCCCGCGGGGACGCGGAGCTCCCCCAGCCCCGGCACTGCCGAGGCC
Source organism: Corvus hawaiiensis (assembly GCF_020740725.1). NCBI lineage: Eukaryota > Metazoa > Chordata > Aves > Passeriformes > Corvidae > Corvus > Corvus hawaiiensis. The sequence continues at coordinate 20,074 of NC_063213.1, read as the reverse complement.
GCCGCACCCCCTGCGCACAGCAGCGCCCGCCTCCCCCTGCCCCGGGGCCGCTCCCCCGGGGGCCTCCCGCCCGCCGCGCCCCCGCCCAACGAGCGCGGCTGCAGCGGGACGAGCCGCTCCCCCGGCCCGGCCGCTGGCGCCGAGGCCGCTGCTGCCGCTCCTGCTCTGACTGTGCCCGCTGTGGCGCCGGGGCTCGCTTGAGCCGCTCATCCCACAACTGCCGCGTGAGACCTGATGCTCTCCTTCCTCCCCCCCCCCCCCCCCGCTTTCTCTGGGGCTTGCACGCTCCACTGCAAAAACCTCTGGCTTTAAAAGGCCAGTGAAAAATGTTTCTTCTTTATTTCCAGAGCACAGGACATTCTGAGTGGGAATGGATACACAAGGACCGCCAAGTCGAACCCTTATGTGAATGGCTCCTCTGGCGATTGAACCCACACCTGGCCATTCTCAGCACCCTGCTCCAACCAAGCCACTCTCAGCTCCTGGCAATGTCCTGCCTGGGATAGGAATGCCAAGTGCCAGCAAGGTTCATTCCTATGCAAATACAGCTCCTTCTTTTATGCTAATGCTGCTTTCCACACCAGCCCCTGCAATGGCCACAGGGCAGACCTCCATGGCCAGCACCTGATCATGCAACAACACAGGTGAGCAGTTGTGTGACAGCACTGAACTCTTCCCATAACCCTGATTTCCTGCCCTTTCCAGGATTTACCCAACAGCTGTAAAGGTGCTCATTCCATGGCCCTTTCCAGGGAGGAATGAGCAAGGTAAGTCCTGAGGGTTCACTTGGTCCACGGCCAAAGCTCTTCTGGAGAGTGCCAGGGTTGCTCCTGCCTGCAGAGGGGCCTTTCCCACAGGTGAGTGTTCACAGCCCAAAATCCCAGGGGCTGCTGAGGCCGGGCCAGCTTTTCCGGCCCAGAGCTGCACAGAGCTCTCAGCGACTCCTGCTCCCTGCCAGGAGTGTTCCTTGGTGCTCCCTCCGTGTGTCCCAGCTGGCAGGGAACGGGGGGAGGGAGAAGGCCGGGAGCCCCAGGAAGGGAAGCAGCAGCTCTTGTGCTTTGGATTTGCAGAGAGGAGCTGTGCCTGCAGTGTCCTGCCCGTGGCACGCAGCGTGCCAAACACACATCCCGGGAACGGGCACTGGGCTGCCCAGGCAGCGCTGGGATGGACATGGATAAAGGGCTGCCCGTGGCCCCCTCGGCCAGGGGCCACTCTGAACAAGCACCCGGAGATGCTTCAGCCCCGACAGACCCCACTGACACCCCAAAAATACCCCAAGGAACAGCTGGCACTGGGGAATGTCGGCACGGGCTGTTTGCAGAGGGGCTCAGACAGCAATTCCCGGTGCTGACCTCCCACACACCTGCTAGCTATGTCCCAGCCACCCAAAATGCCTTCCCTCCCAGCCTGAGGACATCATCCCTCAGCAGCGTTAAAGCCAAGGCAAGCTTCCCCCACAGCAATGAAATGCCAAGCAATGCCCTCAGAGATGCCTTCAAATGAAAGGTCAGTCAGAGAAATCGCTTTGGATTGAGTTGGGAGTTTTTGGGGAGCTAGCTGGAACTGCACAACTGATGGAAAGCTTTCCCAGGTGGCTCCCACTGCAGGCGCCCTGAAGGCAGGGATGTGCATCCCTTTCCTGAGGGAAAAGAACTTCCAGAGGCCACTCCTGAGGCTCTGGAATGAAATCAGCTCCTGCAGGGAGAGAAGGGCACAGGGGCTGCCTCAGCACAGGCTGGGAGCGTGTCCAGCCAGCGCCTTCTCCTGCTTTAAAATATCACCTGGAGCCCCAGCTCGGGGCGTGCAGGCAGCTGAATTCCAGGGAACTCTGTCAGGTGCCCCCAGGGACATGGCGGGGCTGGGGGATGAGGGTTACAAACAGCAAATGCTATGGAACATGAAGCTGTCCTTGCCCTGACCCTGCTGAGCTTCCCTGGAAGCTCTGCTGGTTCCTGACACAGCTGGTGTTAAATAGGCAGCTCTGCATGGGAATATCCATGTTCCAGGAGGCACTGGGAGGCTATTCCAGTGGGAATTCAGCAGGGAATTCAGGGCTTTGGGTAGAATTCATCTGAACTAGCAAAGCTGAACCCCAAATCTGGGCACCACACAGGGAACAATCTTTGTGCTGCCCTGGCAGCCAAAGCCCCTGGGCTGGGAAATTTCAGCAGGCAAATGGATGGAATGATCTAAATCCCAGCATCCCCCAAAGGGACAATGCTATCGCCTCCTTTTGCTCCCAAAGTGTCCACTGTGTTCCCCACAGGTGCCCTGGGGATGCCAGGGAGGTGCCTTTGCCCACAGTGCCTTTCTCCTGCCCCTCTCCAGCCTGAGGCCTCTTCTCCCTTCCCTGCCAGCTGCTGCCAAGGAAGGAGGACACAGTGAGTCCTGAGTTTACCTCAACATAGTCCTTCCCTCACCTTGAGATGACCTGAGATTTTACCCCCAAAATGTCCCCATCTGTCTCCTTCTGAGTTCCTCATTTTTTACAAGGAAGCATTCTTTCTCTGCTCTGGAGATTACCACAAGATTTGCCCCCAAAACTTTCCCCACCTGTCCACTACCTCTTTCCTCATTTCCACCTCAATCTTTTCATTCTTTGCCCTACAGATGCTTTCAGTTTTTACCCCTCTGAACTTCCCTACCTGTCCATAACCGATTACCTCAGTTTACCCCATCAAGTGCATTCTCTCTGCTACAGATCACCTCAGATTTTACCCCCAAAATTTTCCATACGTCTCCACCACTGAGTACTTTATTTTTACCTCCAAATACTCATTTTCTACCATGGAGATTCCCTCAAGTTTTACCCCCCAGATTTACCCACCGGTCCACAGCAATTCCCTCAGTTTACCTCAGGATGTTCCTGCTCTGTCCTAGAGATGACCTCACATTTTACCCCCTCAGTTTTCCCTACCTGCCCAATTCTGATCACCTCCTTTTTACCTCAAAACACGAGTTCTTTCTTCTACAGATTAACTCGGATTTTATTACCAAAACGTCTATTTTGTCCCCTGTACACTGACTAGATTTTAAAACCAAAACCATGCAGGTTATGTGTCTTACCCCCAAAATGTTCATTCTGTCCCCTACAAATTAGCTCAGATTTTTTCTCAAAACCACTTATGGTTCCTACATAATTACCTCAGGGTTTGCCCCCCACATTCTACCTCATCTTGACTACTGATCACCTCATTGCTTCCTCAATATGTTCATTCTTTGCCCTACAGATCTTCCCAAGTTTTACACCTGAAATTTCCTTGCCTAGCCCCAGTGACTGCCTCAGTTTATGTCAGTGGTCACACTCTCCCTAGAGATTACCTCAAGTTTAACCCCCAAAATTTTCCTTACCTGTCCACAACTTATTACCTCATTTTTACCTAAAAAGATTCATTCTCAACCTTTAGATTATTTCAAGTTTTACCCCCCAAAATTCCCCTACCTGTCCACTACTGATTCCCTCATTCTTCCTTCAATATTTATTTCCTTTCTACCATGTAGCTTCTATCAAGATTTACCCCCAAAGTTTTCCATCTGTCTACTACTGCTTACCTCATTTTTACCTCAAAATGTTCTTTCTACAGCTTATTTAATATTATTTTTACACAAGTTTCCCTATCTGCCCACAACTGATTCCCTCATGTTACCTCAGTGTGTTCATGCTCTTCCCTAGAGATTAGCTCAGATTTAGCCCCCAAATTTTCCCCACATGCTCAGTACTCATCACCTCATTTTTCCCTCAAAGTGTTCTTTCTCTACTCTTGAGATTTTGTCAAGTTTTGCCTCCAAAATTTTCCTTATTTGTCTACTACTGAGTACCTCGTTTTTGCTCCAAAATATTCATTCTGTCCCCTACAGATTACATCAAGTTTTACCCCCCAGTTTTTCCTTCCTGTACAATATTAACTCTCTTCCACCCCAAAAATGTGCATTCTCTCCCCTAAACATCACCTCAGCTTTTCCCTCAAAAATGCCACCTCGCTCCCCTCGACATCCCCTCCCATTTTCCTACACAAACAATTCTTGTGTCCCCTCTCAGTCACCCCAGGTTTTCAGCTAAAAATGTCTCCTCTGTCCCCTCGAAGTTATCCCAGGTTTTCCCAGTGAGGAGCTGCAAGGAATTCAGGCAGGGCCAGTGACACCAGGGAACAGCTGTAAATTCAGAGGCAGAGAGAGAAGATCTACCAGGAAAGGGGAAAGGTTCAGAAAACATTTCTGCAATTAATTAATTAATAATTATTTCCAGTTCCCCACTGAGAAGAACACAACCTCACAGCTGTTAAGGCCTGACAGTTCCCTGCAGGGAGAGCTCAGCACATGTGCCCAGAGGCAATCCCAGCATCTGCAAGAAAGAAAGAAGCAGCAAAAGGTGATTTCTTCTCTTTCAAAGTTATTTCAAGTGCTCACACCCAAACCAACCTTTGCTCTTGATTTTGGCCGGGTGCATCGTGAGCGGTGGGCACAGGTCATGTCATCCATGCTGGTGTGAGTGATGCTTTCTGGGGGAAATCAGCTGATTTCCAAAGTTCCCTTCCTGCCCCGTGCCTGATCTACACAGGAGAAAACCTCTTCCAGGAAGGGATTGTGCTCCCTCTAATCCCATTTGCCCAGTCTGTTCCATGAGGATATTGCCAGCCTGGGGCAGCAGAAGCACACACAGCTCTCAGCACTCTCTGCTCCAAGCACAGCTCTGGGCTCCTTTGCAGACTGCCTCTGCCATGGGGTTTTCTCCAGGAGAAGCCAAGGAATTGCTCATGGAAGGGTGCAGATTACATTATCCCAAAGGGAAGCAAAGAATAAGTACTCCAGGAAGAGCCCTTGGCATCTGCTGGGCTGAGGTGGGAAGGGGACATTCATTCCCTGCAGGGCCAATACACAACAACCTCCAACCCAAAGCACAGACTGGCAGGTGGGGTCTGACAGCACCACTCTGACAAACCTCCTTGTCATTCTTTCCTGCAGTGACTTTTGCAATCGAACTCTGAAGCTGACAAGCCCAGAAGCTCTGTCCATCCACTCTGGAACGAAAGGATACTCCCAGGGATGAGACACATTCCCAGCAAACGCTCCCAACACAGCCTGGAGGCACCGCTGGAGCTCGGGTGTGGGGCTGGGAAGGGCCGCCAGGAGCACGCAGCCCCCAGGTGGGGTGGCAGCGGCAGCAGCAAATTCCCACAGGCTGATGGCACAGCAGTGCCCACAGGAGGTGCAGGGTTAATTCTGCTCCCTGCCCTGCCCCATCCCTGCAGGAAATCTCCAAGGGGGAGAGAAACTCTCAGGGTGCCCAAAATGCAGCATCTGTCACCCTGATCCCGCTTCAACTCAGCGTGGGGGGCCAAACTCCTCCCACAGGTAAACACTGAGCTGACCTGGTCAGTCTCAAACACAGCCCCAGTTCTCACCTCCAGCCTGCTCCTGGGGCTGCTGCCACATTCCTGACAAGGAGCCCCTTTGGACAGGGCTCTCTCTGTGTCTCAGGTGCTGGGCACTGCAGGGACCAGGGCAGCCCCCTCTGGGGACAATTGGGGATTCATCCCACACCACAGGCAGGATGAGGGGCCCTCCAGTACGGGCTGGTGGGGCCAGAGCCCATTGGGTTTGGCTGCTCAAACACCAAAGCTTTTGGCAAAGATGGGACAAGTTAAGTGGGTTTTCCTGTCCTGAGAGAGAGAAGAAATTGTTGAAATTAAGCATGGAAATTAAGTCCACTGTGGAAGTCAAAGGCTCCTGGCTTTCCCACTCCTGTTCTGATTGCTCACTAGAGGGTTTTATCCATAAAAAAAATGAGGTGGCACCAAATAAAAGAGTTCTTTTTCAACATTTTTCCCCTACTTACTTTCATACATAAAAAGGATGTCCATTTTTTCTTAGTGCATTCTTTGCCTAATTTTAACAGACCTGTTTTCCTTCCAGGCCCCACTTGTGGGTTCTTCAGTCCTTTGCCATCGGACTTTGGACAAAGGAAGAGAAGGATCTGCTCCACACGGGTGTCATCCTACAGGGAACACCCCCTGTACCAGCCCCAGCCTGGGCCAAGCACGCTGCCTCACCTCTCCCCATTCTGGATGCTGGCTCCAATCCAGTCTGAGTTTTCCCCTGTTTTCCATGTCTAAGGACAGGAACTTGTCCTGGTCAGGGTGTAAGGCCTTAAACTGCACCTTGATCTGGGGGGCTGTGACTGGGATTCCAGCAGGGAATTCATTGTTTTACAAATAAAAATTATTCCAGGGAGCTGCTGCTTCACCACACAGTGTCAGCAAAAGAGAGAAAACACCAAAGGTGTATCCAAAAACAAGGATGAAATGATTCCTTCTGCTTTTAGTGGGATCAGGGCTTATGCTGCCCTGGAATGACAAAGAACTTCTCCCTCAGCCCCCCAGAGAGCCCTCAAAAAGCCAAAGTGCAGCAGGGAAGGAAGGAAAGGCACCTGCTGGGGACAGCACAGGTCCAGCTGCTCATGGGGACTGGGAATGAGTCTGGAGCCAAAAGCACCTTCCCAGGCTGGAGGGGCTTGCCTAAAGCACCACCTCTGGGAAGCAAAGGGCTATGGAAGAAATGGAGTGGGAATTTACAATAATAATCATAATGGATCAGGAAAGAGCAACAACAGAAGCAACAATCATTCCAAGGGAGCAGGAGGGATGCTGAGCTTTAAACAAGGTTTGAGTGAGGCAGCAGCTCCTGGGAGTTCTAACCCACAGCTCCAGGTGTGCGCTTCCAGGAGCACTGCAAGCTCCTACTGCCCAGTCCCTGGCTTTGCCTCCTGCCAGTACTCGGCACCTCAGGCACGGTTGGGTGTGAGTGCTCCAGTGCTGCTGCCCCGAGGGAGTGGGAAAATGGGCATTAAACCCCTTCCCACTGGGCTGGCTCCGAGCTCTGGCTGGGGAAAACATTTGGCACCCCTGGCATTTCAATGCAATCAGTTTCCATCACTTTGAAGATGCACTGAATAAACCCAGGGCACATAAGTAAACCTCTCCCCATAAGGACAGCCCCAGGGAATACGCAATTATTCCTATGCCTGGCCAAACAAACCAGCAGCCAGGTTTTGGGGAGAGACTTCAGACTCTTATCTCCTTCCCTGGCTGTGAAACACTTGCAGAGGCTTTGGAGTTCATACAAGCTTGTCAGGATTTGGATACTTCATTTAAATTCCATTCAGATACTGGAATGGAAGTGTCCTAAAGGCACCTCCACTCAGACTTTAATTTTAAGCCCTCTACCACCAAAGAATCTAGATGTTCTTTTCTTAGGAACACCCCACCTCTGCTTCTTTAGGTGTCTCCATGTGGGACATAAATTAAATGTGGACAAATTTTAGAATGCAGCTTCCAAGTCAAGTTACCTGCTAGGAAATTACTCCAGCTCTCTGGCACCTTGGGCTGTTTTAAGCACAGCCTGGCCCTTCATGGCTGAGGCTCTGAGCTACACAACTTGTGAGCTGGCAAGTAACAGCAGCTGAGGTCTCATCCCAGCTGTACACAAAAACAGGGAGTGGGGGCTGCACTTAGATACATGCAGGCAGGGTTGGGCCTCTTCTGAAAGCTTCAATCCCTGTTTTTCAGAGATTCAATCAAGGATAATGACATTTTCGCAAAGCTCTCTTAAGGCACGTGAAAACCCGAGCAAGAAAATGGAATCAAACCCTTTGTTCCACTGGCCTCACGCCCCAAATTCCAACGGGACAGACAAGTCCCTCTCCTCGCAAGGCAACGTCTCCTACCTGGATCTGTGCCTTCCCCAGTCTTTGGTGGCCGCTGTCTCCATCCTCCCACACCTCCTCATCTTCCTCCTCAGCAGGCCTGGCTTCCTCATCCTGCAGAGCAAGCACAGGGACACTCACCAGCCTGCTCATCCCAAACCTGGGCAGCAGGGATGGACTGCTGGGACCCCCTGGACAGTCACCCCTCTGCTGGGCACCATCCCTGCTCTGCAGTCCATTCCCGTTCCTGGCCTGGCATCTCCTTTGAACGGGATGTTAAACCACAACCACTTGCTCTGCTGGGTTTTGGGACATCAGAGACTCCCCCCCAAGGCAGTGGACAAAGCTCCTGTTCCCACACCCTCTGCCTCCCAAAGCCCTGCTAGGGCCAGGCAGAGCAAGGGAAATCCCTCAGTTCCTGCTGAAAATTTCCTCTTGTGCCCGTAAACCCAGGGAAATCGTGGCTGCCCCATCCCTGGAAGTGTTCAAGGCCAGGCTGGCCACAGCTTGGAGCACCCTGTGGATGGAATGAGGTGATCCTTAAGGTCCCTTCCCACCCAAACTATTCTGCCATTCCAGGATGAGTCTGTGATCTCTCCCTGCATTTATTTTGCATCGTTTCCTCTCTAATCTGAATTCCCAAATCGAAATGATTTTTTAAAGAAATCATTTAAAATTATCCCAGGAATAAAAAGGGGTGCATCAAACATACAAGAATCATTCCTACCTCCATCAAATCATTATTAATTGGAAGCCTATTTCCTCATCTCTGTCCTTAGTTTTCCTTTCCTAGGAAACCTTATGATCCCACAGTTTCTCCAAGAAATTTACTGGGATTGCAGAAAGGTTTGCTTTGTCAGGGAGGCAGGGGGGTTTACAACACTTGTTCCTCTGCATCTTTATCCTTTCACCAGCTTTCCCCTGTAATGGTGCTGCAAGAGAAGTTCAGAATTACTAGAAATGGATCAGGTTCACCTTTTTTCCTCATTCTTTTCCAACTACTTCAAAATTCTTGGAATTATCCTCAAATGAGGCCTAGCAAGCTACTGTGAAAACATCAATCAGAGGAACATCTTGAAAAGAGAAAACCACATCCAGCAGCAGCCAAAACAATGCCACTGCTATTCTTACCTGGTCTCCAGGTGCTCCTGCCAGAGCTCCCAACACCCACTGCCATTCCATGAGGGTGAGGAGGCAGTTTTGGACATGTTCTTTGCCACGGGATGGGATAACAGAGCCCAGAGGGTCTTTGTGTCCCTTCCAAGCCACCCCATGATTCCACGATACCATCAGCACCTATACCAATTTCATTCTGGAAAGCCCAGTTCCATTCCTCCCATCAACTCAGAATTTCTCCCTTCCTCTCTCTGCTCCACATCAGGCATGTGTTGCCACGTGCCACAGCCATGGGATGCCTCAGCATTGCCTGGGAATGCCACTCAAGGCTGCCCTTGTGGCCTCAGCGCTCCAAAATGCCCAGCTGGCTCCCGTTCCAGTCGAGAATGTCCCAAACAGCAGCATGGGGTGTTCCCTCTGCCATCCCACCATTGGGGCAGCTCCCATAGAATGTGACCGACTTACTGGGTTTGGAATTCCTGGCTTAAAAGTCAGGTGGTGGAATATCCTCTCCTGGGAATATCCAGAAGACCAGAAGGCTCTCTGGAAGCCACAGGTCAGGGACAGAGTCAGATGAACGATCCTGAACTGGTTTTCAGGGGATGCATCCCCAGCCTGTGGCTGCAAAAACTCCAGAGCTGTTCCTTCCCCTTGGGACAGCCAGGGAAAACATCCCCAGCATGGATTTCTGACAGGAAAAACCTCACTGCTCCAGGCTACTTGGCTCCTCCCAAATCCAGGCCAGCACTCCAACAGGCTCTAAGGACAAAACAACAGCAAAGACCATCTCAGGGCACACGCCACGAGCTGGGCGTCACATTCCTCACTGGAACTGGGCTGTTCCCACATCCCTGTGACAGTCGGGAGCATCCCCCGTTCCTCGCTCTTCCATTCAGGAGAAAGAGACAACAGAGCTGTCAAACAGCCAGTGTGTAACCCCAACAATCCAGGGAAAACCACCTTGCTCTGGGGAGAAACATCATGCCCAGTTATGGAAAAAGCCAAAGAGCAGTACTGGAAACACTCCCAGGCATGGAGGCTCCCAGCTCCGGAAATGCAGCTCACAGGCTTCTTCCCATGGGAACTCCAATCTTGCCCGGGACGGGGCTCAGGGAGAAAGTCCTGCCTATTCCACCACTCTGGCACAGACACCCCAGGAAGGTGTCCCTGACCATGGCAAGGGGCTGAACAGGATGGTCTGTAAGGTTCTTCCCAGCACAGACCATTCCAGGAGTTTAAGGTGGATTTGAGCAGCTCCTGGGGACATGAACACCACCCACACCTCCCACCTGGCTCAGCCCAGAGTCCATCCAGCACTCACAGAGAGCTGCTGGGAGCTGAAATTCTCCCTGCTCCCCCTGCCTGGGAAACCCTGCCTCCGGCTCCTGGGAAAGAGGAGCTGCATCCTGCTGGGTGCCCCTGGCTCTGGGCAGCTGCCGCCTTCAGGCGGGGGGATGGCTCGGGCAGCTCCGGTGACTGTTCCACCTCGATGATTTTGTGTTTTCCTGCATTTCCCTGGGCTGGAGGGGAGCAGGGGGTGCGGTGGGAGTGCGGGAAGGCAGCGGCGGGGAGGGCAAGGAGTGCGGCCGGGCACCACATGGCACAGGGGGGCTTCTGCTGGCAGTGGAGGGGTGCGACCCGTACGGAGGCGTCCCTGCCGCTGCCGGCCACTGCCCACGGGGCTCCTGCCCGCCCCCGGCGCCACTGACCCCACACCCCGTGTCCCCACACTGGGAACCACCATGGAAAATCATGCTGGAACCTCTAATCCTGAGCCCGAGCCTTGACCTTTTACCCCCTGACCTTTGGCCCCTTGACCCATTCCTTGACAACCCGACCTTTGATCCCTGACCCCTGACCATCCACCTTTACACCTTGAGCCCTGACCTTTGACCCCCCAACTTTAGACCTTTGACCCTTACCTTTTTACCCATGACACCTGACCCCATGACCTTTGACCCCCCTGAGCCCTGTGACCTTTGCCCCAACCTTCTACATGTAACCGCTGTGCTTTGACATTGACCACCTTGACCTTTGACCCCTGGACTTTGACCTTTGATTCCCTGACCCCCCAACCTTTGCCCTGACTTTTGTCCCTTTATCCCCTAACCTTTAACCCCCTCTACTTTATACCCCTCACTGCTATTGCTGCCTGGAACCCCTCACTCCTGCTCTACATGCCCCAGCCCCCAACCCGTACCTGTCACTCTCCAGCCTGCAGATGTCATCCCCACCTTTTTGGTGTGGGGCTTGGCCTCCTCTGAGGGTTCCAGGGTTATCCCAGCACCAGGCTTACTGAGCTGTGCTGCAGTGAGGGTTCCAGGGTTGCTGCATTGTGCTGCTGGTGGGGGGAAAATGGTGCTGTTAGGGGTGGTGTAAGGGCTGGTGCACCTCTTCCCTGTATTCCTAACCTCCACTGTGTACTCTCCACCCTGTTAGGGAGGCTGTTTGTTTGGCTGCACCCAAACCTTGGCGATGAACATCGCCTCACAGACAGGACGGGACCAAGGAAAAACAAAACCCAGATAGGGGAAAAAAAAACCTCACAGCTGGCTGTTTTCTTATTATAAAGTTAAAAATCAGTTGAAAAAACTGAAAGGCAAAAATCAAACACACAAGGTTAGAACCAGTCAACACACACGCTCTCACAGACTGACACACGCAGACACAGACAGACACACTCTCACAGACAGACACCCCTTCTTCAGCTTACACACTGACTGCAGCCCTTACTCACAACAGTCCACTGATGAAGACGCTTCAACACATCTTCCAACTGCTGCTCCCTGACGTGGAAGGGCAGATTCTGGGAAAAGCGGTAGCATCGGTGACTGCAGGGATCAGAATTGGCCTTGGGGACCTGCAAGACAACATGAGGCAGTCTACAAGTAGCTGACAGCTCGGAGTTATCCCCATACACCAGGCCCATAAGTTTTCTACACAAAAGCCCACAGACAAGAGATGAACCACAAAGTTTTACAACTGTTCAACCCAGCCACGACTCTATGTGCCAGGGCAGGGCAGCTCCAAGTGTAAGCACACCAAATAGAAGCAAAGATGACACGAGGACTTGAGATAACTCTCCAGAAGATAAATTCTAGACCCGATATGCTTTGAGGCAATGGAACCTATGGAACTACCACAGTGAGGAGGGTCCAGAGAAGTCCATGGCCCATGAAAAAAAGATACTACCAAAAGTGAGAAGGAAGATGGATGAGAACATCTTGTGTACTTCTTCTGCTCTCCAAAAGCAAAACTGTAAAGATGCCGGAATGAGCCCGATCCGGGGAAGTACGCGAGCAGAGATCCCCACTGCCGCTACGGCCCAGAACGAGGCCGATAAAGCACCGAGACGTAACAAAGCCCTGTGACACAGGAGAGGATGGACACAAACTACAGAACACAGACACAAATGACATAACACAGACACGAGCTGAACCTGCCCAGCAATGGGCACAAGATTGCTAGAGCAAGATGAGCCAGAGGCTGGCAATGCCAAAGGAAAGAAGGCTCAATGGCAACAGCACGCGACAGTGAAACGTAACTCCTTCCAAGAAGCCAGTGCCAAAGCTGCTAAGAGGATGCTTGAGAAGCTCAGCAGGCCTAGAGAAGGAGGCAATGACTGCCAGGTGGTACAAAGGGATCCCTAGGGAAGGACTCTGCCATCAAAGGCTGAAGTGACGTTGCAAAACGTGACCAACCAGCAAGTGGCCAAGATGCCCACGGGCGGCTACGCCAGCGAGTAGGTAAAATGGAGACCGTGGCGATCGTGCCAGATCCGAAGGCGAGCTCCTCGGGCAAAAAGATCCACGATGACGTCGAGACTCAAAGGCCGATGACAGAGATGGGTGGGAACTGCCCTGCCCAGCAAAGGCTCAGGTGATGCTGAGGAGAAACCCTCTCCCTTTACTTCCAAGGGACCCTCCCACAACAGCCCTCTCCTCTAAGCTAACTTCCAGTTGCCTCCTGGAACTCCAAAGGTCTTTCCCTTCTCCCAACACTTAGCTTTCTGAAGACAAACGGACAAAATCCATCCTTGACAGAAAAAATGCATCAGCACCTCAGATGTCAACACGTTCCCCATGGTCCGCTTTGGCAGCTGCAAAAGATGGAAAACAACGAGAAAATTCAGCCTCTGACAACACACGCCAAAAGAGACCCCTTCCGCAAGGCCCCCTCCCTCGAAACTGCCGAGGCTCATCGCTTACCTGCTCTCTCCAAACTTCAGCTCCACACCTGCTCACGGTACCTAAGACAACAAAACAGAAAACGTCACTGTTGCCCTCAAGAAGAGCATCCCCGGGCTACTCCACACCACTGCCCCAGCTCACCTCAAATCTTGATCTGACTCTGGAGGTGGCCAGGACAAACCTGCACAATGAAAAGGGACACGCTCAGCACGCTGCCATAGACCGCTGGCCTATCAGCCACCCCACCTAAATGCCAACTCCCCTGCTCACCTCTGTCCCTTGGCACGCCCAGGGCGGCAGCAGCACCTGCAGAGAAGCAAAGCAAAACCACAGGAAACATGCTGAGAGACTGTGAAACCACAGCCTCCCTGCTCCAACTGAAGTACACCACACCTATACCTTAGGCTTGCACCCTCTAGCATCCAGGGCCAGGACATCCTGCAAGTGGACCACCTAAAACACACAAACAACAACGGATGCTTAGAGCTGCACCAAAAATTGAGACCGAGGCCGTAACAACTCATTCTGTCCACTGGTCACTGCTCACCTCACTCCATCGCCCTTGACTGCCAATATCCGGCATTACTTCCTTAAAAAAAAAAAAAAAAAAAAAAAAAAGACATGGAACAATGCTGTAACATAGTAGCATGACATAGCCCAGCAGGACTGCAGAGAGGGGCAGAGAGGGAAAGCTGGCCAGGATCTCGTTCCCAGCCCTGAGCAGGGGCTTTACTGGCCTGACTGTCCTGTACTACCCGAGCTCTGGGGACAATGAACCAGGCTCAGTCCCTGCCTCACCACGGCCACCGTGAAATTCTGGCACTGCAAGAGTCAGGGGAGGTTTCAGCAGTGATTTCAGCAAGGTCAGAGCTGCTCCCAGCAAAAGCTGTTCTTAGACTACTCCTGGCAGAAGAACCCAGAGTACCTGCCACTGCAGGATGTTTGTGACTTCCAGGTGGAGGAGAAGGGTGGAAACAATCCAAGATGAAGACAGAATGATGAACACAGCAAAGAGGATTTCTGTATGCTCTGCACTGTTTTGTCACGTTCAGCCCTTCCTGGGCTGTTCTCTGCTTGTTGTTCTCAAGATCAACATCTCCGACTAAGGGGGGGGTGATGTGAATTCCAAGGAAGTACAATTCAATTCTCCCCTAGATCTTTCCCTAAAGTACAAGATACTGATTCACCTCCCTTCCCACCAGAGTCAATCAAAGAGAATCCAAAAACGTAAATTATGATAATGCGGAATCTGGTCTCCATTAGAAAAATTAATGTAGTATTTTTTATCAGCTTTGGTTAAATGTAACAACGCAGGAAGTGCCTGTGCTCAGGTTATTGGAGAGTGCGAGGTTTTCTCATCGCATCAGCCCTGTCAGCTGACAAACGTGGGTGTGCACTAAGGCACAAAGCACCGACGTTTGCACACTACAGCTGGAATCTGCTATCTCCGTGTGCAGACACAACCACTGCTCATTACAGATAAACCCACAAGGGCTGCTCCAACACTGACTTAACCTGGGGAAAAAACAGCACTAAGAGGAGGAAAATAAGCATGGGAGTAGTAGTTTCACCCTGACCAGCTCCATGAGATGGGCAGGAATCAGAGGATCCCCTGAGTAACTCTGAACTTGCTTTTCCTGATCACCTTTCACAGAATCCATAGCAGCAACCCATGGACAGCCCGTGTGTAGGTTTATTCCAAAACCCACTCCCAGAAACATCAGGATATTGCACCTAAAGCTGCCTCTGCCAGAGGGAAGCAAGAGCTGGGGCTGGGAGAGGAAACAGGCAGGAACTTGCTCTCAGGAGAGGCAGCACGTGGGCTGCTGGCACTGCCAGCAGGAGGACGCAGGTGGGAGCAGGTAAAATTCTAATACAAAATGCAACTGGGGAATGTGACGGTGCAGAGGCTGTAGGTTGGCAGTCTAAGACTTTGGGGTTTATCACAGCTCGGTGAAAGCACCGAATTTCGTCAGCAGGTACCATTCATCCTCCTCAGGACAAGCTTCCAGAGTTCATCTCTCAATCTGTGCCCCAGTGTGGGCCAAGTGCTGGTGGAGCCTAGGCTGGCACCCCGAGCTCTCACCCCCAGCTGGCACCCCCAGGGCTTTCCAACGTGCCACTGCCACCCAAGCCACAATGGTGGGCCCAGCCACAGCTGGGGCCTGAGGAAAGGAAGGAATGAGGAGGGACTTAGGACACAATCCTGCCCTTCAGACAGGCAGATTTACCTGTGCTCCAGTCTCAAGGGGGCTCTCAGTGGATAACTCAAGCATCCCACGTGGGACACTGGGGCCAAGGAGCAGCTGGAGGCAGCTCTGTCACCTGGGCTACCTGTGAGTAGCCATATTTAGCAATAACTGAATTGATTGAAATAAAGGGTAAAAGCTTGACTCAGCCTGTAACTTTCACCTTTCAAGTGCAAAAAGAAGCAGAAAAATCCATTCATATTGATGCTTTCCAGCTATGTGTCTTTCAGATTCCCAGGTGTTCACCCCCTCAGAGTTTTAGTGGTGACACAGAAGAAAGTTCTTTGTGTGCTGCCAGAAAAACGAGATTTCTCCCATTTTTTATTTTCACACCTAAAGTATGAAAACATTATCATCACACAGAAGAGTTCTGCACACTCTCCTGTGGGCAAGGGGAAGATCCCCTGATAGGCAGATTCCAACCCCTCCTGTCCATATTTACATCCCTAAGGCCTCAGACCCTCTGTAGGTAACCACGGGGTTCCCAGGTGAGAGGAGTCACTGTGAGAACAGAATTAAACCCCAAAGCACCTCAGAGGAGACAGCGTCTGACTCTGGGAGTGCCTCCCTCTCGCGTGGAAGGTGTGGGTTACTCAGGAGTTACTCCAGGAGTTCCTCCTCTGCCCAGGCCAGGCCTGCTCCGGACACTCCTCGTGCCCTCAGAGCCACAAACCCAGCTCAGGGCTGGGCTCAGAGCTCCAACACCACCAGGAATGAGCACTCCCTGAGCCCCCTGCCCTCCCAGCCCTGCTCTAGGCTGGGCAGGCACTGAGGGGCTCACTGACACCTCCAGTGTGGCTCTTTAAAGGTGGTGGCACAGGTGCTCCACAGCAGACCTGTGCGAGACCCAACTTCTCCACGGGCAAGGAAGAACCTCCCAAAGCAGGTGACACAAAAAGCTCTGGTGTGGCCCAGGGACTGCTCAAGGTCACAACCAAAATTAGTTCTGAGCTCAGGGTGGTGTCACTTCAGTTCCCTGCCACTGCTGCCACTTCCTGCCACCTTCAGCTTTTGTTCCAGGCACCAAAATATGAATTTTTCAAGGCCAGACCATCTAAACTATCTGAAATTGCAGCCTGGCCGATCTCGGGAGCTCCCAGACTCACTCATGAGGATGAAGTGACAGACCAGCAGTGAGCACTTCTCCCTCTTCCAGCCAAGCTGTGAATTGCTCCTCCCTCAGCTTCAGCAACCACTTTTCGTGCCAGTTCCTGAAGAGAATCTTGTGCTGAACATCCATCACTTTTTCAATGCAGAGCATTTGGCTTCATCCTCAAGCCCTAGAAATACTCAGCTAAACCAGCACTAAAACCTGATTAAACTCGCATCCTGCACAGCACAATGAACTTGGACTTGGGCAGGAATCAGAATATCTGGGAATGAAGAGAACCCAAGAGCTCTGAGAGGTTTGCTTTGCCCTTGACCTGCCTTGGGCTCCTGGCTCTGCCACAGCAGTTAAAATAAGCAGAGCAGTGACCTCCCCTCCCCTCCTCATCAACACAAACCCCCAAAAGCAGAGTTTGTCTCTCTCAGACCCACCTTGAACTGTGTCCGCAGGAACAACGAGGGTGTTGAAAGCAGCAACCCCACAGCTCGGCGCCTGCAGGGCTGCACCCTCTCCATCCTACAGCCTCTCCATCTCCCCACAGCTTGGAGTGATCTGTTCTCCCAGTTTAGAGAAGGTGACACCAACCTCACTTTGGTTTTGGTACAAACTCTGAGGCAGACACTGAAGGCAAAGGAAGACGAGGTCTTGGTGGGAAGGGACCTTAAAGCCCATCCAGTGCCACCCCTGCCAAGGGCAGGGACACCTTCCACTGTCCCAGGCTGCTCCAAGCCCCAGTGTCCAGCCTGGCCTTGGACACTGCCAGGGATCCAGGGGCAGCCACAGCTGCTCTGGGCACCCTGTGCCAGGGCCTGCCCACCCTCACAGGGAAGGATTTCTTCCGTGTATCTACTCTGAACTGAAGTTTAAGTATCTAAGCTCAAGTTTAGTTATTGCTGAGCCTCTGCTGAAGATAACTGTGACACCATAGTAGGAGAGAAAGGAAATAGGCCTGTAGAACAAACCACAGGCGAGTAACAAACCGAAATGATGTGGCCAAAAACAGAAAAGAAACCTCAGTCACCAAAAACTCCAGTCTATTCCTACATCCTCACCCAGGGGGACTCCAAACACGACACTGCAACTCATGCTCCTCCCAGCTCCACACACACATTGCTGGGACCTCTTGGAAGCTGCTCGAGCTCTCTCCACGTGCCAAATCTGCCCATGGCAGAGGTGCTGCTTTCCTGGCTCAGCTCCCAAGACTCAACTCTCAGTATTTCCGCCCTCAATACTGTAAATTTCTGGTGATCTGGAGCAAAGATTTCTGGCTTGCTGTGCGGCTTCTCACACAGAAACTGACCCCAGGGGCTCAGTCTCACTCTCTCCGCGTTTGACACAAGTCATAAAGCAAGAACTGCAAAGACATTTTGAGGCAGTATCAGGGGCCTGAGACAGCTTTTGAGATCAAAGTTGAAATCCACTGTTTTCTTTCATTGCTGTTAAACTGTACTGGAGTCCTGGGGGCACTTTTGGATGCCACAATATAAAAAAGATAAAAATCTGACAGCATCCAAAGAAGGGACATGGGGATGGGGAAGGGTGTGGAAGGACCATGAAAGAGCTGCTGAGGGCACTGGGTTTGTTCTGGTAGAGAAGTGTGAGGTCAGAACACATCGGGGCCTCCAGCTCTGATCTCCGCTCCCTGGGACACGGACAGGACCCAGGGAGCAGCTGGAGCTGGGCCAGGGCAGGCTCAGGCTGAGATCAGGGAAAGGCTCTTCCCCCAGAGGCTGCTGGGTACTGCCCAGGCTCCCCAGGGAATGGGCACGGCCCCGAGGCTGCCAGAGCTCCAGGAGCGTTTGGACAGCGCTGCCTAGGATGCCCAGGCTGGGGTTGTTGGGGGGTCTGGGCAGGGACGGGGGTGGGACTGGGTGATCCCTGTGGGTCCCTTCCAGCTCAGGATATTCCAGGATTGTCTCAATCCCGAACAGGGGAGAGTCTGCTCTCACACAGAGCTGCAAACACACTGTGCAGGAGGCAGCAAATGACAAAAATTGACATTGATACATTAATAAAGCCAAGATATTAAGCAAGCCAAAAGATAAATTTTCCCTTTTGCTCCTGACCAACAAGACCTGTCCCAGTCTCAGCACAGCCACTAAGCAACTCCAGTGTGACACCGGGACTGTCTCACACCTCGAGGCCAACTCACAACAGCAGCACAGCACCGGGAGTTTAATCACGTTTCCCTCATTAGAGGGGACAATTAAATGACCGCTCAGGTGCACAACCACTCCTGCAGAGCACTTCACTAGACCCCGTTTTGCAATAACTCCCCCAGGCGGCAAAGCCCCATTTGCCAGGGACCTGAGAGAAGAATTCGGTAGTTTTAAAGGAATGTCAGGAACTAGGAATACACCTGAGAGGAGTTCAGTAGCTGGGAGGGAGCCCAGGTGACAAATGAACACACAGGCCCCAGCAGAACCAGCTCATTCCAAAGACTGGCACTGAGGAAGGGCCTGGGCAGTCCCACAGGGGCAGGTGGGTGCCTGCCTGCCAGCACTGGGAACACGGGAATGCTTCAAAGCACCGGCACTCCTGAGAAAATGACCAAACAAGGCCGTAATAAGGCGAGAGATGAGCTGGGGGGGGCAGTGGGTCCCACACCTGCCCCTTTTCCCTTTCCACTGTACAGCATCTGCCCAGGCTGTGAGCGAGCTTTGGCACAAGCACTCAGTTCTCCCCCAAAATCCACTGAACCACTTGCTCATCTCCCGAAGAGAATCACAGGCACAGCACTGAATGCACCGGATACCTGGCTTACACCTCTCAACACTTTCTCGCTTTGTTTTGCTCATTGAAAAATGGCAAAAAAGGAAAAAAGTCAGCCCAGAGCCCAGGAACGTTAAGCGACTTTTACAAAGTCCAACACAACCCCCCCAAGGATGAGGTTTTACGCAACAGCCACCCGCTCACTCCGGGACGGGATTGTGTCCGGACCCGCGACTCTTCCCTTGCTGACCTACGGCAGCAGCCGCCCGAAGCCAATTCCCCGAGCACGGCAGCCCCGCGAAGCCGCCCAGAGCCGCCGGCCGCCCCCAGAGCCCCGCAGCCCGTGCCGGTGCCGGCCCGCTCCATCCCGGAGCGGCTCCGGCGCCAAACGAGGAGAGCAAAGGGGAAGGAACAAAGCACTGACAAAGCCAATGACCGGAACAGGATTCAATCCATCAGCGGGGAGGGCAGCGCAGCGGCCCCGCTGGCCCCGAGCCCGCCCCGAGTCCCCGTTCCAGGAAATGCCCCGGGTTGCGCTGCCCGGGGAGGGACCCCCGCCCTCCCGGGGTGTCCCCCACCGCGGGGCGCGAGCGCGGGGAAAGCCGCGGGTCCCGGCGGGAGCGGCGCCCGCAGCGGCCGATGCCGCCCTCGGGCCCGCCGCTGCCGCCCAGGGGGCGGCCGGGATGTCCCGGGAGTGCCCGGGGCGGGGACGGCGCGGCCCCGGCGCTGCCCCGGTGCCGGCGGGAGGCCAGGGCCGGCCGCGCTCACCTGCGCTAGCCGCTCCGCTAGGCCCGGACTATCTCTTGGCTGCCGCCACCGGCGAACGATGGAGGAGCCGAGGCGCCACCGGCGAGTCACGGAGCGCCGGGGGGCGCGGGGCGGGCCCGGCCCGGGGAAGGGAGGGCGGCTGCCAAGCGGGCGGCCGATCCGGAGGGGTCCCGGCGGTCCATGGCGGGCCGGCGCCGGGCTGGCGGCTCGCAGGGCTCGGGCAGGGCCG